>NW_016803880.1:1666480-1698222 GCF_001698545.2 Rhinopithecus bieti | reverse complement strand
ATTATATATTACATATAAATATATATTTGCCCCTTTTAAATTTTTATATTATATATATCCCAAATTCCTATCCCAAATTCCATGAAAAGCCAAAAAAAGCTGTAGCACCATGTTGGAAAAAAAGAAATCTGAAGACATCTTGAGGAATTTCTGAAAGGTAAGGTAGTGAGAAAACAGACTTTTATCTTCAGAATCACAAAACTGAAAAAGCCTCACCATAAAACACATGCAGGAGAAAGCTACTTGCAGCTTCAGAAGTCCCAGAGTCAATACACACTTTTTTTAAATAGGGAAGGGGCCGGGCGCGGTGGCTCACTCCTGTTATCCTAGCACTTTGGAGGGCCAAGGCGGGCAGATCACCTGAAGTCAGTAGTTCAAGACCAGTCTGATCAACATGGTGAAATCCCATCTCTACCAAAAATATAAAAATTAGCCAGGCATAATGGCATACACCTGTAGTCCCAGCTACTTGGGAGGCTGAGGTAGGAGAATCACTTGAATCTGGAAAGTGGAGGTTTCAGTGAGCCAAAATCATACCATTGCACTCCAGCCTGGGCAACAGAGCAAGACTCCATCCCAAAAAAAAAAAAAATAGGGGAGGGTCTGAAGGCAGCCTTGAAGATGCTAAGCTGGCTAGTCTCTCCCACATCCTACTAAACAGCTGCCAGGAAAAAAATGGCAATTGGAGTAAAGCACCAATATCAGCTCCAGGGCCCCCAAAACACAGGTGGTGTCTGGGTAAAAACCGACCCAGGGAGGAACAGGGTGCCACCTTACATAGTACCTTTCACCAACAGAGCATTCCATGCCTCCAACACATTCACTGAAGGAGGGCTACAGTTATCACAATCAGCATCTTCAAGCAGGTGACAAAGACAAAGATGAGCAAAACAAAAATGAAAATTACCAAATATTTGAGTAAAAGCAACAGCATCAAAAAATAGCACCAAATCCAACCAACTAAATAACTAACATCTGAGAAAACAGAATTCATAGAAGAATTGAGGGAGGAAGGTCTTTACAGTAAAATATACATATAGTTGTTATGGACTGCATTATTATGTCCCTGTGAATTTATATATTGAAGCTGTAACCCCTAGTACCTCAAAAATGTGATTCTATTTTGAAATAGGGCCTCTAAAGAGGGTAAAAGAGGCCTTTAAAGTAAGGTAAACTGAGGCTGTTAGCATGGGCTGTAACCCAATCTGACTGAAGACCAGGGTACACAAAGAGACACCAGACATGTGCACACCCAGAGGGAAGATCAAGTGAAGAGGCAGCAAGAGATGGCATCTGAAGCCAAGAAGAGAGGCCTCAGAGGAAATTAACTGTGCTGGCACCTTGATCTTGGGCGTCCAGCCTTCCGAACTGTGAGAAAATAAATGTCTGTTATTTCAGCCACCCAGTCTGTGCTACTTTGTTCCTAGCAAACTAATACAATAGCAATATTCTCAGAAAGAAGTCAGAAGAATATTACTACCAGGAAAAACAAACTAGTTTGGAAATTTAGAATATGATTATTAAAATTAATTTGTGTCAGGATCTATATCCTAGGGAAATAAAAAAACAATAATTTTTAAAAGTTATCCAGCTGGTATGCATAGTGGCTCATGCCTGTAATCCCAGCACTTTGAAAGGCTGAGGTTGGAAGATCATTTGAAGCCAGGAATTCAAGAGCGGCCTGAGCCACAAGGCAAGACACTGCCTCTACAAAAAATAAAAATGAAAATGAAAAATTACCCAGGCATGGTGGCACATGGTTGTAGTCCCAGCTGCTTGGGAGGCTGAGGCAGGAGGATCGCTTGAGCCCAGGAGTTGGAGGTTGCACTGAAATATAAGCACACCACTGCAATACAGTCTAGGAGTCAGAGTGAGCCTCGCCTCTTAAAAAAATTAAAATTTACGTAAGAGAAGAGATACAGCTGAAGAATGAATTAGTGAGCTGGGAGATGAAGCTAAGCAATTCTCCTAAAATGCTCTGCAAAGAAAAGTGAAGTTGAAAGCACGAAGGAAGAGCTAGAAGGCATGAAGGATGCATCAGGAGCTTCAGCAGCTGCCTGGTAAGTGTTTCAGAGTGAAAACAGAGATCATAGAAGACACAAGTTGGTAACTTAGAAGTCACTGAAGAAATTTCCTCAGAGCTGAAGAAACACGTGAATCTTTTCATTCACATGGATCATCAAATGTCATGCAGAGTGAATAAAAGAACCACAGTAAAATACATTCACATGAAACTTCAAACTCCAATGAAAAAGAAAATGCTAAACACTTCCAACTAGGGGGCGGGGGTGCGTATAAACTAATGAATGAAAATTAGATTACTGTCTGTAATCACAACAGCAACACTGGGTGCTAAGAAATGTTGAAATATTATATTCAAAATTCTCAAGAAAAATTCACATTGAAACTAGAATCCCATTACCAGCCCAATTTCAAACACAAAATAAAGACATTTTCAGATATGCAAGGACTCAGAAAGCTTATTTGTTTACCCTTTCTGAAACAGTTTCTCAAGGATATAGTCTAAAAAAATTAAAGATAAAATATAATGAAGAGGAAGATATGGAATACAATAAATTGTAGAAAACAAAGAAAAAAGTAGCTATTGCAAAAGTTATTGATGTATTATTTTTATTTAATAATCTTTTATAAACAAAATCACAAGCGATCTCTCCATGACAGGTGTAGGGTTGGGGAAAGAGGGCAAAAATGGGATCACTCTTCTCTTATTTGGGGATCCTGTTTACTAACTCAAGATTTCAGCTGACAAACATAAGCATAAGTATTCGTTTTTGAGAAATATATACACTTTGAAAGTCATTAAGGAAAGGGAAATGAAGGATTTCCTTGAGAGTAGTAATTGTACCATGTAACTGCTAATAAAGGTCTGATGGAGTGAAGAAAATTTGTCTATAAAAGTAGCAGGGAGTAATGACCCTTCTCAATTGCCCCTTCTATGCCTTGGCCATTAGTGTTGGGAGACAGTGCAGTAATCAAAAACATAGATAGGGCTCAGGTCCCAGCTTCCCATTCACTAGCCATACGTCCTTACTCATGACAGTTACTATCTCGGAGCTCTGGTGCGCCCATTGTTAAAGTGAAATTAATAAAATCTTGTAAAATTGCTGTGTAGATAAATAAGTCAAGCCTCCCTTGGTGACCAACCATCTGCATGTAAGGATAGGGTGATGGTTAATACTGAGTGTCAACTTAACTGGATTAAAGGATGCAAAGTATTGTTCCTAGGTGTGTCTGTGACGATGTTGCCAAAGGAGATTAACATTTGAGTCAGTAAACTGGGAAAAGGAGATCCACCCTCAATCTGGGTGGGCATAATGTAATCAGCAGCCATGTGGCCAGAACAAAAAGCAGGCAGAAGAACGTGAAAGGACTAGACTGGCTGAGTCTTCTGGACTCCATCTTTCTCCCATGCTGGATGCTTCCTGCCCTCAAACATCAGACTCCAAGTTCGTCTGCTTTGACACTCTTGGGCCTTCGACCACAGATTGAAGGCTGCACTGTTGGCTTCCCTACTTTTGAGCTTTTGAGACTTGGACTGGCTTCCTTGCTCCTCAGCTTGCAGATGGCCTATTGTGGGACCTCACCTTATGATTGTGTAAGTTAATACTCATTAATAAACTCATATATATACATATATATCCTATTAGTTCTGTCCCTCTAGAGAACCCTGACTAATACAGACAGGAATACAGAGCAATGTCTACACAGAGGCTGAAACCCTCCTCACCTCCAAAGCACCTTGTGTTTTTCTCTCCTTCCCCTTCTTTGCCCACCCTCTCCTTAGGAATTTTCAGCCAATCCACACTCTGAGAAAGCTGCAGGGAGAAGCTGACCTGATGGGCTTGCCACAGTTGGACCCCACTGCAGTTTCCCGGGAGCCTCACAGGGACTGCATCACAGTCCATGGGGCTCCATAATAAGCTCTTTCAGCATCTACTTAGCTTCACCATTAACTGCTACCACATTGAGGCAAAGAACTATGGTTTTCACAGCCTCCCCAAATCATGTCGGATCATTCCTACAAAAAAGTGGACCAGAAAGAAAGAAACTAGGATTCATTTCTTAGTGCCAGAAGTAACATAATTACAGAGGAATGTTCTGGCTAATTTAAAAGTTGCTTTTTGGTCTGTTGACCTAAGACCTATATTTGCTGTTTTGTTTTCAATGTTCTTCCTCACATGTCCTGTCTTTACCATTTCCAAGCCTAAGAACTGTGGGTTATCTATAATCAGTCATTAATGTTTTCCTTACCCTCAGTTAGTGAATACTTAAAGAAGCTGGAAATTCTCGAAACTCTGGTAGTTGCTCAAGGAAAAGCCAACAAATAATAGGGTATAGAAAAGCCTCAAGTAAAACTAGATGGGTATTGTTGGATACCCATGATGTAAGGATACACAAAGTGTTTTATGTTGCTGAGTCAAAATGTGCCATCTAAACTACACAACCACCATGCATTTTATTAGCTCAAAAAAAAAAAAAAAAGGCCCTGGTCATTTAAATCTATGCCATTCATGTGCTTATACATATTTTTATATGTTTTACATAGGAAGTCTTTTAACTTATTATTTAAGCATAGCTAAAAGTTATATAACCAAAAAATTTGATTAACTCAAATACATGAGAACATTTGGGCAATCTTTTGGCTTATTGAATTTCTAGTTAGTGGAGGATTTCCCAAAGAGTTCCTCCAGCTTTCCACTTTTAGTTTCTTTTTTTTCTTTTCTTTTTTTTTTTTTTTGAGACAGAGTCTTACTCTGTCGCCAGGCTGGAGTGCAGTGGTGCGATCTCGGCTCACTGCAACCTCCGCCTCCAAGGTTCAAGCGATTCTCCTGCCTCAGCCTCCCGGGTAGCTGGGACCACAACCGCGGGCGCCACCACGCCCGGCTAATTTTTTATATTTTTAGTAGAGACAGAATTTCACCATGTTGACCAGGATGGTCTCAATCTTTTGACCTCGTGATCCACCCGCCTCGGCCTCCCAAAGTGCTGAGATTACAGGCCTGAGCCACTGCACCTGGCTCCACCTTTATTTTCTAACGATTTCTTTACCAAGTCTTCCCAGGTCCTTTACTTAGGAGCTTTATCTCACTTAAGGTACATGACTTTTTAACCAATGAGTTCTTATTGTAAAAATGTCTCAGAAATATCATTCTGGCTGTCAATTTATTAAGTGATATGAATTCACGGGTTGACAATTTATGTCTTTTTCATACAAAGTAAAATGTACAAGAAAATCTCCAGATTTCATCATGATATACAAATGCTTTAAAGTGAAGGAGTTCAGGGAACTTGACCCCAAAATATGGCTCCCTGTATAATGAGTATTTTGAACTAAAGGCCTTTAGAGATCAACAGATTTTAGAAGAGACTTTTTCCCTATCTACATAAAGACCAGACAGACCCATCAAGAGAAGAATTGTTTTCCTCCCCTACCTCTTGACTCTCAATCCTCTGCCTCTCCCAAACACAATCTGAAGTTCCCTCATCTGCCTAAAGTCTGGACCTACCAAAGATGAAAACAATGATCTCTGGTCCCTTCCCTGAGTTTTCATTAACTGAACCCATATTGCAAGAAGGAAGACTAAAGTCTGTCAGCAGACCTCGACAGACTTTTGTCACAAACCCTTGACTGCTCTGTGGACCTAAGAGACCACTGTTAAGTTCTTCAAGCCCACTGATTTCCCCTAAAAATCATTTACTATCCCCCTAAAATTATCCACACTTCCCCATCTCCATTCCCCCTAAGAAGTAGAGTATATAAACACCTGCATCCCACTGGAATATTGGATAATCACTCTGAGATTCCCTTCATGCACATAATAGTAATAAATATGTGTGCCTTTTCTTTTATTAATCTACATTTTTGTGAGTTGATTTTTTAGCAAACCTTCCAAGCTTTCCCTTCACCCATAAAAAACTGTGTAACTTTTGGGTTACTATATTTCTGGCTCTTATTTTTTGAATGTCTTCCATAGGGGGTTTTCTTTGTCTTATAAAAATGTGGGGAAGCTGAAATGCAGGGAATCAGAAGCAATCATATGTTTTTGTTTTACCTCCTATGTGAAATACACAAGCAAAGTGGTTTCTCAACACGTACATCAAGGGCTAGATTCCAAAGGTATCCCAGTTGTCTGAGCATTCTCCCCTACCTATCAGTGTATTATTTTCCTCTTCTTACTTTTCCATAAACCAAATGTTTTCATTTCTTATATTTACAATTCTGTGACTCTTAATAAAGATAGTAAAGCATAAATAATAAATGCCTGAAAATGCAGTTTTTGTCTGACTTTGGACTTATTCCATTGTTCAGTTTTCTCTGAAGATTTTACCTGCCAACCTTCCACTCCACCCACCATCACCCCACCCCAGCCCCCTCCATTTGGTTCACTGACACCTTCCAAAACCTATTCCAGTGTCTAGCACTAACGACACTGCACCACAGAGGGAGAGGGCGTGGGCTCCAGAATCGGCAACCTCAGTCTGCATCTCTGCTGCCCCACTGAGGGATTCTTAACCTCTCTGAGTCTCTATTCCTTTATCTGTAAAAGTGGAGATAATGGCAAAACTGGGTAATCTTCTGGAAATACTTAAATGAGTTGACCTATGTGAAAGAAACTGACTTTTAATAGATAATTAGTAAATTCCAGTTTCTCTTTCCTAGTTTGAGGAATTTGGAAGGAAGAATAACAACAATTGTGTCTATAAACTCATACCACTTTTCCACCGCACCCCTTTATCTTAACCATCTAAATGAAAGTTCAATGGCAGAGTACCAAAGAAAAGAGGCTAAAATGTTTATCTGAAAAAATCAGTAGACTTCTGCCAAATTTCCAGTCTCACAAAACCCAAGAATACTCTTCCCAAGAATTTCCAGTGCCCCGCTCCCAATCACTAATAATAAAAACAACAATTCTGACATCTGTTTGCTGCTAGAATATATTGGTGGCTCAATCGTCAAAGAAAAATTTAATGTAATCAAATATATTCAAATTAAAATATAATTTAGAAGGTTTTTTTTTTACACATCAGAAGGTATTTTAAGACCTGGCCCTTTCTCCGCATGTTGATGGCAACACTTACTAGTTCCGGTTACTTTCACCATCCACCTCTTTGGATCTGGATACTGGAAGCTCACTTCAGTAATACCTCCTGGAAGACCAAAAAGTGAGATAAACAGAAATATTAGCATAATTGAATGAGGCAATATGGACAAACAACTGCAAAGAAGACAGATACTCAATCATGTAGAATATTAACATTCTCTCTTCCCCTTTTATGGACATTTTATTCTGCTACAGAATTCCAGTCACTAGTTTAGCTACACTCTGAAAAGTCATTTTCCTTTTTGACTTGTAGTGGAGCCAATCAGTTTAGAAGCACTCAGGGAGGTATCTTATATACCATCTGGGACAAAGAAAATAAAGTATTTTTTCATTTCCTTAGCAGTTACAAATGTACCTAATGATATCATTCCAAATGGAGCAGAATATAAGGTTCGACTATTTTAATCATTTGGCAATTGTGGTCCAAGTCCTATTACAATATTAAGATACCACAATTTAAATCACACATCATATGAAATAGTAATTTGCTTTAAAAATGCTGAATTTCTTGGCTCATGTTCTAAAAAGATATTGTAGGAGACCAATTGCAACAAAAAATTTATAGAACATGTGTGGAATAAAATATGTAAGGAATTTCCGTAGTTTATTTCGTTAAATGAGCCACACCATAAAAGTGGCTACAATGCATATATATATATATACACACACACACACATACTTGCATACATATATATATATATATATCCCTGAGCCCTCGTAATTGTTAGATTGCTAGACTAGCTTTGCTATGAAAAAGCTGAGGAACTCCAACTGGAGCCATTCCTTTCCCCAATTATTACCGAAGGTTATATTTCATTATCTAGCTGAGCTGCTATAATTAGCATCAACAAAGCTCTGTGCCATAATTCTTGATGTATAAACTTTTGGGAAGCCCATTACAATTCAGATGGACCTTCTGAAATGTAGCATTCCACCTGATAGCTAATCCCAGATATTAATGTCCATTCAATTTCCATTCACCCCTTCTAATGTGTTTGTGTACTGCTTGCTGACGAATGTAATATGTTTGTAGTACAAACAGTACTTTGCATTTTTGAATTTGGGGTTTAAATCTGTTCAGGCTCTCTCATGTGGCCGGAATGTTGGCATGGCTCAGAAAACAAAAGTCAACTTAAAAAAAAGTGGGTTCCTCCAGGAAGAGAGATGGCTATCAAGCTTGAAAATGCACTGTAATGTGAACAGGGCAGCAGGGTTAATTCTGTTAAGTGATTGCTATAGGCCTTTGCTTGTCTTGGACTTTTGGCCTTTTGCTGCAAACAGGGTGGGCCTTGTTAAACTGCCAAGTCGACAACTTTATATCCAAAGGCTTTTGACAATTTTATATCCAAGGCTTTGCTTTTCTGTTGTGATTTTTCAACAGGAAAGCTCAAAGTGCTCTGGGGATTTTCATCTCTGAGTCCATGATAACACTTAGAAAACTCAATGGATCATTGTTTGCTGAATCCGAGCCTAAAACTAGGTTCTAAGAGAAAGAAAATCATTGTATAAAAACATAGATTTGGATATCACAGTGTGCTCTGCTAATTTCTTTTGGCTGGTGCTTTTTTTGTTTAAAGTTTACATGGAATCTCTGTTTCCACTGAACCATCTCAGACACTGAAACACAAAGCTGGGTTACAACCTAATCCACAATGTGGGGTTATCTTCCTACTGTTGGGGCATTTTCCAACTGGGTAAGGATTTGAGCACTACAGAGATGTATACTGAGTTCTTATATTACCCTGTCTGTATCAGACTTAACTAAGACACAGATAAGTTAAAAAAGTAGCCCACAAATCCAAGGACCTACTGCCCTACAATCTAAGAGCTAAAATCATTGTCTCTTGGACATAAATCAGCAAACGTCATTCAGCATATGTTAAATACTTGCCATATGTTAACCCTCTACTAACCATGTGTTACATACTGTGAAAAAAAAAAAGCCACCATTGAAGGTTTCTGGAAGGTTTCTAAAAGTTACCTGATCTACCAGTCATCTCCATCAGAACCCTCAGGTAAGCTTGTGTATTAAGCAGATTCCTGAATCCCACCCCAGATCTACTTGATCAAAGGAGGGGGCTAAATATGCATTTTTTATAAGCTTCTCCCAAATTATGCTTATGAGTAATGTTTGAGAACTATTCTAGACTCATGATTCTCAAACCTGGCTGCACATTTGAATCACCTGGTGAAGTTAAGACCACCAGTGACCTAGTACCACAGCAGACCAACTAAATCAGACCCTCTGGGGTAAGGGGGAGCCTGAGCATCCGTCGTTGTTGTTGTTGTTGTTGCTGTTGTTGCTGTTGTTGTTGTTAAGTCTCCATGTGACCCGAATGGGCATCCAAGTCTGTGAACCATGGTTCTAGCCTTTAGGCCCTATCAGAATTTACGACAGGGAGAAATCACTTCTATCTGAAGTGGTCAGATACTACCTTTGATTTCCTCTCAGATCTTGCAAAAGACTTCACGTTCTCTTTGAAAAGTGTGTGTGTATGAGTTTGTTATTGTTTTGAAAATTACATATTTATACAGCACCCATCCAAGAACAATTTTTATAGACAGCACATAATTTCATTTATCTTCAATTCATCTGCTGTAATGATTAGAAGAAAAGTTTATTAGTATTCCAATTATAGATAAAGCAAAAGATTGGTACTTGGCCTGAGATCACAGACCAAGTTCATTCTAAAATCTGACTTCATTGGAGTTGCTTCCCAGAAACTAAAAAAAGAGAAATAGAGAGTCTTTGAACAGTCCTAGTTGAAATGCAGCCTATTCAATACTAAAAATTATTCAAATAAGTAGTCCATCCACATTCCACAATGAAGAGTTTTCCTCTTGGCTTTTGTGTTGTTATTATAACGAAGGGAATATCCTAAAAGGTCAATAATCCTCTTTCTATTTCTCCATTTTTCTGTCTCCATAAGGCAACATCACTGAATGTATTAATAGGCTTGCTCAGTTAGGGTTTTAAATCCCTCCCAGTTTGCCCAGAATGTTCTCAGTTTTAGTACTGAAAGCCCTGTGCCAAGTTAACCTTTGTCTTGGGCAAACCTGGACAGTCCCTATCAGCAGTGGCAATAAACAGTGCTTTGAAAATCTACGTAGGAATGGGAGTTTCAGGTTGGTTAGGAAGATCGGCCAGGCCAGCAGGGAGTGAGACAATAAAGATCCATGAAGGTGGGTAGGCTTGGCTTCAGGCTTTGAAGTCTAGCTGGGGAGGCACAGTACATGACCTAGCAAGAGGCTCTCAAACTTGAGTGTGTATTACAACCCCTGGATGGCTTGTTAAAACACAAATTGCTGGGCACCACCTCCAGAGTTCCTGATTCAGTAGGTCTAGAGAGGGGTCTAGAATTTGCATTTCTAACACATTCCCATGTGATGCTGATGCTGTTGGTCCCAGGATCACACTTTGAGAACCACTGCTCTGGGTGCTGGTCTAGACTTTCAGTTGAGCATAAGTAATAGGTTTGAAGGTGATGTCTTGGCACCAGGGAGCTAGCAGGCCACATTAGGCAGAGATATAAGCTAGGGGCCAAAGGCAGGACTCAAAGCACTGAGCGAATCTGAGCTCACATGGCAGGACCAGGCTAAGAGAATCTGGAGTACTAGGCAGATAAACAAAAGAGGAGCTCCATCTTAAAGAAGTATGACCAAAATCTTTCTACTGGATGTGGGTGCAAGGTGAGGTGTTGGCCTTAGGAACAAGGCAAAATTCAATGTGTAAGCAATCATTCAGGACCACAGACTTAATGGCCAGTCACTAGAGTGGACTAATTCCTGAATTAGGAACTTTTAAGATCCCCTGACAACCATAAAAGTTGGGTAACCAACTATCCTAGTTTTCCCAGGAATTTCCCGACTTTAGCACTGAAAGTTCAGAGCCTAGAAACCCCTCAGTCCTAAAACATCTGGTCACCCTAATTGTACTCTTAAGAGACTAGAGCCTAGATCCACCTACATCTCTGGGTCAGCTGGCTCCAGCCTTAAGAAAAGAAAGCACACACAAGAAGAGGAGGGGCCAGTTGGAAAATGAGGCAGAGAGCCAGGATGCTCATTGCAACCTATAGCCTTCAAGAGAGGATAAAAGGGCATCCAGAAATATTGTCTATAAATGCTGAAATGTATTTGCTTTAAATGGGCAAAACACGTTAAATGACTCCACAGGCCCGCCGTTTTTCTAAACTCATGAAAGTGGAAAAGTTCAGCATAAACGGAACCATCCAGACACCCCATAGATGGAAGTCTCTCTCACTGCCTTTTGACAATCATCACACACACTTAAGATCTCATTGTAAGTATAGCCTTAAAGAGCCCTGATAAGTACACACCAGTAGGGGAACTAAAACCCATTTGTAAATATTAGCAGAGTCTCCCATGTTCTTTTGGTTTCCTTCACACACAAAAATAAGTTAAGTGGAATGAACACACAGTTCAAAATGACTAAAACATTAAAGGACATTTAAATCTGGGAAAAGAATCTCTCTGTTGGGAATGTGGATTTCACCTAAGATCCTTAGTGCCATTCCCAGCATGCCAGAGTTATTTCAAATCTCTTTCATAATCAAATATTAATATTCCACCAGAATGGGGAGCATGAGGGCCACTATTGACAACACAGCCTACTAATTATGACAGAAGTTTAAGATGTTCTTCACTAACGTTATCCACAGACTGCATAAAAATAATAACAGAAAACATTTAACAGTAAGAAGGATCATCACCAGGGAAAGTACCCAAACCATCACAAAATCCAAAAGCAAACACTGAACTAATCCATCCTCCCAGTAACTAACTCCTGCAAAATGCTGCTTATGTAGAAATAATCTTCTCAATCACACTTAAAATATTCACTATGATAATGAACTTTAGCGTCAGTGGATTGACTGTCCCAATATGCTGAGTCTTCATGATCAAGGAGAATCTGGCATAACCAGCATCTTCAAAACGCAAGTACCCTATGTCCTTCTGGAATGAACCATGTCATCCAGTAAGTAGGCTGAAACAGATGCATCTGACAAGGAGACTCCCCCAGAGCTGAAGTGGGAGTTCAGAGCAGAGTGGAGAAGACTGAAAATCTCCCAGATAACCTGGGAGAAAATGCCAGAAGAAACAGGAATTTGACCATCCATTCAATCTTTCATTCAACAGATAGTTATGATGTGCCATCTCAATGCCAGACTCCATGCTAGGCAGAAAGGCTACAAAGTCTAACGGAACTGCTTTCTAGGTATTTGTAATCAAATAGGGCAAGCAGATAAATTAACAAGTAATTGCAGTACCTCTAAGACATTTTGTAATAAAAGGATATATGCAACCTCAGAGAAGCACAGAAAAGAGAGAATTTTCCCCAACCTTTTATTATTCTCAGTGCAACTAATTGTTTTTGATACCAGAGTTAAGCTCTTCCTTCTCAGAAGCTTCTTATTTGAGTCACTTTGGGGAAAAAAATAATTACTGCTTTTCCGAGAGATCAGAGTATCATCAAATGTTATTGTGATTCTAAGACTGTCAACAGCTACCACTTAGTGAATACTTACTACGTGCCAGGCACTACACTGAATGTTCTGCACACATTACTCCAGTCAATCCTCAGCCCTGTGTGACAAGCAGCATGCTCTCTCCTCTTTAGAAATCAAGGGGAAATGAATCACAGTGGGATTAACTAGTTTACCCTGGGTCTGTCAATGATGGGGCCAGGAAGTGAACACAGATAGTCCACTTCATGTTCAAGATCTTAACCACTATGTTGAAATCACTTATGTAGTGAACTATTAGAATGTCTATATTGATTATTTGTATTCTACTGTTATAATTGCATGTATCTAGTTTTTGCTTATGAGTTCCTCCAAGAAATTTCATGCTGCTTTTAATACTTCCTTATTTGAGTTGATAATTTTCAACCATTTTATTTGAACCAATCTCTGTGGGCCTTAACCACAATAGCTGCAATTTATTGAAAACTTGCTCTGAGCCAGTATATATCATCTCTGTCAATTCCCATAGTTCTCTGAGGGGTATGTATGTAGGTATGTATGTATACTTATATTTTTATGTATGTATCTATAATGTAGAGTATCAGGTAACTTACCCCTGGTAGCTTAGGCTACAGGTCCTCCACTAGCATAGGCTTTTCCAAGGTTCTAGAAAGAGTTCTTAGAAACATGTTTGCGTGGTCATACATTTTCTTATCTATTTTTTAAAGAGTATTTCAAAACTTGTATAAGCTTAAAACCCACAAAAACCGAGCCAACCCTGCAGACCACAGGTGATGGAAACAGGGTTTGTGTGCAAGTGTGCCCAACTCCAAGGGTTTAAAACCCCATGACATAGTAAGTAGGGAAGAAGGGGTGGAGCAGCAGGATTTAGATGTACATGTTGGGCTCATACTGAGAGATTTCAAGCTACGGAAAGCAGGGAGTTGATTTGAGGGGATTTTCTCCTCTAAAGTGACCTTGAAGCCCTAATTTTAATGCTTCGTGTACCAACAAGAAGTAGAGAATGTAGGTAACTCTGATACCAATGAGGCTCTAAGAACTACTAGGTGAACACTCACAATAGTGGCACCAGTTCTGAACAACACATTTGTAAATAAATTGAAGCAGCCTTCAGTTTTTTCCAAACTGAGAAGCTACTGTACACTAAGCAAGTCAAACAGGCCAAAGGCACTTTGGTGACACTTAGCTTAGGTAGCCCTTGGACTGCCAATCCATCATTATCTGAAAGTTCTGCATTGACCAACCACTGTCAGAAAATGTTTCCTTTCTTCCAGAAATTCCATGCCTGCTCACCTTCCAAAAGTTTCCAGGGTGCTTGTTGATCTTTCACCCAAATAGCCACCTAACACTTTACAAATATCCACCTCTGTAAAGAAACCCACTCAGCTGCAACAACCTGTTTTTTTTTTTAATTAATTAAGCCTTAGAATAGCATCTTTCTTTGTAAATTATAAATGCAATATTTATTAAAAATACATACAGTGATTATTTTAAGCAGGGAAAGGACAAGCTGAAAATAAGTGATTTTAACAAGAGCGTTAGCAATTTTTAATAGACCTGCATTCCTTTACATTCCTGGTGTTTCTCAAACTTTAGTGGGTTTAAAGTTCATCTGGGGATTTATAAAAACTGCTGACTTCAAGAGCTCCTCTCAAAATTTCTGATTCTGAAGGCCTGGAGGGATCCTCAACAATCTTCATTTTTAACGATTTTGATGAAGATGGACTGCAGCTGCCTCTTGAGAAATGCTTTTTAGAGCAAGTGAAATTGCTAATTACACAGTAAGCACTTAGGCATCTACCATTATCCAAGTCTTGTTAGTTGTGGGTTGCCCCTTGGTATCTGCTAAGGTTTGAATGTACACCTCAGAAAGTATATGTTGGAAACTTAACCTTTAATGCAACAGTGTTCGTTGGGAGGTAGTTCCTAATGAGAGGTAATTAGGACATGAGGGCTCTGCGCTTATAAATAGATGAATGCTATCAATGCAGAAGTAGGTTCCTTATAAAAGAACAAGGTCAGCCACCTTTCCTCTCTCCCATCCTCTTTTTGCCCCTCTGATATCCGATGCCTTCCACTATGAGATGACACAGCAAGAAGGTCCCTGATAGATACCAGTGGCTCAATCTGGGACTTCCCAACTCAAGAACTATGAACTAATAAATTTCTGTTCATTATAAATTATCCAATCTCAGGTATTCTGTTACAGTTGCACAAAACAGACTAAGACAGTATCCTATTCTCAGCTGCAGCAATTCTTTTTAAGACAAACCTCCATGGATTTTAAGACATCTGGGTAGGGAGAGTTAATTATGTCCTCTCAAAGAGATATTTTCCCTAGACCAATTAGTTTACAAGAACATACACTCTCTGTTTCTAAAACTTTGAAAAACAAAGATGTGGTTCATATCAGAGTGAAAGTTTCATTGATATCCATTATAATGAACATGTTTCATTTTGGCAAACAGATATGAAATGTCCTGTTTACTTGGAGAAAATTCCTGGAAAGACGGTAGGCACAGGTCCCAACTCCCAATATGGAATCCTAAGGGGCAGAAGATCTGTCTGCTCCCAGAGAAGGGTGGACTCTTCCCACATGAAGATCTTAGCCACATTTTGTCTCCCTGAATTCTTGCCAGAGACTAGTCCTCCAGGCTGAGAGTTATCTCATACAGGTTCTTTTTTTTAACCTGAGTTAACTGGAGTCAATTATGTTATCTAAAACTGACAACCCTGGGTATGGTACACACAGACACTTAACAGCAGAAAATATCTGATACAGTTTGGCTCTGTGTTCCCACTCAAATCTCATGTCAAATTGTAATCCCCAATGTTGGAGAAGGGATCTGGTGGGAGGTAATTGGATCACAGGGGCAGATTTCTCCCTTGCTCTTGTGATAGTAAGTTCTCATGAGATCTGATAAATGTTTAAGAGCATGTGGCACTTCCCCCACTTCACTCTGTCTCTCGTTCCACCACGGTGAGACGTGCTTGCTTCCCCTTCACCTTCTGCCATGACTGTAAGTTTCCTGAGACCTTCCAGCCATGCTTCCTGTACAGCCTATGGACTGTGAGTCAATGAAACCTCTTTCTTCATAAATTATCCAGGTCACGGAGTCCTTTATAGCAGTGTGAGAACAGACACTACAATATCTTCAAAATGTTTTTTCTTTAAAAAAAAAAATATGGATGGGGGCCGGGTGGGTGGTGGCTCACGCCTGTAATCTCAGCACTTTGGGAGGCCGAGGTGGGCAGATCATGAGGTCAGGAGATTGAGACCATTCTGGCTAACACAGTGAAAAACTCTCTTTACTAAAAATACAAAAAATTAGCCGGGCATGGTGGTAGGCCCATGTAATCCCAGCTACTCGGGAGGCTGAGGCAGGAGAATCGCTTGAACCTGGGAGGAGGAAGTTGCAGTGAGCTGAGTTTGTGCCACTGCACTCCAGCTTGGGTGACACAGCAAGACTCCATCTCAAAAAAAAAAAAAAAAAAAAAAAAAAAAAAAAAAAAAAAAAAAAAAAGGTGGGTAGCAGAAAGAAAAGAATAGAAGGTGAAAGGCAGAGAGGAAATGGAAAATTAGTATTCTATCCATCTGTGGAAATTTTTTAAAAATAGGTATTATCTTTTATTCTGATTTCTTCTGGATTCCGCTTTGTAGATTTACGAGTCCAGGACCACTGGTATTCAGTAAAGGAGTAGAAATCAATTTCTGGGGGCAGGAGGAATGCAATGTGTCATAGCTACACAAACAGAAGAAATTTAGTGATTCAAAGTCACAAAGAAGAACAGTATTGGCTGGGAGATCCGGCTCATGCTTATAATCCCAGCACTTTGGGAGGCCGAAGTGGGTGGATCACTTGAGGTCAGGAGGTCAAGACCAGCCTGGCCAAGATGGCGAAACCCCCATCTCTACTAAAAATACAAAAATTAGCTGGGCATAGTAGCTGGCACCTGTAATCCCAGCTACTCAGGAGGCTGAGGCAGGAGAATCATTTGAACCTGGGAGGCAGAGGTTACAGTGAGCCGAGATCATGCCACTGTACTCCAGTCTGGGTGACAGGGCGAGACTCTGTCTCAAAAAAAAAAAAAAAAAAAAAAAAAAAAACGGAAGAAAGAACAGTATCACCTTTCAAACAGTAATGGATCCCTGATACCTATATGCTGAGTATTGTCACACTCATGTTCCATAGCTGTTTGTATTCTGCATCATTTTTACTATACGTACACAAGACAGAAAACAAAAAACACTGTTTAATTCAGATTTTGTAATGTATATACTATAACTGTTTACTAAAATATCATATTTGTAGGAGGTGGAAAGTTTAATATACTAGCAAACTGCTAAAGAGAATTTACTATTTTTTAACAAGGAATCCATATTTATGTAGCACTCTCAGACTTTAAAAGCACCATTACTGTACATAAAACTTTTGATTTGCAGTTTTCATCATAAACCCAACAGAGCAGAGTCCAGACACCAGGCATTTTTCCCTGGAGTCACTCTGCCTTATTATCAGGACTGGACTTAAGTATCCTTCCCTGGAAAGGGCAAAAGATCTCACATTGTAGGGCAAACATGCTTGAGGCAATACAAAGAGGCACAGTCATGTTTCAGGATGTGGTTTTAGCCAAAGGTGATACAATCACAAAGCTGGGTTGAGAGAGGACATAACAATCAGGAGCTGTCTTGAGTGTGTCTCCATTACCTGGAGTCTTCTTGTTCTTCTCTCTACCTCTCCAAGAATCTCCATTACCACTGATGTACATAATTAGTAATAAGAGCCGGAAGCAAAAATGTTGAAATACGTGAGTTCTTTTGAACACAAATTTAATAGCAGTAGTACACTAACAAATGAATCATTGAATTGAGGGTAGATTCTGCTGCAACAAAGAACTTGTAGTATGATATAAATTGAGAAGATTGTTCTGATCTAGCTCCTCCTATATTCAGAGTTAAAACTCTCTCTAAACATCATATTCCACCTAAGAACCATTAACTCTCCCATTCTCACAACCTGTGTGACAAATACTCATACTCTAAATATTTGGCTTATCTCACTTATCTATTACTACAGGATTTAACATATAAGCGTTGCCCTACATACAGACTACTAAGTTAACCATAACCATTCATGTATTGATACATATGTTCAAACAGCAATGATGAATTGAGTGCCTGCTCTGAAGGAACTCAAATTCAGATTCAGCTGATATTTCTGGAGTAACACCCATGTACTAGGTACTGAGCTAAAGACTTTGTCTTATGTAGGTGCCTATCATGTGCTAGGTATTGAACTAGTTACTTTAACACATTATCTCATTCGGTCTTTATAACAAGCTAGTAGGTAAGCATTCGCATTTTTTATTTTATAGATAGGAACCTCACACTCAGAAAAGGTAAGTGACTTGCCTGAAGTCATAAAATTAGTCAAGACTTAAAACTGGCTTGAAAACTGAGTCTTTTCTCTGGCTCTTTCCAGTTGGTAATATTGTCTGTCTTATGTCCATGCTTTAACTATCCTCCTCTATGTAAAAGAATATCTGATCAGAAAGAAACAAAGCCACTTATAGTTTGATTAGAAAGAAATAAAACCACATAGAATTTTAGCCAGCTATGTCTATGGGCTGACAGCTTTGCCCACACAAGACCAAGCAACCACAGACTCCAGAGATGTGATGTGGAGATGTGCCCAGTGGCAGGTGATATCACATCTTTTCATTCCTAGAAGTACTGTATCCTAATAATTTTACGGTAAACACATAAACATAAACAGATGGACGTGACAAATCCAGTAATGGCTGTTACATAATCTCAAGATCTTTCTAACGACTCTAAGAACATGTCCAAGACCAAGAATGACTTACCAGGTACATGCCAGTGCTTTAACAAAACTGAAACTATTTTTCAACTAAACAAACATAAATTACATTATCCCTCTTTTTTGGCTCTACCATTTTGAAATTTCTAACTTTGTGAGGTTTTAACTCAAAATGTTTTTCTAAATTTATGGAAAGAGGCCACATATGCCCATGTTTAGGGAAAAGTATGGACTTTGGAGTTACAAGCTCAGGTCTGGACAAGGCCAGGCAAGGTTGGACTGAATCCTGCCTCTATCATTTTCTCACTACATTTGCAGTAAGTCACTAAACTTTTTTAAGTCTCTACTCCCTCATCTGTAAAATGGGTATAGCAACAGTATATACCTGTGCAGAAAAGAGTTAACTCAGCTGGGCTGAATTGTTCAAACCTTGCACATTCCCAAGAAAGACCTGTTTTCATGACTGCTCTTTGACCAGCTTCTGGGGATTAAACTGTTAGAATTTTCCAAGAAGTAAGAGTATTTTTCTCACATGGGTTCTTGAGCCTACTATACCAGTTTGTCTGGATACTTGTGCAACGTGGTTTATGCTTGCTTCTGGGAGCCTGGAGCTTCGATGGCACAAGTCACGTGCCTATGTGAAAGATCCCCAATAAAAACCCTAGACTCACTCAATCATGGCAGATGGGAGGCAGGACTAGACTGCAGCTCCAGACAGAGCAGTGTGCAAGCGCTTGCGTTGTGAATTTTAGCTCCAGATCAACTGTAAGAACAAACCGGCAATCCTGAGAGGACCCACAGACCCTCTGAAGAAAACAGACAGCTCCTACAGGACCTGGGAGACCTCCCAAAACTGTGAGTGCCCTAACCTTGGAAATGGAAAAGGGAGACCCTCCTTTCCTGAACTCACACTCCAACTGGAGAAGCTGAAGGTCTGTTTGCAGGAGAAGTTTCTTACTTTACCTGCAGCTGAGTCAATCTGGAGGGCTGAGTGAAATTCAGGGGCAGAGGAAGTAGCAGAAAGGCTCTGGGAGCTCACTGGGTACCCTAGCAGGCCATTCCTGCCTGTCATCACAGGGATCCAACAGGAGAGGAGCAGGGGATAAAACTACACAGGGAGAAGGAAATCTCTAGCTGAACTTTGTAACAATTAGAACAGGGTGAGAAGCCTCCTGGCCAGAACTCAGGGGAGGGCACAAATCCAGTGTGCAGACTCCAAAGGCAAGGGAAGACCCAAGCCCCTTTGTTTCCCAGCATGGAGATGGGTAGCCTGAGGCAGGTTTTCAAACCCATATTGCTCTCCACCTGGAAATGAGTGGGGATCTGGTGGTGGGGGCATTGCGGGGAATGAGACAGAACCTTCAGTTTGCATGGGAGCTGGGTGAGGCCTGTAACTGCTGGCTCTCCCCTACTTCCCAGGCAACCTGCATGACTCAGCAGAGGCAGCCATAATCCTCCTAGGTACACATTCCAGTGGCCTGGGAATCCCACCCCCATCCCCGACAGTAGCTGCAGCAAGACCCACCCAAGGAGAACCTGAACTCAGACATGCCTAGCCCAGCTCCCACCTGATGGTCCTTCCCTACCCACCCTGGTCATGGAAGACAAAGGGCATATAATCTTGAGAGTTCTAGAACCCCACCCACCACCAGTTCCTCCCCATACTACCACAGCTGATGCTCTCTGGAAAATGCCACCTCCTGGCAGAAGGCCAACCAGCACAAAAACAGCATTGAACCACCAAAGCAAAGGACCCTCATGAAGTCCATTGCACCCCACGCCCCCTCCACCAGAACAGGGACTGGTATCCATGGCTGAGAGACCCATAGATGGTTCACATAACAGGACACTGTGCAGAAAACCCCCAGTACCAGCCCAGAACTGCGTAGATTTACCAGGTGGCTAGACCCAGAAGACAGACAACAATCACTGCAGTTCGTCTCACAGGAAGCCACATCCATAGGAAAAGGAGGCGAGTACTACATCAAGGGAACAACTCGTGGGAGAATCTGAACAATAGCCTTCAGTCCTAGACCTTCCCTTTGACAGAGCCTACCCAAATGAGAAGGAACCAGAAAACCAACCCAGGTAATATTGTAAGAAATCAAATATATATCTCAGTCCTGGGCCTAGTACAAACACATTCCTCCATATATCTCGGTCCTGGGCCCAGTACAAACATTCCTCCATTTGTCTCAACTTCCTGGGCCCAGTACAAACATTCCTCCATTTGTCTCAACTTCCTGGGCCCAGTACAAACATTCCTCCATTTGTCTCAACTTTAGAAAAACACCACCTGGAGAGTCCCCAATAAGGTCACAACCGTTTGTGGAGTGGTTTTACTGAAAGCGCGGGAACCAATAAAAAAAAAAAACTGCTAAATGTATAACTTAAAATGTTAACCAATTGTAATGCTGTAACCCAAAGAATTCCCTTGTTTCTCTGTAACCTTACATATCCTGTTTACATCGGGCTATAAAAAGCGAGCACATGCATCGTTCGGGGCCCTCTTGTATGCTGTGGAGCAGAGGGACCAAGTTCGAACTTGCAGTAAAGATCCTTGCCGCTTGGCTTTGACTCTGGACTCTGGTGGTCTTCTTCAGGGAATAAATGGTCTGGGCATAACATCTGGGGGCTCGTCCAGGATTCCCCAAGCCCACCAGACCCCTGGTCAATGGATCTACCAGGATCGATCTGCTGATAGGTGAGCCGGCTCGTCCCTGTTTGTCTGTCTGTGTCTGTTCTGAACCTGTATCTGTGACTTGCGAGGTCTGTAACTGAAGCTGAAAGCTGACATAGTCCTGGCGGACGTGCTATAGGACGGCCAGTGGAGACCAGTGGGAGACGTCCCCTGGCTCTCATCTGATTCTTGACTGAATTAATTCTGATCCAGATTTCTGGAGCGCGCTTGCGACTGACATAACTTGTTGTTGATATTCAGCAATTCACTTTCCCTTGCAGGACCTGTTCCAGCAACTCACTTTTCCTTGCAGGACCTGTTCCAGACACCACTCCGGGCACTACTGTTTAAGATGGGTAATACCCAAAGCACACCTCTATCTCTCCTCATAAATAATTTCAAGGATGTTAGAGCAAGGGGCCATGATCCTGGTGTGGAAATCAGGAGGGGAAAGCTAATCACTCTGTGCCGCTCCGAATGGCCCGCCTTTAATGTAGGGTGGCCACCTGAAGGGACATTCTGTCTTCCTGTCGTTACTAAAGTCCAAGGTTTTTCTACCTGGGCGTGCTGGCCACTCGGATCAAATCCCATATATTCTCATATGGCAGGACCTTGTTGAGAACCCGCCCCCTTGGCTGTCCCCTTTCCTACTAGCCCCCGAACCATGCAAGGCACTGGTTGCTCGGCCGCTAAAATCCAAGCAACCGACCGCCCCCCCCATCCTGTTTTACCTGATAGCGGGGACCCACTGTCCATAGATCCCCCTCCATAGCCCTCCAGGCCCCAGGCCCCAGCCCCCCGGGGCTGAGCCGCAGGAAGAAGTAGGCGGACGGGAGGCGGCCGGCGCACCTGAGCTCATTGAAAGTGAAAGTAACTCTGAAGGACCAGCAGGGTGGACACGAGGGCGCACTTTGCGGATTAGCCCCCCCCCAGCCGCCTGACTCCACAGTGGCTCTACCCCTTCGGGAAATAGGACCCCCAGATGACACGGGAATCCCCAGGCTCCAGTACTGGCCATTCTCCACCAGTGATCTGTATAACTGGAAGACTCAGAGTGCCCGGTTTTCAGACAACCCCAAAGATTTAATGGCTTTACTAGATAGTGTCATGTTCACCCACCAGCCCACTTGGGATGATTGTCAGCAGCTCCTCCGAATTTTGTTCACAACGGAGGAGCGAGAGAGAATCCAGGTAGAAGCTAGAAAGTTGGTCCCGGGGGACGACGGTCAACCGACTGCCAACCCCGACCTCATAAATGCGACTTTTCCGCTGACCAGGCCGGCGTGGGACTACAACACGGCAGAAGGTAGGGGACGGCTACACCTTTATCGCCAGACTCTAATGGCGGGTCTCCGGGCAGCTGCTCGCAAGCCCACTAATTTGGCTAAAGTATACTCTGTTCTGCAGGGAAAGACAGAAAGCCCAGCTACCTATTTAGAAAGATTAATGGAAGCTTTTAGACAGTACACCCCCATAGACCCAGAGGCCCCAGGAAGTCAGGCAGCTGTTGTAATGTCTTTTGTAAATCAGGCGGCCCCAGACATTAAAAAGAAACTCCAGAAATTAGAAGACTTAGAGGGAAAACAGATTCAGGACCTCCTTCAGATAGCCCAGCGAGTTTACAATAATAGAGATACTCCAGAGGAAAAGCAATTTAAGGCCACTGAAAAAATGACCAAGGTCCTGGCAGCAGTAGTACAAAAAGAGCATCTACAGCCAGAGGACGCCCAACCTAGGCGGTCCCCCAGACATGATAATCTAAGCAAAGACCAATGTGCCTACTGTAAGGAGGCTGGCCACTGGGTAAAAGACTGCCCCAAAAAGAAACAACGCAGAGGACAGGGACCCCCTAGGTCTACACCCGTACTAGTCACTCAAGACGAAGACTAGGGAAGACGGGGTTCGGACCCCCTCCCCGAACCTAGGGTAACTTTGCAAGTGGAGGGGTCCCCAGTTCAGTTCTTGGTCGATACGGGAGCACAGCACTCAGTCCTAGTTGAAACTAATGGAAAATTATCCTCCAAGTCCTCGTGGGTACAAGGGGCCACAGGAATTAAGAAATACCCCTGGACAACACGAAGAACAGTAAACCTCGGAGCCAGGAATGTAACCCATTCTTTCCTGGTCATCCCTGAGAGCCCCTGTCCCTTACTAGGGAGAGACCTGCTGACTAAAATGGGAGCACAGATCCATTTCCTCCCTGAGGGGCCCATCGTGACCAACTCCCAAAATCAGCCCGTGTCCGTCCTGACTATAACCCTAGAAGATGAGTACCGGCTCCACCAGGAGCAAGCGGCCCCTGACCAGGACATAGCAACCTGGCTTCAACAATATCCAGGAGCTTGGGCAGAAACGGGGGGCTTAGGACTAGCAAAACACCGTCCTGCCTTGTTTGTTGAACTCAAGCCTGGGACAGACCCCGTTCGGGTACGCCAATACCCGATGCCCCTAGAGGCCAAAGAAGGGATTGCACCACATATTCGCCGGCTCCTCGACCAAGGGGTCCTTCGCCCATGTCACTCGCCCTGGAATACTCCATTGTTGCCGGTACGGAAACCCAATAGCGGAGAGTACAGACCTGTACAAGACTTGAGAGAAGTCAATAAGAGGGTTATGGACATACATCCAACTGTGCCTAACCCGTACACCCTCCTGAGTACCCTAAACCCTAAACATCAATGGTACACTGTTTTAGATTTGAAAGATGCTTTCTTCAGTTTGCCTTTAGCCCCTCAGAGCCAAAAGCTCTTCGCCTTCGAGTGGACTGACCCTGAGAGGGGCATAAGTGGCCAACTGACATGGACCAGACTGCCGCAGGGATTCAAAAACTCTCCTACCCTGTTCGATGAGGCCCTCCATGAAGACCTGGGTGAGTACCGACGCAAACACCCTGAAATAACCTTACTACAGTATGTTGATGACCTCCTGATTGCTGCCGAGACCCAGGAAGCTTGTATCCAAGGGACCAAGGGTCTCTTACAAGCTCTAGGGGATCTGGGCTACCGAGCCTCGGCAAAGAAAGCTCAAATCTGTAAACCAGAAGTAACATATCTGGGGTACCTGCTAAGAGGAGGGCAACGCTGGTTAACAGATGCCCGGAAGCAAACTGTTCTGCAGATCCCCAGGCCACAATCCACCCGACAAGTAAGGGAATTCCTGGGATCGGCGGGATTTTGTAGATTATGGATCCCTGGGTTCGCAGAGATGGCTAAACCCTTGTATCAGGCAACACGGGGACAACAGCCATTTAATTGGACAGAAGAAGCCGAGTCGGCTTTTCAACAGATTAAAACCGCCCTACTCTCTGTGCCCACCCTGGGACTACCTGATGTCACCAAGCCCTTCCACTTATACGTGGACGAGAGCAAGGGTGTCGCCAAGGCGGTGCTAACTCAGAACTTAGGCCCCTGGCGGAGGCCAGTTGCCTACCTGTCAAAGAAATTAGACCCAGTGGCTGCCGGGTGGCCCCCTTGTCTCCGAATGATTGCAGCCACGGCCCTGATGGTACAAGATGCTGATAAACTTGTCATGGGTCAAGAATTACGGGTCGTTACCCCACATGCCATCGAGGGTGTACTCAAACAGCCACCTAATCGATGGATAAGTAACGCCCGGCTCACCCACTACCAAGGACTACTACTAAACCCCCTCAGGATAACTTTCCTGCCCCCAACAACCTTAAACCCTGCCTCGCTGCTGCCCAACCCGGACCTGGACGCCCCGCTCCATGATTGCACCGAGATACTAGCTCAAGTGCACGGAGTTCGAGAGGACCTGCAGGACCGCCCACTTCCTGACGCTGACCTCGTTTGGTTCACTGATGGGAGCAGCTTCATACACCAAGGCCAGAGGTATGCTGGAGCAGCAGTGACTTCAGAGACTGAGGTAATCTGGGCGGAACCCCTGCCCCCGGGGACATCGGCCCAGAAGGCCGAACTGATAGCGCTCACCCAAGCTCTTACCTTAGGGGCAGGGAAGAAACTGACAGTATACACAGACAGCCGATATGCTTTTGCTACGGCGCACATACATGGGGCCATTTACAGGGAGCGAGGGTTACTAACGGCTGAAGGAAAAGAGATAAAAAATAAGCAAGAGATCCTAGCCCTGTTAACAGCCCTATGGGAACCAGAAAAATTGGCTATTGTACATTGCCCAGGGCATCAGAAACCAACCACTCCAATTGCTCAAGGCAACTTTCTGGCAGACCAAACTGCAAGGAGTGTGGCAAAGGCTCCCAGTCAACTCCTTGCACTCCAGCTCCCTGATCCGGGCCCCCGGGACCTGCCATATCTCCCTGATTATTCAGAACAAGATCTCCAGTGGATCGACAAACTTCCCCTGAAACAGATCCAGAATGGGTGGTGGACTGATACTAATGACCAAACCATCCTACCAGAAAAATTAGGACAACAAGTGTTAGAACACATCCACCGAACCACCCACCTGGGTGCCCGGCGGATGATAGACCTGATCAGACGCTCCAAGCTCAAAATCAGACATATAGCCGAGACGGCCAGCAGCATCGTGACCAATTGCAAAGTCTGCCAGCTTAACAACGCCTACCCTCAATCCCAGGCTGCAACGGGAACAAGGCTCAGGGGAACCAGGCCCGGTATCTACTGGGAGGTAGATTTTACTGAGATAAAGCCAGGGAAGTACGGGTATCGGTACTTACTTGTCTTTGTAGATACTTTTTCAGGGTGGATTGAAGCATTCCCAACCAAAAGGGAAACTGCTCAGGTTGTAGCAAAGAAAATTCTGGAAGATATCCTCCCCAGGTATGGCTTCCCCATCCAGATAGGGTCAGATAATGGACCGGCCTTCGTTGCTAAGGTAAGTCAGGATTTGGCTTCCATCCTTGGGGCAAATTGGAAACTACATTGCGCTTACAGGCCCCAGAGTTCAGGACAGGTAGAGAGGATGAATCGGACCTTAAAAGAGACCTTAACTAAATTGACTATGGAGACTGGCGCTAATTGGGTGGTCCTTCTCCCCTACGCTCTGTTCCGGGCCCGTAATACCCCTTACAGACTGGGCCTTACCCCTTATGAAATCATGTATGGCAGACCCCCACCCCTGGTTCCCAGCCTAAAAGATGATCTGCTCAAATCTGAAACAGAAAATGTCTCTGAACTCTTATTTTCCCTACAAGCCTTGCAGAAAATTCATCAGGAAATCTGGCCCAAGCTGAAGGAACTATATGAGACCGGTCCCCCACCGACACCCCATCCGTACCAGCCGGGAGACTGGGTCCTGGTTAAGCGACACCGACAAGAGACCTTAGAACCCAGGTGGAAGGGACCACTCCAGGTACTCCTAACCACACCCACCGCCCTAAAGGTAGAAGGCATCGCGTCGTGGATCCACTACACCCACGTCAAACCAGTGGACCCGACCTCCGACCTTCTTGGACCAATCACGGCAGCGACTGAAGCACCGGCCACGTGGACTGTGGACAGAGCTAAGAACAACCCCTTAAAACTCACCCTGCGCCGGCAGCATAGCTCACTGCAAACATGCAGCTAGGTAGTCTAACCCTAACGTTAGTCGCCCTAGTGGCCGCTGGGGCAAACACAAAACCAGTTCCTAACCCCTTTGTCTGGAGATTCTGGCTTTATGAAAACCGAACCCACCCTGGGCAACCTCGTAAGCCCGGGAAGTTATTGGCCAGTGCTGATTGCCCCTCCACAGGGTGCAGTGACCCAATTTTGCTAAATTTTACTGGTTTTCAGATAGCCAAACCAGTGGTACCAATGATATGTTTTGAGTTTGATCAGACTAAGTACAATTGTAAACACTATTGGTGGCACCAAAACGCAGGCTGCCCCTACAGTTACTGTAAAATGCACTCAGTCAGAGGGTGGAACGAGCAATCCGGGTGGAACTTCTACCAGCAGGGTAGAGGCGGCATCTATACTTGGATAGTTAAGGACCCTTGGAACTCCCGCTGGACCACGCCTCAACATGGGGCTGTATACTATTCCTCTTCCTCCACGTGGCCTAGCAGTCACCTCTATCTGTGGCGTGGCCTAGTTCAGGTACGGCCCCTGGTCCATGGGGATATCCAACGACAGGAAGACAGACTAACACAAGATTTACGTCCTTTCTCCTGGTTAGAATTATTACAAGAAGGATTAGAACTTGCTAACCTTACAGGACTTCACAGCTTGTCTGGCTGCTTTCTGTGTGCCACCCTAGGGCGTCCACCGCTAACCGCTGTCCCTCTGCCATGGGAATCCTTTACCCAAACTAACAACCTTCGGAATCTCTCGAATGCCCCTATTCTTAATGTGCCACTGTACCGGAACCCCAGTCAGGAGAAGTTTCCCTACTGTTTTTCAGGCACTAACTCTAGCCTCTGCAACATCACTGTAACGCCCCCTAATACCAACCTGAGGGCCCCACCGGGCATATTCTTTTGGTGTAATGGAACATTATCTAAGACCCTATCTGGTCCCTCTGTTACCAACCTACTGTGTCTCCCTGTCACACTAGTTCCCCGGTTAACTCTACTAACTGCCGGCGAGTTCCTGGGGTACACCGGTAACTGGACTAGCACTGCTATTCACCCAGCCCCTAGACCGAGACCTGCACGAGCCATATTTCTCCCCCTCATTGCGGGAATCTCCCTCACCACATCCCTCATTGCGGCCGGACTGGCAGGGGGAGCCCTAGGTCACACCCTCATAGAAAGCAACAAGTTGTACCAACAATTTGCCGTTGCTATGGAGGAGTCGGCTGAGTCCCTTGCCTCCCTTCAGCGACAGCTCACATCCCTAGCTCAGGTAACCTTGCAGAACCGGAGGGCCCTAGACCTACTCACTGCTGAAAAAGGTGGTACATGTATGTTCCTGAAGGAAGACTGTTGTTTTTACATAAATGAATCAGGGCTTGTAGAGAACCGGGTCCAACAGTTACGCAAGTTAAGCATAGAAATGAAAAAACAGCAATTTGCCTCAGCTGCAAACCAATGGTGGAATTCCTCTATGTTTTCTCTGTTAGCTCCCTTCCTTGGACCCCTGCTAAGCCTACTATTTCTGTTTACCGTAGGACCCTGTGTTATTAACCGAATTTTGCAGTTTGTCAGGAAAAGGTTTGACACCATACAGCTCATGGTCCTCAGAGCCCAATACCAACCTGTAAACGCGGAAACAGAATCAGACTTATAAGACCCAAGATTGGCTCCAGAGGTACCTGAGAGAGGGGGAAATGTAAGAAATCAAACATATATCTCAGTCCTGGGCCCAGTACAAACACATTCCTCCATATATCTCAGTCCTGGGCCCAGTACAAACATTCCTCCATTTGTCTCAACTTCCTGGGCCCAGTGCAAACATTCCTCCATTTGTCTCAACTTTAGAAAAACACCACCTGGAGAGTCCCCGATAAGGTCACAACCGTTTGTGGAGCGGTTTTACTGAAAGCGCGGGAACCAATAAAAAAAAAAACTGCTAAATGTATAACTTAAAATGTTAACCAATTGTAATGCTGTAACTAAAAGAATTCCCTTGTTTCTCTGTAACCTTACATATCCTGTTTACATCGGGCTATAAAAGCGAGCACACGCATCGTTTGGGGCCCTCTTGTATGCTGTGGAGCAGAGGAACCAAGCTCGAACTTGCAGTAAAGATCCTTGCCACTTGGCTTTGACTCTGGACTCTGGTGGTCTTCTTCGGGGAATAAACGGTCTGGGCATAACAATATGACAAAACAAGGCTCTTCAACACTCCCAAAAAATCACATTAGTTCACCAGCAATGGATCCAAACCAAGAAGAAATCCCTAATTTACCTGAATAAGAATTCAGAGATTAGTTATTAAGCTAATCAGGGAGGGACCACAGAAAGGCAAAACACAATGCAAGGAAATCCAAAAAATGAAACAGGAAGTGAAGAGAGAAATATTCAAGGAAATAGATGGTTTAAAGAAAAACAATCAAAAATTCAGGAAATTTTGGACACACTTTTAGAAATGCAAAATGCTCTGGAAAATTTCAGCAATAGAATTGAACAAGTAGAAGAAAGAAATTCAGAGCTCAATGACATGGTAGTCAAATTAACCCAGTCCAACAAAGACAAAGAAAAAAATGAGAAAATATGAACAAAGCCTCCAAGAAGTCTGGGAGTATGCTAAACAACCAAACATAACAATAATCAGTGTTCTTGAGGAAGAAGACAATTCTAAAAGCTTGGGAAACATATTTTGGGGAATAATTGAGGAAAACTTCCTCAGCCTTGCTAGAGACATAGACATGCAAATACAAGAAGCACAAAGAACACCTGGGAAATTCATCACAAAAAGATCTTCACCTAGGCACACTGTCATCAGGTTATCCAAAGTTAAGACGAAGGAAAGAATCTTAAGAGCTGGGAGACAGAAGCATGAGGTAACCTATAAAGGAAAACCTATCAGATTAATAGCAGATTTCTCAACAGAAACCCTACAAGCTAGAAGGGATTGGGGCCCTATCTTCAGCCTCCTCAAACAAAACAATTATCAGTCAAGAATTTTGTATCCAGAAAAACTAAGCATCATATATGAAGGAAAGATAGCCTTTTTTTTAGACAAATAAATTCTGAGAGAATTTGCCATTACCAAGTCACCACTATAAGAACTGCTAAAAGGAGCTCTAAATCTTGAAAAAAATCCTGGAAACACATCAAAACAGAAACTTTTTAAAGCATAAATCACACAGGACCTATAAAACGAAAATACAAGCTAAAAAGCAAAAACAACACCAAAGTATACAGGCAACAAAGAACACAATGAATGCAATGGTGCCTCACATTTCATTACTAACATTGAATGCAAATGATGTAAATGCTCCACTTAAAAGATACAGAACCACAGAATGGATAAGAACTCACTAACCAACCATCTGCTGCCTTCAGGGGACTCAGCTAACACATAAGGACTCACATAAACTTAAAGTAAAGGGGTAAAAAAAGGCATTTCATGCAAATGGACACCAAAAGCAAGCAGGTGTAAATATTCTTATATCAGACAAAACAAACTTAAAAGCAACAGCAGTTAAAAGAGACAAAGAGAAACATTATATAATGGTAAAAGGCCTTATCCCACAGAAAAATATCCCAATCCTAAACCCTAAATATCAAAATCATAAATCTGAAAATATATGCACCTAACACTGGAGCTCTGAAATTTATAAAGCAATTACTAATAGACCCAAGAAATGAGATAGACAACAACACAATAGTGGGAGACATCAATATTCCACTGACAGCATTAGACAGGTCATCAAGACAGAAAGTCAACAAAGAAACAATGAATTTAAACTATACCTTTGGAACAAATGGACTTAACAGATATATACAGAACAGTTCATCCAACTGCAGAATACACATTCTATTCAACAACGCATAGAACTTTCTCCAAGATAGACCATATCATAGGCCATAAAATAAGCCTCAATAAATTTAAGAAAATTAAAATTATGTCAAGCACTCTCTCAGACCACAGTGGAATAAAACTGGAAATCAACTCCAAAAGGAATCTTCAAAGAAGTCAGCAAATACATGGAAATTAAATAGCCTGCTCCTTAATGAGCACTGGGTCAAAAATGATATTAAGATAGAAATTTAAAAACTCTTTGAATTGAATGACAATAATGATACCACTTATCAAAACCTCTGGGATACAGCAAAGGCAGTGCAAAGTGGAAAGTTCATATCCCTAAACACCTACATCAAAAAGACTGAAAGAGCACAAACTGACACTCTAAGGTCACACCTCAAGAAACTAGAGAAACAGAACAAACCAAACTCAAACCCAGCAAAGAAAGGAAATAACCAAGATCAGAGCAGAGCTAAAGGAAATCGAAACAAACAAACAAAAAAAAATACAAAAGATAAATGAATCAAAAAGCTGGTTATTTGAAAAGATAAATAAAATTGATACACCATTAGCAAGATTAACCAAGAAAAGAAGAAAGAAAATCTAAATAACCTCACTAAGAAACAAAACAGGAGATATTACAACTGACATCACTGAAATACAAAAGATCATTCAAGGCCACTATGAACACCTTTACACACATAAACTAGAAAACCTAGAATAGATGGATACATTTCTGGAAAAATACAACCCTCCTAACTTAAATTAGGAAGAATTAGATACCTTGAACAGACCAATAACGAGCAGCAAGATTGAAATGGCAATTTTAAAATTGCCAACAAAAAAAATAGCCCAGGACCTGACAGATTCACAGCAGAATTCTACCACACATTTAAAGAAAAATTGTTCCCAATCCTTTTGACACTATTTCACAAGATAAAGAAAGAAGGAACCATCCCTAATTCATTCTATAAAGTCAGCATTACCCTAATGCCAAAACCAGGAAAGGACATAACCAAAGAAGAAAACCACAGGCCGGGCGCGGTGGCTCACCCCTGTAATCCCAGCACTTTGGGAGGCCAAGGCAGGTGGATCACGAGGTCAGGAGATTGAGACCATCCTGGCTAACATGGTGAAACCCCATCTCTACTAAAAATACAAAAAAATAGCCAGGCATGGTGGTGGGCACCTGTAGTCCCAGCTACTCAGGAGGCTGAGGCAGGAGAATGGCATGAACCCAGTAGGCAGAGCTTGCA
>NW_016803880.1:1629466-1664424 GCF_001698545.2 Rhinopithecus bieti | reverse complement strand
TATATATAATATATATTATATATTATATGTGTGTACATTTTATATATAATATATATGATATATATATGATGGAATACTACACAGCCATAAAAAGGAATGAAGTAACAGTATCTGCAGTGACCTGGATGAGATTAGAGACTGTTATTCTAAGTGAAGAAACTCAGGAATGGAAAATCAAGCATCGTATGTTCTCACCGATATGTGGGAGCTAAGCTATGAGGACACAAAGGCATAAGAATTATACAATGGACTTTGGGGAGTTGTGGGGAAGAGCGGGAGGGGATGAGGGATAAAAAACTACAAATATGGTGCAGTGTATGCTGCTCAGGTGATGGATGCACCAAAATCCCACAAATCACCACTAAAGAACTTACTCATGTAACCAAATACCACCTGTACCCCAATAATTTATGGAAAAATAAAAAATAAAAACAAAAACTCTTAAGACTCCTAGGCTAGGAGAGCCCTGCTGAAAGACAACATTTCACACTTGTCTCAACTCATTGCTGGAGGAATTAGGCACATTCTGTGCAACTCCACTGGGAGAGGACTCTTGGAAGCTTGAGGCTGTTTTCCTTTGGATTTAGTCCCATGTGCCTATTCCCTTTGCTGATTTTGCTGTATATCCTTTCACAACAATAACCTGTAATTGTAACTATTACAACTTCTGAGTTCTATGAGTCCTTCTAGAAAGTCACTGAACCTGGGGTGGTCTTAGGAATAGATGCCTGACACACTATCTCAAAGGATAATTATGAAGATTAAATAGCAATATGCATATGAAGCACTTGACATAATGCCTAGCCTAAAGTGTTCAGTGGGTGTTATTGGTATCATTATTATATATTACATTATTTATTCATATAAACTCATATCTTATTATATCACATATATAACTACATAGCTCAGTTTTCTATACATTCTTAATAAAATATTGAGCTAATTCTTTATTTTTCCTTAAACATTTACCTCTCTCACTCTTTGTTGATTTAGCTATATTTCTACTGAACACATGAACTATCCTCACTTCTCAGACTATCAACAGATGCCATTAAATAACTGGATGCTTGTTAGCAACTGGCCTGATAGTATTTGATTGTGCTTTCTACTGTTCCTTCCTGATGACTTGTAGAGGGGTAGAACCAGACAATACCTGGAAAGTATTTGCTCATGTGGCAGTCACAGTTGATTGCCTACCCAAAGCCATTACTCCTTCTCCCTGCCTAACAGAAGCCGAGTTTTGTTCAGCAACAATGTGCCCAGTCCCACAGGATAAATCTTGGCTAGTCCAAGCTAGCACTAGTAGTTGCATTTCCTTTTGCCAATGATTTATTTTAAGTGATCATGGGACCTGGTTATGAATTATGAGACAAAGGTAGAATATCCCAGGACCCAGGAAGCAACTGGGAAGATTTCATCCTCTGACTGTATACAGAGAATGAGGTAGATAACAGGAGGGTCCCTTTGCTCCTCTTGTTGCCTAGCTTTGGAGATGGATATGTAAAAACCTGCTGCTAAATGTGCAGTTGTTATCCCATGTCTACGATGGGAGATAGCATCAAATTACTGGAGATGGAAGAATGGGAAGATAGACAATTTGGTCTTGATAAAATTGTTGAACTATAACTTTGTAACTACTTATATTTAGACTTCCTTTAAATAAGAAAAGTAAATGTCCATTTTGTCTAGTCACTATTGGCTGAGTCTTCTCTTACATGAGACTAATAGTATCCTCAAGAACTTGAAACACATGCAGTTTCAACATGTGTTTTGTAAAGACAAATTATGCACAGCCCTGATTAGTCCATTTTCACACCGCTATAAAGATACTACCTGAGACTGGGCAATTTGTAAAGGAAAGAGGCTTACTTGACTCACAGTTCTGCATGGCTGAGGAGGCCTCAGGAAACTTACAATCATGGCAAAAGGTGAAGGGGAAGCAAGGCAATCTTCTTATGGTGGCAGGAGAGAGAGGAAAGAGGGAAGCATCAGACACATCATGAGAACTCACTCGCTATCCTAGAACAGCATGGGGGAAACAACTCCCGTGATCCAATTACCTCCCACCAGGTCCCTCCCTTGACATGTGGTGATTACAATTCAGATTACAATTCAAACCCATATTAAGTCCTTATCTGAGAATTCTGAAAAGGTAGCACATGTGCAATTCAAACTTAATGATCTTCTTCCAAAAAAAGACATTCAGTAATAACAAACTTCAATCAAAACCCAATTATTTTTGTAAGGAAAGGTAGGAAGATAGAAACAGAAGATTCTTTACTCTTTTAAAGCATGTCATGGTCTCCTTTCAGGTTGAAGATCTTCTTGATTAAACATGAAATTTTCTGTGCAAAAAAGCCAGTTCTGTGGACGCGAACTCTGAGGAGTATATTTTATGTTTATACTGTGGATATTACTCTTCATGGTTGGGAAATGAGAAATGAACGCTATTTTACAAGTTATTATCCTTTGCCAATTTCTCCCAAGGGCAACCAGCTTCACATAGTAGTAAAATGTGTAATTCAGGACTGGGAAACTGTATAATCTGAAATTAGTGTTTTTAAGAAATTTTAAGGGAATCTGAATTTTAAAATGCTCAAAAAATAAAACATATATTTATATACAGTATTAGAGGGTATTATAGGTGTGATTCTTTTTAAGTCAAAGTTTTAATAATCTATTGCTTATTTATGGGTTATATAATACCTACTTCCAATATGTGAAGCAATAAGAAAAATGACAAAGGAATTATATACATATATACACATTTAAACATAATACATATATATGTACACAAACATCAAGCATGTATATCCTCCATAGTGGTCAATTTGGTAAGCTTTAATTGTTTGAATTCCTCATTAGGAATTTTATTCACAGTAAATACCATCTGATTTTAAATATCCTCAACAGTGGCTGATGGTCATTCTTTCAAAGCAGAGAAGCTATCCATCTGCTTTTTTCTCCACTCTTCACATTAGCCCAATTCCATACTTCTCTCCCTGACCAGGTAATCCCATATAGAAATGTGCATGTAAGTCTACATATATGAGTATTATTGTTTATTTTACAAAAAGGGATCTTACAATTTCTATACCTTGTCTCCTCATACTTTTGTGCAGAATACCTTGTGGAAATCACTACAGGTCAGTAAGCATAGCACTAATCATTATTTTTAATGAGATTTTTGCCATTACAAACACATGGCCTTACATGTGAACATCTTTCTATGGAATAGAGTCCAAGAACTGGAATTGCTGGGCCAAGCAGCACACATATATTTTAAAATTTAATAGATGTTGGCAAATGGCTTTCCCAAAACCTATAACACCTCATATTTTTCACAGCCATGAGACTAATCCTTTCCCTAAATCACCACCAGTGATATTTATTATAACTCTTCAATTTTTGTCACTTGATTGATGTAAAATGACACTTTCTTTTACTTTAATTTGCATTTTCCCTACTAGTAACAAACTTGAGAATCCTTCCATAGATTTTTTGGACATTTGGATTCATAATTCTTTGCCCATTTTTTAATTGAATTGTGTTACTTTTGGCCAAATGTTCGGCTATTTGAAAAAATCAGTTACAAATATTTCTTGTAAATTGAATGTCTGTCTACTGTTTTATTTATGATATCCTTTGTGACATCAAAGTTCAAATATGTCTATCTTTTCTTTTATAGCTTCTGGAAAAGATGCTTTCAGTTCCTACATTTTTATACATTCAATTTTCTAGATCTTCTTGCAAGCCTTTTACAATTTTATTTTGACCATGTAAGTTTCTCAGCCATCTGGAATTTATATTTAAAGGTAAAATAAAATGGTGATCCTCTTCTCTTTTCTTCCAGATGGATAATCAGTTGTCCAAACATCATTTATTAAATAATTGACTCATTTCCCACTAAAATGAATTACTACTTTGGAAATATATTGAACTCATCTATACTGGGTTCTATTTCTTCAATTTTTATTCCTTTCCCAATACCACATGATGATGATGCAGTAGTTTTATTATTTATACTAATATCCAGCAAAATAAGACCTCTCACTGTTTCCCCTTTGCATAGTTTCTTAGCTATTCTGAAGCATTTACTCTTCAGTATAAACTTTAACCTTCTTTGGCCAATCGTCCCTCCAAAGAATGCCAACTCTAATTTTACTGCCTTATGTTTATACACTCATTAGGTGTCTGTATTTAATGCTTCTGTTATTAAGTATTCCTATTCAACGTGATATGCCTTTCCATTTGTTCAAATCTTATTTTCTTTCAGTAAGATTTTATAATTTTTATATACTTTTCTTGTTTGATTTATTCCTAAGTATTTCATATTTTTCCAATAATTTTAAGTAGAAATTTTTTTCTCACTTCTAAGTATTTTGTTAACACAGAGATAAACTAACACTTTTTAAAAATTTATCTTCTGGGAGGCCAAGGCAGGTGGACCACGAGGTCAGGAGATTGAGACCATCATGGCTAACATGGTGAAACCCTGTCTCTATTAAAAATACAAAAAATTAGCTGCGTGTGGTGGCAGGCACCTGTAGTCCCAGCTACTCTGGAGGCTGAGGCTGGGGGAATGGCGTGAACCCGGGAGGCGGAGCTTGCAGTGAGCCGAGATCACACCACACTGCACTCCAGCCTGGGTGACAGAGCAAGACTCCATCTCAAAAAAAATCTTCTATTCATCTACTCACCAAATTCTTCTCTTTCTTTTACATTTTGATTTTAAGTTCAAGGGGTATATGTGCAGATTTGTTACATGGGTAAATTGTGTATCATGGTGGTTTCATGTATAGATAACTTTGTCACCCAGATAGTCAGCATAATACCCAATAGGTAGTTTTGGAATCCAAACCCTCCTCCCACCCTCTACCCTCAAGTAGGCCCAGTGTTTATTGTTCCCTCCTTTGTGTCAATGTGGACTCAATGTTTAACTCCCACTTATAAGTGAGAATATGTAGTATTTAGTTTTCTGTCCTTACATTAGTTTGCTTCAGATAATGGCCTCCAGCTCCATCCATGTTGCTGCAAAGAACATAACCTTATTCTTTTTTATGGCTGCATAGTATTCCATGATGTACATGTGCCACATTTTCTTTATCCAGTCTACCACTGATGGGCGTCTAGGTTGATTCCATGTCTTTGCTATTGTGAAAAGTGCCACAGTAAACATATGCATGCACGTGCCTTTATGGTAGACATGATTTCTATTCCTTTGGATGTATATCCAGTAATGAGATTGCTGGGTCAACTGGTGGTTCTGTTTTAAATTCTTTGAGAAATCTCCACATTGCTTTCCACAATGGCTGAACTAATTTACATTCCCACCAGCAATATATAAGTGTTCCTTTTCTCTGCAACCTTCCCAGCATCTGTTGGCTTTTTAACAATAGTCTTTTTTTTTTTTTTTTTTTTGACTTTTTAACAATAGCCGTTCTAACTAGTGTGAGATGGTATCTTGTTGGGGTTTCAAATTGCATTTCCCTAATGATTAGTAATATTGAGTATTTTTTCATATGTTTGTTGGCCACATGCATGTATTCTCTTAAGAAGTGTCTGTTCATGCCCTTTGTCAATTTTTTTTTACTTTTATTTTAGGTCCGGGGTACATGTGCAGGTTTGTTATACAGGTAAATTGTGTGTTGCAGGGGTTTGGTATCCAGATTATTTCATCACCCAGTAATAAGCATAGTAGCTGATAGGTAATTTTTCAATCCTTGGCCTCCTCCCACTGTCTACCCTCAAGTAAGCGCCAGTGTCTCTTGTTCCCATCTTTGTGTCCATGTGTACTCAATGTTAGCTCCCACTTATAAGCAAGAATATGTGGTATTTGTTTTTCTGTTCCTGCATTAGTTCACTTACAATAATGGCCTCCAACTCCATGCATGTTGCTGCAAATATTATCTTGTTCTTTTTTATGGCTGTGTAGTATTCCACGGTATATATGTAACACATTTTCTTCATCAAGTCCACCACTGATTGGCACCTAGGTTGATTCCATGTCTTTGCTATTGTGAATAATGCTGTGATGAACATATGTATGCATGTATTTTTATGGCTAAACAATTTATATTACTTTAGGTATATAACCAGGAATGGGATTGGTATTTCTGTTTAAGTTCTTTGAGAAATCTTCAGACTGCTTTCCACAGTGGCTGAATTAATTTATATTCCCACCAGCAATGTATAAGCATTCCCTTTTCTCTGCAAGTTCACCAACATCATTTATTTTTTGACATTTAATAATATCCATTCTGCCTGATGTGAGATGGCATGTCATCATGATTTTGATTTGTATTTCCCTAATGATTAGTGATGTTGAGCATATATTCATATGCTTTTTGGCCATAGGTATGTCTTCTTCTGAAAAGTGTCTGTTCATGTTCTTCATCTACCTTTTAACAAAGTAGTTTGCTTTTTGCTTGTTAATTTAATTTCCTTATAAATTCTGGATATTAGATATTTTTCGGATGCATAGTTTGCTAATATTTTCTCCTATTCAGTAGGTTGTTTACTCTGTTAATAGTTTCTTTTGCTGTGCAGAAGCTCTTTCATTTAATTAGGTCCCATTTATCAATTTTTGTTTTTGTTGCAATTGCTTTTGGCATCTTCATCATGAAGACTTTGCCATGGCCAATGGGAAAAATGCAATTTTCTGGATTTTCTTCTAGGATTTTATCGTTTTAGGTTTTACATTTAAGTCTTTAATCCACCTTGACTTGATTTTTGTGTATGGTAAAAGCTAGGGTTCCAGTTTCAGTTTTCTGCATGTGGCTAGCCAGTTATCCCAGCACCATTTACAGAAGAGAGAGAGTCCTTTCCCCATTGCTTGCTACTGTTGACTTTGTCAAAGATCAGATAGTCGTAGATGTGAAACTTTATTTCTGGGTTCTCTAACCTGTTCCATTGGTCTGTGTGTATGCTTTTGTATTAGTACCATGCTGTCTCAGTTACTGTAGCCTTATAGTAAAGTTTGAAGTCAGGTAGTGTGATGTCTCCAGCTTTGTTCTTTTTGCTTAGGATTGCTTTGGCTATTCAAGCTCTTTTTTGGTTCCAAATGAATTTTAGAACAGTCTTTTCCAATTCGGTGGAAAATGTCATTGATAGTTTGACAGGAATAGCATTCATTCTATACATTTCTTTTAGTAGTATGGTCATTTTAACAATATTGATTATTCCTATCCATGAGCATGAAATGTTTTTTCATTTGTTTGTGTGGTCTCTGATTTCTTTTAGCCATGTTTTATAATTCTCACTGTAGAAAATTCTTATTTTTAAATCTAGTAATATTTACCATGGTTTCTTTAATTTTCTAGGCATATAATATTATCAACAAAAAGAGATCATTTGATCTTTTAAGTTTATATCAGTTTTTTTTTTTAATTTTCTTATCTTACTGCATTCAGTAGCCCTTCTGAGGTAACGTTAAATAGAATGATAATGAGTGTCCTCCTCTGGTAACTAATTTAATTTAAATAGTTTTAGCATTTTACAATTTAAAGTATTTTCTGAATGACTTTATGTTTTCTAATTTTATTATATTCTATTTTACTTAGCAACGTTATTAGAAATGATTCATTTCTTTCAAACTCCTTTAGGCATCTATTGATAAAATTACAGTTTTCCTTTAATGTGTTGTTATAATAGATTATGGTTATAAAATTTCCTAATATTCAACAACTGAAAATCTAAAAGAAAAACCTGCTCTGTGAAATGCATTTTTCCACCCACTGCTGTGCTGCCACCACCAACTATGAATACACACATGGAGGCCAGCAGTCTCACACCCATCAGCACCCCACCCCGGTCACTGCCAGTGTGAGTGCAAGCACAGACACCAGCAACCCTGCCCCTGCCTGTGCCCTGCCACTGGTATGAGTGCACGCAGGAACTCTGCAGCCCCACTCCCGCCAATACCCCACCCCAGCTGACACGCATGCACCCCTCTGTGCTGCCCCAGCTACTGGCATGTGTAAGTTAGCACAGATCCTACAGCCACCACCCTGACAACGTGCTTTGGCCAGGACCACCCATCAGAGTGTTGTGGCCAGTGGACTGGGAAAACCTCAGCCCCTCCAGCACAGAAGGTTCCTAACTTTGAGGGGCCAGAGAACAAAAGCCAGGGGCCCAGCACCAGCCCCTGAGAGTTACAGTATGTAGACCAGGAGTGCTGAGCTGAGGTTTGGCTCCCTGGTATCTTCCAGAAAAAAAAACCCAGTCAACTGAACCCACATTATACCACAATCAAACTCCCAGAGCATCAAAAAAGATAAAAGGAAAAAAAAAAAAAAAAAGGAAACCCATCCAAAGAACATCAGCTTCAGCTTCAAAGACTGAAGGAACATCAGGCCACACAGATGAGAAAGAACTAGAGCAAGAACTCGGCAAACTCAAAAAGCCAAAGTGTCTTCTCACCTCCAAATGTCTGCACTAGTTCCCTAGCAGTAATTCTTAACCAGGCTTAAGTGGTTGACAGAAATATAATTCAAAATATGGTTAGGAACAAACATCACTGACATCTAAGAGACAGTCAAAATCCAATCCAAGGAATCTAAGGAATTCAATAAAATGATATGAGAGATAAAACAAGAAATGGCCACTTTAAGAAAAAAAGAAACTGATCTGATACAGCTGAAAAACTCACTTCAAGAATATCATAATACAATAATAAGTACTGATAGCAGAATAAAACAAGCTGATGAAAGAATCTCAGATATTAAAGACCAGTTCTCCAAAATTACTTAGTCAGACAAAAACAAAGAAACAATAAACCAAGGTGACGAAAGAATCTCAGATATTGAAGACCAGTTCTCCAAAATTACTTAAACACAAATAAAGATACAATAAAGAAGGATGAATAAAACCTCCCAGAAATATGGGATTATGTAAAGGAACCAAATCTATGACTCATTGGCATCCCTGAAAGAGAGAGAAAGAAAGCAAGCAACTTGGAAAGCATAGTCAAGGCTATCATCCATGAAAATTTTCCTAAGCTAACTAGAGAGGAAACATTCAAATTAAGGAAAGGCACAGAACCCCTGTGAGATACTATGCAAGACAATGATCCCCAGGACATGTAGTCATCAAATTCTTCAAGGTCAAAATGAAAGAAAAAATGTTAAAGACAGCTAGAGAGAAGGGGCAGGTCACCTACAGAGGAAATCCTGTCAGGTGAACAGCTGGCATTTCAGCAGAAACCCCACAAGCCAGAAGAGACGGGATACCTATATACAGCCTTCTTAAGGAAAAGAAATTCCAACCAAGAATTTTACATCGAGCCAAACTAAGCTTCATAGGTGAAGGGGAAATAAACTCCTTTTCAAACAAGCAAATGCTAAGGTAATTTCTTTTCTTTTTTTTTTTTTTTTTGAGACGGAGTCCCGCTCTGTCACCCAGGCTGGAGTGCAGTGGCCGGATCTCAGCTCACTGCAAGCTCCGCCTCCCGGGTTCCTGCCATTCTCCTGCCTCAGCCTCCGGAGTAGCTGGGACTACAGGCGCCCGCCACCGCGCCCGGCTAGTTTTTTGTATTTTTTTAGTAGAGACGGGGTTTCACCGTATTAGCCAGGATGGTCTCGATCTCCTGACCTCGTGATGCGCCCGTCTCGGCCTCCCAAAGTGCTGGGATTACAGGCTTGAGCCACCGCGCCCGGCCGCTAAGGTAATTTCTTACCATCAGACCTGCCTTACAAAAGGTCCTTAAGGGAGGGCTAAATATTGGAACAAAAGACCGTTACTGGCCACCACAAAAACACACTTAAGTACATAGACCACTGTGTTAGGGTTCTCTAGAGGGACAGAACTAATAGGATAAATGTGTATATAAAAGGGAGTTTACTAAGGGTAGTTTACTAACCAGGCCCTTGTCATCTCTTCCTCTATCAATTGATTATCGTGAACTCCTGATGAAGCTATCGGTGCAGGCTGGGGGAGAGAAGGGGAGAGAAGGAAGAGTGGCAGGAGTGGAGACCATGGGCATTGAGTCACTTCCTCTTGTAACTTACTTGTGCCCTCTGGACCTGCTTGAGCCCAGTCACGTACATACTACTTCCATTTGATAATGGAATGCTGCTGTGCATACCCCACCTATGGCTAGATGGGTCAGAAAACACCCAGTTCATGATAGGCAGTTCAGGTCGCATGGTGACTTGATGACCCATAGTCTGGCATTCAATTTCTACCAAAGCCCAGTAACAGGCCAAGAGCTGTTTCTCAAAAGAAGAGTAGTTATCTGCAGAAGATGGCAGGGCCTTACTCCAAATCCTAGAGGCCCCCACTGTGTTTCACCTACAGGGGCCTGCCAAAGGCTCCAAACAGCATCCCCATCTGCCACTGACACCTCAAGCACCATTGGATCTGATGGGTCATATGGCCCAAGTGGAAGAACAGCTTGCACAGCAGCCTGGACCTGTTGCAGAGCCTTCTCTAGTTTAGGATCCCACTGAAAAATGGCAGCCTTTCAGGTCACTGGATAAGTCAGCCAGAGTAACACACTCAAATAAGGGAGGTGTTGCCTTCAAAATCCAAACCAGCCCACTAGGAGTTGTGCCTTTTTCTTGGTTGTCGGAGGGGCCAAATGCAGCAACTTCTCTTTTACCTTAGAAGGAATATCTCGACAGGCCCCACATCACTGAACACTTAGAAATTTTGCTAAGGTAGAAAGTCCCTAAATTTTAGTTGGATTTATTTTCCATCCTCTGGCATGCAAATGTCTCACCAATAAGTCTAGTGAGTTCACTACTTCTCACTCACTGGATCCAATCAGCATAATGTCATCAATGTAATATACCAGTGTTATATCTTACGGAAGGGAAAAGTGATCAAGGTCTCTCCAAATAAGATAATGACACAAAGCCAGAGAGCTAATATACTCTGATATAGGACAGTAAAGGTATATTGCTGGCCTTGCCAGCTGAAGGGAAATTGCTTCTGGTTGGCCTTATGGACAGGAATGGAGAAAAAGTTATTTGCCAAGTCAATGGCTGCATACCAGGTACCAGGAGAAGTGGTAATTTTCTCAGGCAATGAAACCACATCTGGTAGAGCAGCTGCACTTGCAGTCACCACTTGGTTAAGCTTACGATAATCCACTGTCATTTTCCAAGACCCATCTGTCCCCTGCACAGCCCAAATGGGAGAGTTCAAAGAGGATATGGTGGGGATCACCATCCCTGCATCTTTCAAGTCCTTGCTGGTGGCACTAATCTCTGCAATCCCTCCAGGGATGAGATATTGTTTTTGATTTACTATTTTTCTAGGTAAAGGCAGCTCTAATAACTTCCATTTGGCCTTTTCCACCATAATAGCCCTCACCCTATCAGTCAGGGAGCCAATGTGTGGGTTCTGCCAGCTGCTAAGCATGTATATGCCAATTATGCTTTCTGGCACTGGGGAAATGACCACAGGATGAGTCTGGGGACCCACTGAACCCACTTTAAGTCAGACCTGGGCTAAAACTTCATTAATTACCTGACCTCCATAAGCCCCTACTTAAATTAGAGAATGACAATGACATTTTATGTCCCGTGGAGTCAATGTCAGCTCAGAGCCAGTGTCCAGTAGTCCCTGAAATGTCTGATCATTTCCATTTCCCCAATCCACAGTTACCCTGGTAGAGGCTAGAGGTCTCTTTGGGAAATGATTGGAGAAAGAATTAACAGCATAAATTGTTGGTAGTGTAGTGGGGTCCTTCCACAAGACCCAGCCTCTCCTTCATTCAAAGGGTTCTAGGTCTGTAAACTGGTTCAAGTACGGAAATTGATTGAGGGGCTGTGATTCTCTGTACTTGTAATTCAGAATCGTCTTTTGTCTACTCAATCTATAAGTTCTCTGCTTATATAAATTAAGTAAGAATGCAGTAGGTTTCCTATCAATTTAACTTCTAGGAACACCATGATTAATTAGCCAATGTCAGAGCTCTACATAAGTCACACTATTCTGATTGAGACTTTGCCTCTGCCGTCCATTCTGGTAGCTACACCCACCTTGCCTTTGATGGTTGAGTGCCACCACTTGGCCCCTGCCACCTCGGGATCCAATTTTTCCCATTGCATTTAAGATTTGCAGTTGAATGACTGCAGTTTCCACTGTTAGATGTGGCATATAGAGAAGAGCAATCACAGAGCTCTTCAAAGACGGCAGGTGCCGCACTCACAAATCTATTTCACAAAGTATTGGTCAAGGGTATATCTGCTGGACTCTCCCAGATGGGATGAGTAGGTCTAAAATGACTAATCCACTCCAGCATCCCAATCTCCCTGAGCCTTTGGATCCCTTTCTCTACATTAAACCAAGGAAGATCAGGAATTTCCAGCTCACTCACAGTGGGCCATCTTTTAATCATATTTTCAGCTAACCAAGCAAATAAACTATTAGAACCTCTTTTATCTCCCCAACCTACAACATCAAATGCAGAATCCCTGCTTAGTGGGCCCAAATCAATGAATTCAACCTGATCCAACTCTATGTTTTTTTCCACAATTATCCACACCCTTAATCTCCATTCCCATGATTATTGTTCAGATTTCTGTTTATATAAATTAGAAAACTCAAGCAGTTATTTTCAGGTGTAGTTCACTCCCTCATGGGTCACACTCTCATCCTCACTTCTAGGGGCCCACTGGGACTTTAGTTATAGGTCTAGGACCAAACAGGAGTGTTGGGGGTGGCTCCTAAGGAGAATCAACATTATCTTGCCTGGCAACTGCCTCAGTGGAGGCCATTACTGTTGCCTCAGGCAACGTAGGGTATATCTCCTCAGACAAAGGTGGAAAGGATGATGGCAGCATGGGGTGGGGAGGGGATGTTGCCACTAGTGGAGCTGAGGAAGCTGTTTCTTCAGGCAAAAAAGGTTTATCAGAGTTTACAAGCTCAATGTCCCCAGCTCCATCAGGGCCCTCTCACACGTCCCCATTCCAAGTTGCAGGGTCCTATTCTTTTCCAATCAATGCCCTCACTTTAACAGTAGACCCCTGGTGAGGCTGTGCATGCACCTTTCACTGCAGGTCAGCCATGCACATAATGAGAGCTTGTGTCTGCTTTTCCCACAATTTCAGCTCTTTCTCGATAGGAGATAGGACTCTCACTCAGGGCCCTCTTAGCACATTTGAGGCTCAGTATCTGCTTCTGAAGCCAGGAGATAGAATCCCTGAGTTCATCATTTTTTTTTCAACATTTTGTCCACTGAACTTAGGAGCAACCAACCAGCTTCATTATTTTCCTTGGTTCTCCACATACGATCAAAGGTATTATGTATAGAGTCACTAAGTTCCTTGCCTCTCATGACCGATGAATCAGGAATGTCAAATGCATTTATTTTGCATAACTTTCTATGCAGTTCATGCATAGAAGTTCAAGGATTATAGGTGTTCTCCATACTATTAGAAGTAAAGTCCTTAACATTTTGGGGTCTAATCATATTAAGCAGCCAAGTCCAGAAACCCTAAAAGCAATGAAAGAACTCCAACCTTAATATTTTGTTCCTCTAGAACCACTCCTGGTACCAAAACCTGTATTAGTAAGGATTCTCTAGAGGGACAGAACTAATGGAATAGATATATCTATATATCTAAATCTATAGATATACATAGATATAGAGATACAGGGATAGAGAGAGAGTTATGTAAAGGGGATTTACTAAGTATTAACTCACACAATCATAAGGTCCCACTATAGGCCATCTGCAGGCTGAGGAGCAAGGAGAGCCAGTCTGAGTTCCAAAACTGAAGAACTTGGAGTCTGATGTTCGAGGGCAGGAAGCATCCAGCACAGGAGAAAGATGTAGGCTGGGAGGCTAGGCCAGTCTCTCTTCTCACATTTTTCTGTCTGCGTATATTCTAGTCACACTGGCAGCTGATTACATTGTGCCCACCCGGATTGGGGTTGGGTCTGCCTCTCTCAGTCCACTGACTCAAATGTTAATCTCCTTTGGCAACGTCCTCACAGACACACCCAGCTTTCAGTAAATTAAAAAATAACAGAGGATTCCATTGCCCAATGCTTTGTTCATATATTCCTTTGTTGGTTGTTTGTTATTTCTACCTAGAAGCCTATAATATTATCTTCATGATTAAAGTTCCAGGATTCCCTCAGGACATATCTGGTGTGTATCTCTTATCATCAGTAGAGCCTGCAATTTGGAAAGCTCTTATACTCTACAGTCTCAAAACTGTATTTACTTTAGATAACTTGTTTTTTAGTATTTGTTTAGTGATTGCCTATCTTCCATCTGCTCTTTTTTTTTCCTTAAGAATCTCCAATTATTTTTATGGTAGGGATCCTCAAATCTTGCATTCAAGTTGCCTACACAAACCCAGTGGAAAAGAATTCTCTTCCACTGGGTTTGTGCTCTAATTTTTGGCTGATATTTTCATCTCTCATCTATGGTACCCTCATATTTGTGGTTATTTATCTCTGACAGTTACAGGGACCTCAGGTGTGTTGTGGAGAATTCTGCATGGCTGGACTCCCATGGATACTGGAAGGAGAAGCAGCAGCTGACCTCACCATCCCAGACCTGAGTGTGGAAACCTCAGGCTCACATCCCCCTCTCCGGCTCTCCATATAGACAGAAAAGTAACCAAATTTAGGTCACTATGTCCCCAAAAATGATACTGTTGATCCTTTTCCCCAATATTTGTCTTTAATTAATGAATTAATGCACTATTTGAGCTTCATTTCTGGAAACAAGATATACTGAGTGTGATGGTTAATACAGTGTCAACTTGATTGGATTGAAGGATACAAAGGATTGATCCTGGGTGTGTCTCTGAGGGTGTTGCCAAAGGAGATTAACATTTGACTCAGTGGACCGAGAAAGGCAGACCCACCCTTAATCTGGGTGGCCACAATCTATTCAACTCCCAGCGTGCTTAGACAAGAAGCAGGCAGAAAAATAAAAAGAGAGACTGGCCTAGCCTCCCAGCCTACATCTTCCTCCTATGCTGGATGCTTCCCATCCTGAAACACTGGACTCCAAGTTCTTCAGTTTTGGAACTCGGACTTGGCTCTCCTTGCCCCTCAGCCTGCAGATAGACTATTATGGGACCTTGTGATTGTGTGAGTTAATACTTAATAAACTCACCTTTATGTATACAAAATATATATGTGATATATAGTATATATAAATATATATACTATATATCATATATATTCATATATAGAATATATCATATATTCTATATATAGTATATATATTTATATATACTACATTTATATATAATATATATACTGTACTTATATATATTGGATATACTCTATATATAGTATATTAGCCTCAAATCTGCTAAGATTGCCCTAAGTGAGAGTCTCATCTACTGTCGAGAAAGAGGTGAAACTGTGAAAAAACAGACACAAGAATTGCTTGAGTTTTCTAATTTATATAAACAGAAATCTGGAGAACAGGCATGGGAACGGATATTAAAAGTGTGGGACAGTGGTGGAAGGAACATGGAGCTGAATAAGGCTGAATTTATTGATTTGGGCCCACAAAGTAGGGACTCTGCATTTAATGTTGCAGCTCAGGGAGTTAAAAAAAGGTTCTTATAGTTTATTTGCTTGATTGGCTGAAATATGGATTAAAAGATGGCCCACTGTGAATAAGCTGGCAATGCCTGATCTTCCTTAATGTAGAGAAAGGGATCCAAAGGCTTAGGGAAATTGGCATGGTGGAATGAATTAGTCATTTTAGACCTATTCATCCCAGCTGGGAAGATCCAGAAATATACCCCTGACCAATGTCTTGCGGAACAGATTTGTAAGGGCAGCACCTGCATCTTTGAAGAGCCTTGTAGTTGCTCTTGTCTGTATGTCAGATCTAACAGTGAGAACTGCAGACACTCAACTACAAAATTAAAATACAATGGGAGTAACTGGATCACCAGATGGCAGGGGCCAAGTGGTGGCACTCAACTATCAAAGGCAAGGTGGGTATAGCTACTGTAATAGACAGCAGAAGCAAAGCAGCAATCAGAATAGTCTGACTCATGTCGAGCTCTGGCATTGGCTAATTAATCATGGTGTTCCTAGAAGTGAAATTGATAGGAAGCCTACTGCATTCTTAATTTATATAAGCAGAAAACTTCTAGGGCGAATGGACAAAAGACTAATTTGAATTACAAATACAGAGAATCACAGCCCCTCAATCAATTTCTAGACTTGAGCCAGTTTACGGTTTACTTCCCCTTGAGGAAGGACCCCACCACATTACCGACACTTTATGCAGTGATTCTCCCATCCTTTCCCGAGATGCCATGGTCATGGAATTCACTGGTCTTACCATGTTCCCCATTATCCTGAAGCAGCTGGATTGATAGAATGGTGGATTAGCCTTTCAAAGTCACAATTCCAATGCCAACTAGGTGACAATACTTCGCAGGGCTGGGGCAAAGTTCTCCAGAAGGCTGTGTATGCTGAGAATCAGCATCCAATATATGGTACTATTTCTCTCATAGCCAGGATTCACAGGTCCAGGAATCAAGGGGTAGAAGTGGAAGTGGCACCACTCACCATCACCCTTAGTAATCAGCTAGCAAATTTTTTGCTTCCTGTTCCCACCACATTACATTGTGCTGGCCTAGAGGTCTTAGTTGCCACCAGGAGACACAACAATTCCACTAAACTGGAAGACTGCCACCTGACACTTCAGGCTTCTCCTACCTTTGAGTCAACAACACTAAGAAGGGAGTTACAGTGTTGCTTGGGGTGACTGACCTGGACTTTCAAGATGAAATCAGTCTACTACTTCACAAAGGAGGTAAGGAAGAGTTTGCATGGAATATAGGCAATCCATTAGGGTGTCTCTTATTATTACCATGCCCTGGGATTAAGGTCAATAGGAAGCTACAACAGCCCAATCCAGGCAGGACTACAAATGACCCAGACCCTTCAGAAAAGAAGATTTGGGTTACTCCACCAGGAAAAAAAAACCACGACCTGCTGAGATGCTTGTTGAAGGCAAAGGGAATACAGAATGAGTAGTATAACAAGGTAGTCATCAGTACCAGCTACAACCACATGACCAATTGCAGAAATGACTGTAATTGTCACGAATATTTCCTCCTTTTGTTAAAAACATGTTTGTGCATGTATACACTTGTACTAAGAAAATATCTTCATTTTATTTCCTTTCTCCTTTATCTTGTGACATAAGATTTATTGACTTCACATCAGCATTTAAGTAGTCAACTTTATGTATTTGGGTTGGGGATTGGTGCGTTTCTGGTTGTATGAAGGATAGGTGTATTATGTGAGGTGTCATTATGACCTTATTGTCTTTATTTGAAGATTATGCATGATCTCAGCAGATGTGTATAGGCTCAAGTTGACAAGGGGTGGACTTGTGATGGTTAATATTGAGTGTCAACTTGTTTGGATCGAAGGATACAAAGGATTGACCCTGGGTGTGTCTCTGAAGGTGTTGCAAAAGGAGATTAACATTTGAGTCAGTGGGCTGGGAAAGGCAGACCCACCTTTAATCTGGGTGAGCACAATCTAATCAGCTGCCAGCACAGCTAGAATATAAGCAGGCAGAAAAATAAAAAGAGAGACTGGCCTAGCCTCCCAGCCTATATCTTTCTCCCATGCTGGATGCTTCCTGCCCGTGAACACAGGACTCCCAGTTCCTCAGTTTTGGAACTTAGACTGGCTCTCCTTGCTCCTCAGCCTGCAGACGGCTTATTGTGGGACCTTGGAATTGTGTGGGTTAATACTTATTAAACTCCCTTTATATATACATATGTATCTATTCCATTAGTTCTGTCTCTCTAAAGAAAGCTAATACACCAAGATTCTATTTTACTCTGTTCTACTACAAGGCTTTGAGAAAATGGTAAGTGGTATTAACTTATAGGCGATCACAGACACTGGTGAAAACCTAAACAAAGCTAGACATACTTTCTCTAGAAGGAAAAAGCCCTTACATATACACAGAGAGTGACCAGGTTTCTGGAAGTCCATAAACTTCAGATTAAGAGACTACCAAGGAGAGACTGTCATTTCTCTGTTTTTAGATTAAGATTACCAGGACCATTGAAACTGTTCTTATTCCTTGGTCTCATTGAACACCTGCTCTGGTGCCAGAAACAGTCTTTTCTATAATTTATTTACTTTTTGAGACAGAGTCTTGCTCTATCGCCCAAGCTGGAGTACAGTGGCATGATCTTGGCTCACTGTAACCTCCACCTCTGAGATTCAAGCAATTCTCCTGCCTCAGCCTCCTGACTAGCTGAGACTACAGGCGCGTACCACCATGCCTGGCTAATTTTTTGTATTTTTTTAGTAGAGGCAGGGTTTCACCATGTTGGCCAGGGTAGTCTAGACCTTCTGACCTGAAGTGATCCACCCACCTTGGCCTCCCAAAGTGCTGGGGATACAGGCATGAGCCACCGCGCCTGGCCCCCAGAAGTAGTCTTAATGTTCATTGTGAACAGAATCCTCCCCTTGGCTGGATGAAAGGATTATAAGCTACGGCAACCTAAGAGCTGGCATTCCCAAGCTAGAACTTTAGCCACCCACCTCCTTTTGCATAAATCTAGAGACGAGAGAGAGAGCTATAAAACCAAAGGCCTTCTAAAGCAAAAGACACCTTTGGTAAATAGCTAAAAAGATTTCTACAGCTTCAAATATTAGGCACTTTAAAAAGTGTATTAATTGGACCCCTAGGCATCTTACATTATCATTTAAGATGTATGTCCTAAAAGAGCATTGCACCAGCTTAATCCTTCCTGAAAACTGTTATCCCATGAAGACTCTCCTTTGATGAGCTCATTCAATCACATGAGTTCAAACACTCCTCACATGATAATAGCTCCTATTTCAATAACTCTAGTTCATTTCCTCTCTCCTCAACCCAGACCCATGTGCATAAACATTTGGACATGTCCACTTAAAAAGTTTCACTTCAATCCTAACTTGTTCCCATGTTGTCCTTATCATCTTCCCCCTATTCCATTTTACTCTCCCTCCACAAAGCTTCCCCCTTCTGGTTTCCATTCCTGGGAATGGCACTATTATTCTCTCAGCTGCCCAAGTTAAAAACCCACAAGTCACCTCAACTCCTACCTCTCTCTCAGACAGATAGAGAGAGAGAGAGAGAGAGAGAGAGAGAGAGAGAGAGAGATACAGATGGATAGATGATAGAGAGACAGACAGAATGTATAGATATAGGTATTCAATCAGTTACCAAGTGCTGTCCTTTCTTTACCCTATGCAAATATGTTCCCTCTTCCCATTCCCACAGCCTCAACCTCAGTTCAGGCCATTATCATCTCTTCATTTAACCACAGCAGTCTCAAGTGGGTCCTCCATCTCCTGATTAACCTACCTCTGGTCCATTCCCCAGAGCCAGAGTGATCTTTTAGTTTTTCTTTTGTTTTGTTTTTGGTTTTGTTTTCGAGATGGAATTTTGCTCTCTTGCCCAAGCTGGAGTGCAGTGGCACAATCTCCACTCACTGCAACCTTTACCTCCTGGGTTCAAGCGATTCTCCTCCCTCAGCTTCCCGAGTAGCTGAGATTACAGGTGCATACCAGAACGCCTGGCAAATTTTTGTATTTTTAGTAGAGATGTAGTTTCACCTTGTTGGCCAGGCTGGGTCTCGGACTTCTAGCCTCAAGTGATCTGCCCACCTTGGCCTCCCAACATGCTGGGATTACAGGCGTGAGCCACTGTGCCCAGCCCAGAATGGTATCTTGAAAATACGTTTGATTTTGTTGACTCTTTGCTTAGAAGCATGTCTTCAGAATAAAGACTACATCCTTTCCCATAATTTGTGAGCACTGAATGCTGTTTCCTGCTGTATCCTAGACTCCTCTTTGACCAGTCCTCCACCTGAACCCTGGACCTAGCCAGACTGAGCTACTTGCAATTCCCTGAATATGCTGGACTCTGACTCTGAAGTCTCTAGGCCTTTCCATGCACTCTTCCCTCTGCTGAATGCCATCTCACTTCTGCACTTGCCTGAATCCCATTCTCCTTTCTAGACTCAATTTAGCCATTATCAATTACAGGATGTATAGGATGTATTGACTTCAGTTTCCAAAACTCTCTGTGCGTTCCTCTGTCATCAAACTGTAGCCACGTATCCCCACTGTTTCAGGCTTCTGAAATTCTAAAGTTGTCCTTTTCTTTTCTTTTTTGAAACAGGGTCTCACTCTGTCACCTGGTCTAGAGAGCAGTGGCACAATCACAGTTCACTGTCCTTTTATTAGCCAATAAGAATAGTCAGTTTTGGCAGGTGCAGTGGCTCATGCCTGTACTTCCAGCACTTTGGGAGGCCAAGGCAGGGGTGGATCGCTTGAATCCAGGAATTGGAGACCGGCCTGGGCAACATGGTATGGCAAAACCCCTTCTCTACAGAGAGAAAACACACCCACACACACACACATACAAATTAGCCAGGCATAGTGGCCCATACCTATAATCCCAGCTACTAGGGAAACTGAGGTGAGAGGATCACTTGAGCCCAGGAGGTCAAGTCTGCAGTCAGCCGAGATCACACCACTGCACTCCAGCCTTGGCAATGGAGCGATCTTAGCTACTTCGGAGGCTGAATCAGGAGAACTGCTTAAACCCAGGAGGCGGAGGCTGCAGTGAGCCGAGATCATGTCACTGCACTCCAGCCTGCACAACAGTGAGACCCCGTCTCAAAAAAATAAATAAAGAGCACACATTCTTCTCTACAGTCTAATAAGCATTAGTTTCACATGGTGAAACCCCCATCTCTACTTAAAATACAAGAATTAGCCGAGTGGTGCACATCTGTGGTCCCAGCTACTCCAGAGGCTTGTGTGGGGGCATATGCCTATAATCCTAGCTCCTTGGGAGGCTGAGGCATGAGAATTGCATGAAATCTGGAGGCACAGGTTGCAGTGAGCCAAGGTTGCGCTACTGCACTCCAGCCTGGGTGACAGAACGAGATGCTGGCTCAAAAAACAAAAAAAGAAAGAAAATTGAGACGATTGAGTAGAAAATGTTTGCAAAATGTAGATTAGTAGCCAGAATATATGAATAATTGGTTCTTACAAATCAACAAGTAAAAAGACAACAGAAATCTCATACAAAAATGCTTAAATGACAATAGAGCAAAAACATCTAAATGGCTAATAGACATATGAAAATTTCAACCATACTATTCATTAGGAAAATACAAATCAATATTATATTAGACCTACTAGATTGGCAAAATCTAAGAAGTCTAACAGTCCCAAATATTGGTGAAGATATGGTGCTATAGAAACTCATATACACTACTGGCAAGTAAACTGACATCCTTCTGGAAAACAATTTGGCATTATCAGGTAAAATGAAACGTAATTGTACTGTATGATTTAGAAATTCCACTTCTAGGTATTGACTAGAGTACCAACAGACATGTAGAGAGATGTTTATAGTGACATTATTCATAATAGGGAAAACTGGAAACAACCTAAAATTCAATGACCAAAGTATGAATAAATGAATAGTGGAATATATCAGTGAAAGTGAGTGAACAACTCATCAACATGGAGAAGTTGCACAAAAATATTAAGCAGAAAACTCAATGTGGGACATTTATAAAAATCTTTTTATAATCTATAAAAAAAATCCCAACGTGCCATCACCAAGGGCAAGTGAAAAATTGTTGGCTCCAGTAATGTAGAACTAAAGTAAGTTCTAACAAGGGAAAATTGCAGCATACTGGACTGTTGAGAAATGTAAAGGATCTGAGATTTTACTCCACTTGCAACCTAACAAATTAGTCTGCCACAGTTTCACTGTTGGCAGGAAAAAAACAAGGCTTTTGGGTCAGAGACAAGGAACTTTATTACTCACAGTATTAATACAACAATTAGCATAAGCAACAGTGTATTTCATCAGTTTCCCCTCGCCTCAAGTCTTATGGGGGCAACATGGATGGGCCCAGATGGATCCGACCTCCTTGGCCTCCCTCAGTACAGGGATTACAACAGGCCCAGCCTCAATTTTCTTTATAATGCCTTTTGATGAACAAAACTCTACTGTAACTGAATTTATCAGTCTTTTAGGGTCTGTGATTCTTTTTTATTTTATAGATACACTTTCCCATTCTATTGTCATAAAAATATTCTCCTGTATTTTTTCCAAATTTAAAATTCAACCTTTTTATTTACAACTTAATCCATTTTAGTAGACTTCTATATATGGTGTGAGGTAAGAATCTAATTTCACTGTTTCCTTTCGTGTATAATCACTTAAACAGTACTATTCCATTTGTTCTGCAGTTCCATTTCATCATGTACACATTTCTATGTATGTACATGTTTCTTTTTTTTTTTTTTTTTTTTTTTTTTTTTGAGACAGAGTCTCGCTCTGTCGCCCAGGCTGGAGTGCAGTGGCCGGATCTCAGCTCACCGCAAGCTCCGCCTCCCGGGTTTACGCCATTCTCCTGCCTCAGCCTCCCGAGTAGCTGGGACTACAGGCGCCCGCCACCTCGCCCGGCTAGCTTTTTTTGTATTTTTTAGTAGAGACGGGGTTTCACCGTGTTAGCCAGGATGGTCTCGATCTCCTGACCTTGTGATCCGCCCGTCTCGGCCTCCCAAAGTGCTGGGATTACAGGCTTGAGCCACCGCGCCCGGCCCTGTACATGTTTCTTTATGGACTTTCCATAAAGTCCATAAAGTTTCAGTTGATTTATCTTTGGGTCAATATAAAACTGTCTTAATTACTATTGTTTAATAATAAGCATTTGGCATCTGAGTAGTTCAAGCTCTCTCATGCTCCTCCTATTATCTAGGAGTGTCTAGGCTGTTCTTGGTCATTTGTTCAGGTTTTATGAAAAACACTTTTGGGTTTTTGACTGGAATTTTACTGTAAGTATAGGAACAATTGGTATCTTTATAATAATGAGTCTTCCTAGTCAAACATGAAATAATTTTCCATTTACTTAGGTATTTAAAATGTCTTTTAGGCTGTGCGTGGTGGCTCATGCCTGTAATCTCAGCACTTTGGGAGGCCGAGGTGGGAGGATTGCTTGAGCTCTGGCATTCAAGACCAGCCTAGGCAACATGGTGAGACCCCCATTTCTACTAAAAACATGATAAATTAGCTGGTTGTGGTGGTGCACACCTGTGGTCCCAGCAACTCAAGAGGCTGAGGTGGGAGGATGGCCTAAGCTTGTGGGGTGGAAGTTGCAGTGAGCCAAGTTCACGCCACTGCACTCCAGCCTGGGTGACAGAACAAGACCTTGTCTCAAAAAAAAAAAAACAAAAGTATTTTAATCAAATTGCATGTTAGTCCTGTACTCGTTATATTTATTCTGATGCCTTATTTATCATTTTTAGTGGTATTATTAAAATATGTTTTCCTGCTTTGGGGCAATATATATTATATAGAAATATAAATGATTTCTGAATATTATTATTACAGACAACTACTTTCCTAAGCCCTCTTATCATAAGTCAGTGCTTTTTTAAATGTTTTCCTAGTAAATAATATCATCTGTTAATGACAACAATTTTGTTCATATTTTCCTATCCTTTTCCCTTTCATTTTTTTTTTCTTTTCTTATTTTGCTGGCTAGGACTTCCAGTGAAAATGTTGAATAGGAGTGGTAATAGGTGGCAATTTTCTTGTTTCTGATTTTTATAGGGAATGCTTCCAATATTTCTACTTACAGAATATTTGCCAGAGTTTTTTGTATACAGACCATACTGGGTTAAGAAAGTTCCTTCTCTTCCTAGTTTGCCAAGTGTATTGAATTTCAACAAATGTGTGTCCACATCTGTTGAGGTGATAATGTGCTATTTTTCTTCCCTTTAACCTATTAGAATGATAAATGGAATTTATAGATTTTTCTATTAAACCATGGTTACATTCCTGGGATAAACTCAACTTGGTCATAGTGTATCATCTGTTTTATATATACTGCTAGATTTAGCTTGTTGAAGTTTTATTCTTCTTTTCCTCTATGTGAATGTGATTGGCCTGTCAGTTTCCTTTCTTATATAACCCTTATCTGGTTTTGTTATCAAGGTTTTGTCTAACACAACTATTTAGGGGGAAGAATTACAAGAATCACTTCTTCTTGGGCATACAGTTCAACTATACTGGAATCATCTGAATGAGTCCTGGCCACTGGAATTCGAAGTTACTTATGCTACTTCCAGGACTGGCTCAAAAATCTCTCATGCACGATCTTCCTCTTTTTTCCATATCTATGCTGACAGAGGTTACAGGCTGAATGTGATGGTGGGCACAAAACAGAGGGATCCTGAGTCTCTGAATGACTAAATGGAATAGAACACTTTCTATGCCCTGGACAAAGCACATTAGATTATAAAATGCATAAGCAATAAATTTTTAGTGTATCACTAATAAAGAACTTGGTACACCAGTTGAACCTCTGCACATGACAATAACAGACTGTAAGATCATGGCCCAGTTCACATGAATTTAAAAGAATAAAATGTATACCCAAGAAACCCTCTATCCAGCTTCAGAACTGGAACACTGCCAGTCCCTTTATGGTGTTTATCTGGGTGCCTGGTTCTCTTCCAGCCTTTCTCCCAGTTATCCTCACCTCCTCTCATCCCACTGGTTAGCGCTAACCTGAATTTTCTGTTTATCATTATGTTGTCTTTTTGTTTGTTTGCTTTGTTTTGGTTTTCTCTTACACTAAAAGACCTTTTAAATGTTTTTTAGAACAGCTTTAGCTTTACAGGAAAACTGATAAGGAGGTACACAGAGTTTTGTTGTAGACAAAGGTTAAAAAAACAAAAAAAAGTAGAGTTTGCACAAACCTCTCCCTGACTGCACAAACACAAGCACAGTTCCCCCTAATTATTTGCATCTTGCATTAGTGTGGTGCATCCTGCATTAGTGTGGTGCATCTGTTACAATTGAGGAACCAATATTGATATATTATTACTAACTAAAGTTCACAGTTTATATTAGGGTTCACTCTCTGTTCAGTAATTTTTCAAAATGTCATTTCCTTTTTTTTTTTTTTGAAGTGGAGTCTTGCTCTTGTTGCCCAGGCTGGAGTGCAATGCCATGATCTCAGGTCACTGCCATCTCTGCCTCTCAAGCTCAAGCTATTCTCCTGCCTCAACCTCCCAAGTAGATAGGATTACAGGCGCATGCCACCATGCCTAGCTAATTTTTTTATTTTTAGTAGAGATGGGGTTTCATCATGTTGGCCAGGCTGGTCCCAAACTCCCGACATCAGGTGATCTGCCTGCCTCGGCCTCCAAAAGTGGTGGGATTACAGGCATGAGCCATCATGCCCAACCTAAAATGTCATTATTTCTTCCTTGTCATATGAATTGTTTAGAAGCATGTTTTAAATTTTGTAAATGTATGGGGACTTTTAAATTTTATTTTTGTTATCAATTTATAACCTAAACACTTTATAGTGACAGAAGATTAGCTATATCATATTGATTCTTTGAATTTTATAGGGACTTACTTTTGGTCTAATATGTAAATATGTTGGTAAACATCCCATGATTGCTTGAGAAAGAATATGCATTCCCTGATCGTTAGTTTCAGAGTTCTATATTAGTCTGTGATATCAAACTCACTGCTATTTTTCAAATCTCTTTGCCTTTTTGGTCTCCTTGATATGGTGGCATGCGCCTGTAATCCCATCTGCTCGGGAGGTTGAGGCAAGAGAATTGCTTGAGCTTGAGAGGCAGAGATGGCAGTGAGCTGAGATCATGGCATTGCACTCCAGCCTGGGCAACAAGAGCAAGACTCCGTCTCAGAAAGTGTAAACCCTTTATCATTCTTTTTTTTTTTTTTTTTTTGAGACGGAGTTTCGCTCTGTCGCCCAGGCTGGAGTGCAGTGGCGCAATCTCCACTCACTGCAAGCTCTGCCACCTCCCGGGTTCACACCATTCCCCTGCCTTAGCCTCCCTAGAAGCTGGGACTACAGGTGCCCGCCACCACACCTGGCTAATTTTTTTGTATTTTTAGTAGAGACGGGGTTTCACCGTGTTCACCAGGATGGTCTCGATCTCCTGACCTCGTGATCTGCCCGCCTCAGCCTCCCAAAGTGCTAGGATTACAGGCGTGAGCCACCGCGCCTGGCGCCCTTTATCATTCTTATCATTCTTTAGTGTCTGTATTAGTCTTTTCTCGCATGGCTATAAAGAATTACCTGAGACTGGGTAAAGAAGAGGCTTAATTGGCTCACGGTTCTACAGGCTGTACAGGAAACATGGCTGGGGAGGCCTGAGGAAGCTTGAAATTATGGCGCAAGGCAAAGAGGAAGGAGGCATGTCCACATGGTTGGAGCAGGAGGAAGAGAGCGAAGAGGGAGCACTACACACTTTTAAACAACCAGATCTCGTTAAGAACTCACTCTCATGAGAACAGCAAGGAGGAAGTCTGCCCCCATGATCCAGTCACCTCTCACCAGGCCCCTCTTCCAATATTAGGGATTAAAATTCAACATGAGATTTGAGTGGGGACAAATATCCAAACCATATCAGTGTCCACATCTATTCCTAATCATGCTTTTAATTTTGCACTCAGCATATTAATTTCTGAGAGTTACTGTAACAGTGCCACCAACTGGGTAGCTTAAAACCAATGCATTCTCTCACAGTTCGTGAGGCTAGATGTCTAAAATAAAGGTGTGGGCTGGACCATGCTCCCTCTGAAGGCTTGAAAGAAGAATCCTTCCTGCCTCTTCTAGCCTCTGGTAGTTGCTAGCAACCCCTGGCATTCCTTTACTTGCTAACTCATCACTCCAACCTCTGCCTCTGTCTTCATGTGGCATCCTCCCTATGTCTCTGTGTTCAGATTTTCCTGTTCTTACAAGGACACAAGTGATATTGGGTTTAGCGTCCACCCTAATCCAGTATGACCTTGTCTTAACTTGATTACATCTGCAAAGTTCCTAATTCCAAATACGATCATATTCACAGGTTTCAGTTGAACACTAATTTTGTGGAGGGGGGACGCTACTCAATCCAGTACAAACAGCTATTAATGTAGCTGAGGCAGGATTTTCTGTTCCTTAATTCAGTTAAATTTGGATTATCACACAACCAGAAAAAATAAGGCACACGTATACACTGAAAGGCAAGGAGGGCAGAATTTATTAAGCGAAAGGAAAGCTCTCCACAAAAGGAGGGGTCTTTCATGCAGGTTTTCCACCTCACAAATTGAATGCCAGGCCACCACACATGAGCTGAAGGGGCATGGCTTCTCCCCTGCATAAGGCGCAAACTCCGCATGGCTCCACCCTATGTACGGGCGCTTGGTCTAAGCTATATAGATTTTCCTTACTGCACATGTGTTGAGAAATGGAATTTTTCACAGTGGGCATGTTCAGGCAAGCCATCCGTGCACAATGACCTGGGCAAGTCGGAGGTTCTTCAGGCACCCTTCCGTATTTGCCTAGGCATGTGCCCGTCTCCCTTTTCTTTCATAGCTATCTGTTTTATAGATTGGTCTAATATATGTTTTACCAATACTACAAGAAAATGGCTTACATGATTATGGAGGCTAAGAGGTCCCATGATCTGTCATCTATAAGCTGGAGACTCAGGAAGGCCTGTGGTATAATTCAGTCTGAGTCCAAAGGCGTGAGAACCAGGGGAGTCAGTGATGTAAATCCATCTGAGGACAGGAGAAGATGAGATGTCACAGCTCAAACAATGAGGCGGGAAAAAAAAGGGGGGGTGAATTCTTCCTTCCTCAGCCTTTTATTTACACCCTCAACAAATTGGATGATGTCCACCCACCTTGGGGATGGCCATCTCCTTTACTGAATCCCCCAATTCAAATGTGAATCTCCTCTGTAAACACACTCAAGACACTCCAGAATAATGTTTAAACAGATACCTGGGACCCTGTGGCCTATTCAAGTTGACATATAAAATTAACCATCGCAAGTTTACCCTTGTCAACTTGGCACCATACGCATCTCCTTAAACCATACTTAACTGCCACATAAAGACAACAGCAAGGTCATAATTCCATCTAACACGATTAACAATTGAGCATTCTACCAGAAACACACTAACCCATTTCCCCGAAGAGGAGGTAAAGTCTTCATGTGATGTTTACTCTCTCCTTGATATCCCATAACTTAAATACCATGACGTAAAATTAATCAAGGTTGAACGTTGGAGCCAGTTTAAAAAATTAACAATATTTAAACATTATATTTAAACAATGCATCCATAATAAATCTATAATAAATCACTATAATAAAATCAATGCATCTTATGTTACAGAATAAGGAAATGAGAAGAAAGCAAGCTACACACACACAAAATGGAGTCACAGCAAAATATGGAGAACATACTTATGACAATGACAGTCTATGTTTCTGTAACTGGTCATATGATCAAAGCCAGTATTTCTTCCACCACTTATTCTGTATTCCCTTTGCCTTCAGCAAGCACTTCATCTGGTCATGGTACTTACCTGGTGGTGAGTACCTGAAAGTTACCTGAAAGGTCTGGGTCATTAGTGGTCCTGTCTGAATTAAGTTGTAGTTTTCCACTGACCTTAATCACAGGGCATGGTAACACTAAGAGAAGCCCTAAGGAATCTCACGTATTCCCAACATACTTTTCCTTACCACCGTTTGGGGGTAGTCCAGTTTCTACTTGGTAGTCGGGAACAATCACCCAGACAGCACTGTAACTTATTTGTCTATTGAGTTAGAGGCATGAGAGGCCCAAAGTGGCTGAGGAGCAGTCTTAAACTTCCAGTTCAATTAAATCATGATTGTACCTCTCAATGGAAAACATGCCACCCTATGTAAGACCTCTACGTCAGCAGAGCATAAGTCATGGCAATAGGAAGCAAAAATTTTGCTAGTGGATCACTAGGGCTAATAGCGAACAGTGTCCTTCCTATTTTGACCCCTTGATTCCTGGACCTGTGAATCCCAGTCATAAGAGAAATGCACCACATACTGGATGCTGAGAGAGTAGACAGCCTTCCACAGAACCTTGTCCCAGCCCTACAAGGCACTGCTGCATAGCTGGTGCTATTACTGTCTTCAAAATACCATTCCACTGCTCTATGTAACCAGTTGATTCAGGATAGTAGGGAACATTGTAAGAAAATTCCATGAGTATGGGCCCACTGCCACACTTTTGCTGTGAACTGAGTTCCTTGTAATGCTGTGTGGAATACCATGGTCATAGATGAGAGATTCTGTAAGTCCACGGATGGTAGTTTTAGTAGAAGCACTGCACGAAGGGAAAGCGAATCTGTATCCAGAGTAAGATCTAGTGTTTCAGTAAGGACAAAACACTATCCCTTCAATGATGGAGGTGGATCAATGTAATTAACCTGCCACTAGGCAGCTGACTGCTGACTCTGGGAAATGGTGTCATATCAGGGGCTCAGTGTTGGTCTCTGCTGCTGGCAGACTGGGCACTCAGAGATAGCCTTGGCCAGGTCACCCTTGGTGAGTAGAAGTCCACATTGCTGAGCCCATGCATAACCTCTATTCTTGTTACCATGGCTACTTTGTTCATGAAACAATTGGGTGATGACAGGTGTGGCTGGAGAAAGAGGCCTACTAGTATCCATAGAACAGGTTATCTTGTCTACTTTATTAAAATCCTTCTTTGCTAACCCTTTGGTGAGCATTCACATGGGGCACAAATATCTTTGCCCTTTTTGCCCATTCAGTGTCTATCCATATACTTCATCTCCAAATTTCTTTGTCACCAATTTTCCAGTTATGTTGAACTCCCTGACCATCCTGCCAAATCACTGGCCACAGCCTACGAATTGGCATATAATTGAATATCTGGCCATTTTTCCTTCTAAGCAAAGTCAACAAGGGGGACTGCTCAAAGTTCTTTCCACTGGGAGGATTTCCTTTCACCACTGTCCTTCAAGGTAGCCCAGAGGTGAGCTGAGTGCTGCAGCTGTCCACTTTTGGGTGGTACCTGCATATCATATAGAAGCCTCTGTAAACCAGGCCTAAGTCTTCTCTTTCTCTGTCAGCTGGTCGTAGGGAAGTCCCCATGAAGCCACAGATGCAGGCTGGAAGAGAGAAGGCATGTAGCAGAAGTGGGGACTATGGAAATTTGGCCTGCTTCTTCACATAACTTCCTTGTGCCTTCAGGGCCTGCTCAGGCCCAATCACGTGTATACCATTTCCATCTGATGACGGAGTGTCGCTGGGCATATCCAACTTTGTGCGTTGGTGGCTCAGATAACATCCAGTTCATGACGGGCAGCTCAGGTTGAATGGTAACTTGGTGGCTCAAGAAGTATCAGTCTCTACTAAGGCCCAGTAGCAGGCCAAGAGCTGTTTCTCAAAAAGAGACTAGCTATTTGTTGGTAATGGCAGGACTTTGCTCTAAAATCCTAAACCAAGATTCACCTGCAGGGACCTGCCAGAAGCTTCAAACAGCATCCCTATCTGCCACTGCCACTTAAACACCACTGGATCTGCTGGATCATAAGACCCAAGTGGCAGAGCAGCTTTAACAGGAGCCTGGACCTGTTACAGAGACTTTTCTTGTTCTGGGCCCTACTCAAAACTAGCAGCTTTTTGAGACAATTTGTAAATGGGCTGACGTAACATAATGAAATTGGAAAATGTTGCCTCCAAAACCCAAAGAGGCCCACTAAGTATTGTGCCTCTTTCTGGGTTGTAAGAGCAGCAAGATGCAAGTACTTCTCCTTCACCTTAGAAGAAATATCCCAATATGGCCCATGTCACTGTATCCCTACCAATTTCACTAAGGTAGAAGGTCCTTGAAATGCAGTCATATTTATTTCCTACCCTCTGATGCAAATGTCTTTCCACTAAATCTAGTGTAGTTTCTACTTCTTGCTCACTAGGTCAAATCAGCATAATGTCATCAATAGAATGAATTAGTGTAATATTTTGTGGAAGGGAAAGGTAATCAAGAGCCCCATGAACTGAATTATGACATAGAGTTGGAGAGCTGATATACACCGGAGATACAACAATGAAGGTGTGTCGCTGGCCCTGCCATCTGAAAGCAAACTGCCTTTATGGACTGGTATGAAAAAAAGACATTTGCCAGATAAATTCCATTGCCTTACCAAATAATGGTGAAATAAATATTTCATACATTACTTTTATATTTAAAATGCAAATTATAAATATAATATACATATTTACTTGTACTTTTGCAAATAATTATATAGGCCTGACTGGAAGGGAATGTTCCACCTTCCTACCTGTTTTTAATGACAAATTTCTGATAAAATTCCTTGTTACCTAATAAATGACTTCAGTTTCAAGATACGCTAAATGCATTCAGTTTCCAGTAGCTCTGGGCACACATTGTATGCTAGGACTTGGTGAACCTGAGGACTGAAAGAGTTTCTTGGCCTGCTTGTCTGGAAAGTGCAGTGGTTCCTTGCAGACCTTTTGTCTTCATTGTTTTCAAAATTTCTTCTAAAATAAAAATCAAAAGGTAAAATCCATTAAGCCATTCGGTAGTGTGCATGATCAATAAGCAATTTAATAAGTTAAACACAGATGATTTATAAATTGTATTCATCAATTTATTTGATATACAAAACAATGTGTATCAAATAAATGTCTATTAAATTGAACTTGGTCTTCAGCTAAATAGGAGCACTTTGTATTTTCAAAGTGTTGCTGGTGATTCTAATCAGAATGAATGGCTTGCTTTGCAGTCACAGCCTACTTTAGGCTCAGCAGAAACATTAATTGTCCTTGTTATCATAGCAAGTAATCAGTTTTTTAGTTGCTTGGCTCCAATCTCTGCCCTATGTCTTTCTCTTTGGATGACAAGAGCCAATGAAGGTGTGGGACAAACTGAATAGTGACATTGCGCAGTGAGAGTGAAAGAAGTAGCTTATTTCTTTCAGGCATATTGAGAAAAGAAAACCTTCCTTATAAATAAATAAAACTAAGAAGACTGAACTAAGAAAATGGAGAAGAAAGAAAAAAAAAGGAAAGGTAAGGAAAAGAAAAGAGAGAAAGAAGGAAGGATGGACGGAAGGAAGAAAAAAAGAAGAGAAGAGGAGAGAGAGAGAGAAAGAAAGAAAAGAAAAGAAGAAAGGAAGGAAAGAAAGAAAGAGAAAGAAAGAGAGCGAGAGAAAGACAAAGGGAGGAAAAAATAAGAGAAGAGAAAAGAGAAAGAGAAAGAAAGAGAGAAAGAGTGAGAAGGAAGGAAGGAAGGAAAGAAAGAGACAAGGAAAGAAAGATGGACAGAAGGAAAAATGAAGAGAAAAGAGAAAAAGAAAGAAAGAAGAAAAGAAGGGAAGGAAAGAGAAAGAGAGAGAGAGAAAGAGAAAGAAAGAAAGAAAGAAAGAAAGAAAGAAAGAAAGAAAGAAAGAAAGAAAGAAAGAAAGAAAAGAAAAGAAAGATGGAAGGAAGGGAAAGAGAAGAGAAAGAAAAAAGAAAGGAAGGGAAGGGAAGAGAAGGGAAGGAAGGGAAGAAGGAAGGAGGGAGGAAGGGAGGGAAGGAGAAAGAAAGAGAGAGAAGGAAGGAAGGAGAAGAAAAGAAAGAAAGATGGATGGAAGGAAGAAAAGAAGAAGAGAAAAGAGAGAGAGAAAGAAAAAGAAAGAAGGAAAGGAAAGGAAAAGAAAGGAAAGGAAAGCAAAGCAAAGCAAAGCAAGAGAAAACTAACAACCATGTGATTTGAAGGACTGAGGATTTTTAGTATAAGCTGAAAATCAAAAGTGTACAGAAAAAGAGAAGAAAGATTATGTTCAATTTAGTTATAAAGCAATCTGAAAACAAAGACATAAAAATCTATACAATAAAATAACTTTCATGATAAAACTCCAGACGAACTAAAGAGTACAGCACAATTGTCAAGGGCATGAAGACTAGAGGGTAGAGAGAAAATTCATAATACTGAGGGTGAGGCGTTAGAAGAAAACATTAGAGATTTTTGTACTTGAATATTAGGTTATAAATGGGGAAAAGAGAAGATAACACTTTTAAAATAAGAAAATTTACCCCTGAAAACCTCTTTTCTCTTTCAACATGAATTTATGCCTTTATTAGCCATTGTCAGTGATTCTTTTAAGTGATTCATTAACATACCAGGTTATCTTATAAATCATAGCATTTTACATTATTGACTTTTGATTTCAGCAACATAAATGCTTAAACAATAAATTGGTCTGTATTACCTGGGTTGTTTTCTTTAATGGTAACTAAATAGAATAATCCTCTTGGTGAAAGGAGATCTGGAACCAGGGGAAAAAACCTGTCCATGACTTCCCGACCATTTCTGCCACCAGCCCAAGCTGCCTCTATTCCGTGACTTCCTACCTGTGAACAATTAGAAAGAATGTTTTAACTCAAGTTTGATTTAGATCACAAACCGAATCTTTTTGAGAAGTATTATCACCAAACAAGTATATATTTTGCATTTTACTGCTGACGAAGGAGCAGTAAAGTTGAATCTAAGTTTCATCATTTTCTAGTGTGTAACCTTGGGTAAATTAGTAATCTTGTTTGTGAATTACTTTCCTCCTTTATCTGTAAAATTAGGAAAAGAATAGTTCCATATGTACAATTAGAAAATAACGGGATAAAAAATGTTTTGTAATAATAAAAAAAATTTTATCCACTGTTAGGAGTAAATGAGGAAGTATATTTAAAGTTTTGAGAACACTGCTCTGCATATATCAAGGGCTTAATAATAGTTATTACTATTAGTACAATGCTTAAATGGAGAGACGTGGGTAGCTTTTATACTTAACATAGAAAGAAGCTAGGAGGAGGACCTTGTATTATAAGATACCTACTGTACAGAAACAAAGTTTCAAAATGTCCCAGTGCATCTGGCCCTCTTGTAAATTAAAGTGTGAAACACATAGACCTTTTCTAAGGAATCCATTTATTATATATTATATAAAGGCATACTGAAGCATGTGTCCTCTAACAAGCTATATTTTAGAAACAATACACCTGAGAGCTTATATAGTATTAAAAAATCTTTAGATCCTTATCATTGTATATTGTTTCCTTTTACACTTCTTTTTTTTTTTGAGACAGGGTCTCCCTCTGTCACCTAGACTGGAGTGCAGTCATGTAATCATGGCTCTCTGCAGCTTCCACCTCCTGTACTCAGTGATCCTCTCACTTCAGCTTCCCAAGTATCTAGGACTATAGGCACAAACAACCATGCCTGGTTCATTTTTTTTTTTTTTTTTTTTTTTTTTTTTTTTTTTTTTTTTTGAGACGGACTCTCGCACTATCACCCACGGAGGAGTACAGTGGCTCAATCTCGGCTCACTGCAAGCTCTGCCTCCCGAGTTTAGGCTATTCTCCTGCCTCAGCCTCCCGAGTAGCTAGGATGACAGGTGCCCACCACCACGTCTGGCTAACTTTTTGTATTTTTAGTAGAGACGGGGTTTCACTGTGTTAGCCAGGATGGTCTCAATCTCCTGACCTCGTGATTCCCCCGCCTCGGCCCCCCAAAGTGCTGGGATTACAGGTGTGAACCACTGTGCCTGGCCAATTTTCTAAATTTTTTGTAGAAAAGGGGGCTGTCACTATGTTGCCCAGGCTGGTCAAGAACTTCTGGCCTCAAATGATCGTCCCAGGTCAGCTTCCCAAAGTGCTGGAGTTATAGGCATGAGCCACCAAGACTGCTCTATTGTACATTATTTTATTTTATTTTCATTATACTTTAAGTTCTAGGGTACATGTGCATAACGTGCAGGTTTGTTACATATGTATACTTGTGCCATGTTGGTGTGCTGCACCCATCAATTCATCAGCACCCATCAATTCGTCATTTACATCAGGTATAACTCCCAATGCAATCCCTCCCCCTTCCCCCTTCCCGTGATAGGCCCTGGTGTGTGATGTTCCTCTTCCTGAGTCCAAGTGATCTCATTGTTCAGTTCCCACCTATGAGTGAGAACATGTGGTGTTTGGTTTTCTCTTCTTGTGATAGTTTGCAGAGAATGATGGTTTCCAGCTGCATCCATGTCCCTACAAAGGACACAAACTCATCCTTTTTTATGGCTGCATAGTATTCCATGG
>NW_016803880.1:1592570-1627971 GCF_001698545.2 Rhinopithecus bieti | reverse complement strand
GGAGTTGCTCTTCTCGAGGAGTATCTTTGTGGTGTTCTCTGTATTTCCTGAATTTGAATGTTGGCCTGCCCTACTAGGTTGGGGAAGTTCTCCTGGATGATATCCTGAAGAGTGTTTTCCAACTTGGTTCCATTTTCTCCCTTACTTTCAGGTACCCCAATCAGATGTAGATTTGGTCTTTTTACATAATCCCATACTTCTTGCAGGCTTTGTTCATTTCTTTTTCTTCTTTTTGCTTTAGACTTCTCTTCTCGCTTCATTTCATTCATTTGATCCTCAATCGCTGATACTCTTTCTTCCAGTTGATCGAGTCGGTTACTGAAGCTGGTGCATTTGTCACGTATTTCTCGTGTCATGGTTTTCATCTCTGTCAGTTCGTTTATGGCCGTCTCTGCATTAATTATTCTGGTTATCAATTCTTCCACTCTTTTTTCAAGATTTTTAGTTTCTTTGCGCTGGGTATGTAATTCCTCCTTTAGCTCTGAGAAGTTTGATGGTCTGAAGCCTTCTTCTCTCATCTCATCAAAGTCATTCTCTGTCCAGCTTTGATCCGTTGCTGGCAATGAGCTGCGTTCCTGTCTTCTGTGTCGCTCACACTGGGAGCTGGAGACTGGAGCTGTTCCTATTCAGCCATCTTGCTCTGCCCCTCTATTGTACATTATTTTTAAGATTAAAGAATGTTTTGAAGATGTCTCTCAGAAGTTACTTTAACCCTAACACAACTATTTTCTTCCTATTTCCTTTTGAGCCTTTTGTCCATATTTTAAATGGACAAAGTTTAAATTATTTTTACCCAATAATGTCTGCTAGTCATTCATTTAATATAGCATATATTTCCTCATTAAAAATAATTGCTTTATAGCTATAACCTTATGCACATATACCTTTATGAAGAAGAGAAATGTTCACATTCCTGCTTTTAAAAAGCAGGTCAAACAGAGCTTGAAGAAAAAGAAAAAAAAGCCACACTTTTTGATTTTACTGTTTTGTTTGTCTGCCTTTGCCTATCTTCTACACACACAGGTTTTTCTTTTTTGCTATGTTTTACAAAGACCGGATATATTCTATACGCTTACTTACATCTTGCATTCCTCATTCAACAATACCTTATGAAAATCTCTTCATATCATTTGATATAGTTCTTTTCTTTTTTTTTTTTTGCTATTAAACATGCCACATTATTTTTAATTATATACAAAAATCTAACGTGTCACCCAGGGACCATTTCGCCCACTGCTCTGTTTGGCCGCCAGTCTCTTGTCTCTCTCTTCAGCAATGGCGAGGTGGATACCCTTTCCTCAGGGAAGAGAAATCCACAGTTTGTTGTTCTTGCCAATAAGAAAAATGTTGGAAAGTCAAGTGGCAAATCTGTTGCCATTGGCATCTTTCAGGTGAACCACATCAAAAGATCCAGGGTTGGGGATCACACCAATTCTACCCAGGTTAGCACCTCCAGTCACCATACACAGGTGACCAGTGTCAAATTTGTTGAAATCAGTAATCTTGCCAGTCTCCAAATCAATCTGAACGGTGTCATTCACGTTGATGAGGGGATCATGGTAGCAGATGGTGCAAACATCATGAGTCACCAGATGAGGGATTCCTTTTGTGCCCACAAAGATTTTTCTCACTTTGCACAACTTGTACTTGGCCTCCTCAGGTGTAATATGACGTACAGCAAAGTGACCCTTGGTGTCACAGATCAGACAGAAATTCTCTGCCATCTTGTCAATGCTGATGACATCAACAAGGATTCTGAAGATTAAAGATCATGGCCAGATCATCTTCAATGTTTCAAAATCCTGTTTTTAGGACTCCACATAAAATTTATAAGTGAATTGAGGCCGGGTGTGATGGTTCATGCTTGTAATCCCAGGATTTTGGGAGGCCAAGGCAGGCAGATTACCGGAAGTCAGGAGTTCAAGACCAGCCTGGCCAACATGGGGAAACCCCCTCTCTACTTCTAATTCATTCTTTTAAGGGCTATATAATATTTCCTGGAAGAAAAGTATCACATCTTAGTTGGCTATTGGTGAGCATTCACTATGTCCATTTGCTTAATTTTTTTGACTCTAATCATTGCCACACCTATCAAAAGCTTCTCAACACAATTTTCCACAAAGTTAATCATATTAGGAAATGTATCGTTTCCTCTGTTTTTAAGACTTTCCTCCTGGAGACTTCCTTTTCCTGGCATTCTCTCTACTTTTCTCCCGGGTTATACTCCCTATTTGTGCTGTTGGCACAAACCAACATCTTACTTCATGTTTCTGGATATATCAGTAAGTATACCCACAGCTTATTATAAATACAAACTCCTTTTATTTGTATATTATGTTTCCTGGATCTAATCTCTGAGTCTCTTCTCTTTTACCTTTGTGAATTCTTCTCCGTATCTTTATGCTCTGTGTACTGAAATCTTTTTCATTGGGTTTCCAGACCACTGATTCAGGTCTTGACAGTGACCACATTCTCTTTTAATTCACCTGAAGTTTTACTGTGTAAAACATATTTTTAAGCTCCAAGACATCTTTGTTGTGTTGTATTTTATCCTGCTTTCTAGCTAATTGCCCAGCTCATGAGAATATGACAGGTTTTCTTTCCATTGGGAAAGCAAAAAAGCCCAAGGCATTGCCTGCACTCAATCATGTATACGTCCCAGCAGCTGTAAGGCTCAGAAGCATGTGGTTTAGGGCTAGAAACATGAAGAAAGGAAACCCATTCAGGTCACCATGTTCCCAGAATCTCCTTTTCATTGATTAGTCTTCCCACTAGTTGGATAGTGCTTTCCTAAAGAGCTTTAAGAAGCTGCATTTCCCTCAATGGCTGTTCACCTTCTGACTTCCCTGTCATATGAGTTCATATGTCAGCACAGCAATAGCTTTTTTGCTGTTTAACTGCCATTAGTAGCAATGGCAGCCAAATGGATCCTTCCCATCTTGGCGTTGAGGTGAATATAATGTTTACTAGCCTTGCCAGAGAATAATTATCAAAGAATAAAAAAGCATAATAACTAAAGAAAAGCTAGTCTTAGCCCATTATTAAACTTTGACCATTCCTGGGAAAAGGTTAACGCAATTTACCACTTCGTTACCGAGATTTTAAAAAATAATATACTTCAAGATTATTTGTTTTCCCTATCTGAAATGAGAATTGGTTCCACTCTTTCACTTTTTGGAAATACTTGTGAAAGGAGGAAACCAGAAACTTTCAGAAGGAATTCCTATGTGAATTTAAGATTGGTTTAAAAAAATTTTTTTTTTTTTGAGACAGTCTTACTGTCAGCCAGGCTGGAGTGCACTGGCTGATCTCGGCTCATTGCAACCTCCGTCTTCCAGGCTCAAGCAATTCTCCTGCAACAGTCTCCCAAATAGCTGGGATTACAGGTGTGTGCCACCAGGCCCGGCTAATTTTTGTATTTTTAGTAGAGACGGGGTTTCACCATGTTGGCCAGGCTGGTCTTGAACCCTTGACCCCAGTAATCTGCCACCTCGGCCTCCCAAAGTGCTGGGATTACAGGCGTGGGCCACTGCGCCCAGCAGGTTAAAACATTTTGTTTTGCAAATTTTTTATTCATGATAAAGGATATATGTAATATATATGTACATGTATATTCAAATATATGAATATAAACACCATGGCCTGATACGAATGTGATTTTTAGTGACAGATATGTGTCACAGTTTGTATTTCCATCATTTAAGGTTCCTTTCCTAGGTCTATTAATAGGACTCGATTACTGACAATTAGGAGTAAAATCAGAGTAGTCTGTGATAGCAGCAGCTGACTGATGTCATAGGGTGACATTCATTTGAATTTACAAACAAAATAATTGAAAATATTAATAATTAAATTTTGTTGTATGTATGTTTTACCTCTTCAGGTGGAGTCACTACATAGGGGGGATTGAACACCAGAAGATCAACTTTTTCCTTCAATCTTGGTAGCAAGCCTTTGACCTAAATGTATTCAACAATAGTGAGAATTTTACATTAAACTCTGAATTAAATAATTGACAAATCAATCTTTAAAAATAATCTTCCATGTTTTTGGGAAAATAACGTGTTAGGGCCTGCACTTGTAGACAGAAATGAAGTTAAGTATTTTACGTTTTCATTCAGAAAATAATATAGGCTATTAAATAAAATAAGGAAATTAAACTATCAGAATGAATATTAAAAGCCTGTACTTCTCAATTGCACATATATTTATATTCTGGGTTCACTTTTAGAAAATGAAATAAGAAAGCAAACTCTAATTCTGTATAATCTGTAAAGACTTGGATGTAAGTTTACAACGATATTTGCTAACATTTTCACAATTTTTCCCATATCTGTACAGATACCTACCATCATTTACTGGATACTGTTCTATAGTTTCTTCTATCTCTGGTGTTTCACCATTCTATCAAAAACACTTACTTAACACTAATTACGGAAACATTAAAGAAATTTTTAGGCCAGGCATGGTGGCTCATGTCTGTTATCCCAGCATTTTGGGAGGCCGAGGCAGGCAGATCACCTGAGCTCGGGAGTTCGAGACCAGCCTGGCCAACCCATGGCCAACATGATGAAACTCAGTCTCTACTAAAAATACAAAAAACTAGCCAGGCGCAGTAGTGGGTGCCTGTAATCCCAGCTACTCGGGAGGCTGAGGCAGGATAATTGCTCGAACCCAGGAGGCGGAGTTTGCAGTGAGCCAAGACTGCACCACTACACTCCAGCCTGGGCGACAGAGTGAGACTCTGTCTCAAAAAAAAGAAAAAGAAAAAGAAAAAAAGAGAAAGGAAAAAAGAAAGAAATTTTTTAAATACAAAAAAAAAAAAATCACCACATTGATCGCATGCAAATTACCGGAGTACCTTTCTTGATACCCTAGCTTTTATTAGCAGTAACAACTTCTAATAATATGAAAATAATTTCTTATCTCTTTGGCTTAAATCCTTCTAAGCTACAAAATCATTTACAAATTAAAAAAAAAACAAACAGGAAAGCTATCTATGCTCATCAGTGTAAGAAAAGTGTAGGTTAAGGAGCACAGAAGTATTTTGTATTTCATATGTCTACCTGGTGCATGCTATTATTATTTTGCCTATAAAAGGTATTTCACATACATAAATTAAAACCCACAAATGTAAAACTGCCACTTGAAAATGTGTGCTGTTAACTTCTTAAAACAATGGTTGTGCAGTTGTCATTTGTTGTTTTTACCTACTGAGGACCCACTGCCCCTTTCTTCTGATTTAACTTCCTTGACTTTTGTTAGGGAAGCTCTGCCTCCCATCATTCTCTATCTAAGTGGCCTGAGTAGGGTTTATCCCAGCTCAGCTACTGGGATGGGACTATGAGCCAGGTTGAAGCCAATCATCTCCATATTCAAATCTCCTTTGACCACAGCAAAAGGTTGACAGACAGGCACATAACCCAAGTTGATCCAGATAATACTCATTCTGGGGCCTCTTCTACAGTAACTGAATAGAAAGGGCCTCTTTCCCCGGGAAGGTGTTGAGAAATAAGATACAGATATGCAAACATCCTGTTACCATGAAGGGAAAGACTGCCTAGGAATACAGCCACCAGAGAGAAGTTCAGAGATAAGAAAAAGATGTCTATAACATTCTTAGAGTTCCTGGAAGTAGCTGTGCTGAAGCCATCAAATTTTTGTGGTTTTTTTTTGTTTTTTGTTTTTTTTTTTGAGACAGGACCTTGTTCTGTTCCCCAGGCTGGAGTGCAGTGGCACGATCATGGCTCAAGGCAGCCTCAACCTCCCAGGGTCAAGCGATCCTCCCACCTCAGCCTCCCAAGTAGCTGGCACCACAGGTGTGCACAACCACATCCAGCTATATTTTTTTTAATTTTTATTTTTTGTAGAGACAAGGTCTCACTATATCGTACAAGCTGGTCTGGAACTCCTGGGCTCAAGCAATCATCCTGCCTTGGCATCCCAGAGTACTGGCACTAAAGGCTTGAGCCTTTGCACCTGGACTAACTTTTAAAATTTAAGCCAGTTTGAACAGGGTTCACTATAACTTCTGACTGAAAGAGGCCTGATCTATAGAAGTTAATATAAATTCCTTTTGAATTGTGGAAAAGATGGATTACATCAACAAAGAATGTACTTTGTATAGGGCATACTGCTTAGTGGGTCAAAAGTCAATTACTTACCAAAGTTTCTTTGACCTAAAACATCTTAACCTTATTTGAAAAGAAAATTATTATTGGACAAAGATTAACTTACCAAATCTGTAATAACTGGTTGAACGTGGACTTTGTTACAGCGTGCTGTCTCTAGGGTACAAGCTGCTGCCTCAGGGTTGATATCAGTGCACCTATAAACAGAAATGGAAGGAAACTATCCTATGTCCATAAGGCAAATCTGTTTCTGAGTAATTCCAAAGAATGTTCCATTAATTCTACACAGAACAGATTTAGAAAAAAAAAGTAGAATGTATTCAATAATGGCAAAGAAGAAGAGAACAAGGATTTGTTCTACTGATGAAAAAGACTGTTATACTGATACAATGTCCAAGAGTAGAATACACATACATGCACACACATCTGAAGGAATTTATGAAATTATGATACATCCAACGAAGGAGTACTATGCAGCCACCAAAAATGAAATTTAAAGGGAATTTTTGATAGGAAAATGTTTATGAGACAAAATTAAATTAAAAACACAGGAAATGGGCCGGGCGTGGTGGCTCACGCCTGTAATCCCAGCACTTTGGGAGGCCGAGGCAGGTGGATCACCAGGTCAGGAGATCAAGACCATCCTGCCTAACATGGTGAAACCCCATCTCTACTAAAAACACAAAAAGAAAATTAGCTGGGCGTGGTGGCGGGTGCCTGTAGTCCCAGCTACTCAGGAGGCTGAGGCAGGAGAATGGCAAGAACCCAGGAGGCTGAGGTTGCAGTGAGCCAAGATCACGCCACTGCACTCCATGATAGGCGACAGAGTGAGACTTTGTCTCAAAAACAAAAAAAAAAACACAGAAATTGAAAAAAAAGCGGATAGAAGGAAACACAGTTGGACGCATGTATGGTAAAATTTATAGGTGATTTTAATTTTCTTCTTTATACTTTTCTATATTCTCCAATTTTCTATAAATTTAAGCAACTTTAAATTTCTTACATCAAATTATTTACCTAAGAAATAAATCAAATTTAGAGATGATCTAAAAGTATGCTGCTTCTACAATTATGCAGTATGATGGAGCAGTTTGAACATGAATAATTTTTAGGGAAGCATAGTTTGTAATCTGAGTTTTTGCTATGCTTAAATACTATAAGATACATACTGTCTCTTTAAAAATTATTCATTAGAGTTATCATGGTTAACCTGTCAGTGGAAGATCTAGATGAATATGATATACTTACATGTACAAAGCCTGAGGACCTATCATAGAGGCTAGGAACGCAGATACTACACCAGACCCTGCCCCTACTTCTAGGCATATTTCCACTCTAAAAAAAAAAACAAAATAAATATTAGTACAGTAGAATCAAAATACTCTTCACAGAAAACTCTCATGCTAGCTTTATTTCTAGCATGTATATTTCTCTAGCATCATCACTAACCTGCAAACATATGAAAATAGAAATTTGTAATTTCTGACAACCACTTCATACTTAATATTGCATAACTCAAAATTACTAATTTTGGGTATGTAATATATTTTAAGTCCACAGAAGTTATATGTTACCAAACATGGCTTTCAGTTAATTTCGACAAACCATTACATTAAAAAGTATGGAAAAATGTTAATCCAGGGTTGGAAATCTTAATGTGAAAGACATCATTCCTTCGTACAAGGAGCTCCTAGCTTAGTATTTCCTAAAATGATAAGGTTTGTATTATTACTAAACTTATTTTGATAAAAGGTTCCTCTATCATTTTAACACCTAACATTCATAGAGACATCAGTATATCCTAGAGAATTAAAAGGTCCCCCAGTAATAGACTTAGAGCAGGACAAAAATTCCTTTTCTGTACAGCTATAAGCTAATTCAGAAAATAGTATCTGATCTTCTAATGTTAGCCATCCAAGAATGCTGTTAACTATAAAATCTTCATTCTACCATACTTTATCTTTCCATTAAATTTATTTTCTTGTCTATAATCTTGGAAGTTGTTTCTTTTTTAGATCTGTGCTCTTGCTCTGTCACCTAGGCTAGAGTGCAGTGGTGCTACCATAGCTCACCGCAGCCTTTAACTCCTGGGCTCAAGTGATCTCCTGCCTCAGCCTCCCAAGTAGTTAGGACTACAGTCATAAACCACAGTGCCAGGCCTCTATAATGTTACACATGCATCAAAAGCATAAACTATCACAAAGATCAGCTTGATGGCATTTAGGGAAATTTTTAGCACTAAACTCCCAAAACAACTATCCAGTGACAAGCTCCAGAGGTTTTAAACTTTCGGAACCAGTCTACACATCTGACAAGTCTTTATTAGGTGGTAGTAAGGTCTGTGAATCTCACCAGGTGGCTTCTCTTTGAAAATAACTATCATGGTCTCATAAATAATTAAAATTCCAAACTAGAAATAACCCAAGACTTTATAACAAAATCAGCTCCTTTTACAGCATACTTTGCAATGCAATTTGTGCTTGTAAATCTTTCTGGGCTATCTTGAGAAAAGACAAGTTATAAAACAGTACTGTTCCACTCTATACTCCAGTAAATCCAAAAGTTCCATCATCCACAATGAAAGACTAGTTGAATAAGGGCTGGGGCATTTTATACGTGGAAAAATATGACCAAGTTTAAGAGGGATAAATAAATACAATATAGATCTTTGAAATCTGACAGCTGTTTGTTCCATCCTGAGAAAACCCAGTTCACCTCATCTTCAAACAAATCTAACAACCCAAATTCCTTATATTTAAAAATCACAACGTCAGTATTCATTCTTTCTCCTATTAATTTAAAATTGTTGGCGATCACTTCAACAAATCCATTTAAATAAAGTGCTAGGGTAGACTATTGTCTGCTAGCTACATGTAACTTTCTATTTTGTAACAATTAAATGAAAAATTCAGTTCCTCAGTAGCACTAGCCACATTTCAAGTGCTCTGTAGCCACATGTGAGGACTGGCTGGTGCCAGAGTATGCTATCCAGTGGGTTTAAAAATATTTCCCCATTCCAGTAACACAACTTTCTTTCATGTTTGTTAAGGGTGCTATGTGCTGAGTAAATCAAATAATACCAGGCAATTTTAATATTTAATACTTTAAAAATTAATAAGCAACGTCTCCGGAATATTTTGTTTCCAAACGTGTTATACTATCGCATCTCTCAGGTACATGTGTTCCTCATATTAACAGGTGACAGGAAAAGAGACGCCTTTGCATGGTAAGCAGTCAGGGAGCTCATGAGACAGAGCAGCCCCTGGCAAAGGAGATGTGTCCCCGGCACACTCATTACTCGTAAGTACAGGAAAATTCTCAATTACGGTGTCCTGGCAGTCAATCATCTGCAAGTGGAACCCGCCTCCTCCGGCTCAAGGCGGTGATAGTCACCGCCCCGGCCCTCCGCCACCGCACTTCTTCGGAACGCCTCAGCCCTTTCCCGTCAGAGCCCCTCCCCTCCTCGCACCCCGCCAGCTCGGCAGCTGCTGCCTCGAGCGCGTCCAGAAGCAGAAACGTGTCCTCCGCGGGCTCGTACACTTCGCTGAAGGCGCCGCGGCCCACGTGCCCGTGGAACGGCGTAGGGAAGCGCTGGCTCGCCATCGTCCTTCACTGCGTCCTGCGCGACTGCGCAGGGCGCGCGCATGCGCATCCCCTCAAGCCCCGGTCTCGGAGTGGGGCTGGAGTTCCGGGCGACCGGAGTGTTCTTCGGTCTTATATCTAAATTTGTCTGGGGACCTCCTTGAAATTTCTAAGTAGACAGTTGTATAATCCGTGACTATTGACATTTGCTTTCTCCTTTGGAACATTTAAATTTTATTCTGTTGACTAGAACTTGATAGTGGACATTCTGAGTTGTTTTTGACTAAGGTAAATGTTCTTCATTCTACTAATATTTAGAAATTGTTTTACTCCTAGTTTGCAAGGATTTGAAAAAAATACATAATAAATTTTACTATTTTTTGTCAGCTGAACTTTAAGCTTTACGCTATATAGATGAAGACTTTTCTCGTTTGATTTTTTTTACTGTACTTTATAAATTGCTTTCCTGATGAATCATGAATGCACTCTTTTTATAAACCTTAAGCAAGATGATGCGGTTTAATACACTGCTGAATTTGGGAAGCTAATAATCTGGCTCTGTTTTTTACCAAGATTACGCTACCCTCATTGTATGAGTTAGGACACTGTTTCTGGAACATTAGGTAGAAAACCTTAAAACTGGCTGGGCTTGGTGCCTTTTTGAGTAGATGGATCTTTGATGTTTTGGAACATTTATAAGTTATTATGACTGTTCAAGTACTTGCATTCTTTTTGAGTCGATTTCTGAAATTTGTTTCCCAACGAAACATTTTACAGCTCTTTTTTTAAATTTGAAAATAAAATACAGAAAAGTATTTGAGTTACAAATTTTATATTGATTGATTGATTCATTCATTGGAGACAGAGTCTCGCTGTATCCCCCCAGGCTGGAGGGCAGTGGCGCGATCTAGGCTAACTGCAACCTCTGCCTCCCAGGTTCAAGCAATTCTCCTGCCTCAGCCTCCGGAATAGATGGGATTACAGGCACCTGCCGCCACGGCCGCCTAATCTGTATTTTTAGTGGAGACGGATTTTCCCCATGTTGGCCAGGCTGGTCTCAAACTGCTGACCTCAGGTGATCCACCCGCCTCAGGCTCCCAAAGTGCTGGGATTACAGGTGTGAGCCTGTAATGCACGTGGCTGGGTTACAAATTTTAAAACCCCAAGTTTTAAACCCAGAAATGACAGTATTTTCTCATGTTTCCTTAAAATATTTTTTAAATACAAGAACTAAAATATTACAAATAAGATGGATGTTCTTTCTCTACTTACCTTCAGTTTAATTGTGTAACCTTCTCTCCAAGGCTCTTATGGATTTAGTGTATGTCCATCTAACCCATGTAAAAACATGGATCTTGCATTTATACGTTTATAAACATTCATATCTTTATAAGCAACATGTGGTGTGTTTTAAAATTTTCATAACTGGTACTAGGTTGGACATGTTTTTCAAATTTTTCAGTCAACATATGAGATTTATGTTTTGATATATAAAGTTAGGTTACTCCTCTTAACTGCCATATAGAATATTATATAAAAATATGAAATATATATATATATAGAAAGAGAGCGAGAAAGAGAGAGAGACAGAGTTGTACTTGATCTCCTGGGTTCAAACGATCCTCCTGCCTCAGCCTCTTGAGTAGCTGGAACCACAGGCGCACGCCACCACTCCCAGCTTATTTTATTTTATTTATTTTTTGAGATGGAGTCACGCTCTGTCACTGAGGCTGGAGTGCATTGGCGTGATCTTGGTTCACTGCAACCTCTGCCTCCGGATTCAAGCTAATCTCATGCCTCAGCCTCCCTAGTAACTCCCGGCTAATGTTTAATTTTTTTTTTTAGAGATGGGGGTCTCACCCCGTTTCCCAAGCTGTTCCCAAACTCCTGAGCTCAAGCAGTCCTCCAACCTAAGCCTCCCAAAATGCTAGGATTACAGACATGAGCCACTGTGCCTAAAGTATCTTTTATCTGGGTTGGATAAATGTCTACTGGTAAAGATTTTCTTCTTTTCAGGTTTTCACTATCATGAACAACATGGTGGTTAACCGTCTTTCTTTTTTTTTTTTTTTTGAGATAGAGTCTCGCTCTGTTGCCCAGGCTGGAGTGCAGTGGTGTGATCTCAACTCATTGCAACCTCCGCCTTCCAGATTCAAGCAATTTCTCCTACCTTAGCCTCCCGAGTAACTGGGATTACAGGCACGCACTACCATGCCCTGCTAATTTTTTGTATTTTTAGTAGAAATGGGGTTTCACCATGTTGGTCAGGCTGGTCTCGAACTCCTGACCTCAGGTGATCTGACAGCCTCATCCTTCCAAAGTGCTGGGATTACAGGCATGAGCCACTGTGCTGGGCCATGATTAACTTTCTTATATATAGTTTCTCCTGATGTTGTACAAAAGTTTCCTGAGTGTCAACCTAGAAGTGGATGAGCTGGGTTTTAGTGTATGCAGATTTTCAGTATTTCTACAAACTCATTTTACTTATTTATACTCCTACCTCTTGATTGCAGATTTGATATTTAATATTATAAAACTTATTTTTGTTTATTTTAAATTGATCTCATAGCTAACTGATGTTGGGCATGTGTTCGTTTGTTTCTTCCTTTGTAGATTATTCATTTTTGCTTATTTTACCTTAAGTTTTGCCTTTATTTTTTGTCAAAGTTGATACATACATAGTTTAATAGGGCAAACAGTTCTACAAAATTTGTTATGAAAAAGCAGTCTTTTCTAGCACTCAACATCCAATTTCTCATGTCTCATTCTTCAGAGGGGACCACCTTCAACTTTTAGCTGTGTCTTTTGCCATTCATTTCCATATCTCTGTATACTAAGCTTATAATAATACTTCATTTTCAAACGTTAAGCATTATCTATAGAATTTCTATGACTGGAAGTAAGAATAATTCTCTTGTATCCAATAGACCAATATAGTTGCCAGTCTCCTCTCCCTTTCTTCACAATGTGATACCATGGTTTTTAAAAAACTTTCTCAGCTGGGCGCGGTGGCTCACACCTGTAATCCCAGCACTTTGGGAGGCAAAGGCAGGCGGATCACAAGGTCAGGAGATCGAGACGATCCTGGCTAACACGGTGAAACCCCGTCTTTACTAAAAATAAAAAAAAAAATAGCCCGGCGTGGTGGGTGCCTGTAGTCTCAGCTACTCAGGAGGCTGAGGCAGGAGAATGGCGGGAACCCAGGAGGCGGAGCTTGCAGTGAGTCAAGATCGCGCCACTGCTCTCCAGCCTGGGCTACAGAGCGAGACTCTGTCTCAAAAAAAAAAAGAAAAAAAATTTCTCAGCCGGGCATGGTGGCTCACACCTGTAATCCCAGCACATTTGGAGTCCAAGGAGGGTGGATCACTTAAGGTCAGGAATTCAAGACCTGTCTGGCCAACATGGTGAAACCCCGTCTCACTAAAAATACAACAATTACTCTGGTGTGGTGGTGGGTGCCTGTAATCCCAGCTACTCAGGAGGCTGAGGCATGATAATTGCTTGAACCCGGGAGATGGAGGTTGCAGTGAGCCAAGTTCACACCACTGTACTCCTGCCTGGATGACAGAGTGAGAAAAAAAAAATTGTATATTAATTATTTTTTTTTTTTTTGAGACGGATCCTCGCTGTGTCGCCCAGGCTGGTAGTGCATGGCGCGATCCGGCTCACTGCGCTCCGCCTCCCGGTGTTCCCGCCCATTCTCCCGCCTCACCTCCAGATATCCGGGACTACAGCGCCCGCCACCACGCCCGGCTGTTTTTGTATTTTAGTAGACCGGGGTTCACCGGTGTTACCCAGGAGCCTCGATCTCGACCTCGTATCCCCCCCGGCCTCACCAAAGTCTGATTACAGCTGAGCCACCGGGCCGCCAATTGTCTTACTTTTTACAAACCATTATTTTGCCTATATTATATAAATGCTACTGAAATCTGACCCCCATGTGTTATACCAGTTACGCAGTTACGTTTGCTTTCTTGCACAACTTTTTGCTTTTCCTTGAAGTTAATAATTATTAGTTTCTTGGGATGCCATAACAAATTACCACAAACTGGGTAAACAAATAAAGACATTTATTCTTCCTGGTCCTGTAGATTAGAAATCTGAAATCAAGGTGTTGGCCTGACCGTGCCCCTTGATGAAGAGAAGAGTCCTTCCTTTCGTCTTCCAGCTTCTGGTGGTTGCCAGCAATCCTGGCCGCCTTTGGCTTGTGTCAGGAGAGCTCCCATCTCTGCCTTTATCTTTCTTTGGCCTTCCCCCCGTGTCTTTGTGTCTCCAAGACTCTCTCTCCTTGTAAGGATCTCTCTCTCTTTGGTATCCCTTACAAGCATTAGGGTGCAGTTAGGAGGCACCCTAATCCAGCAGCATCTCAACTTGATTACATCTGCAAAGACTGGGATTACAGGCACGCACTACTATATTTAAGATCACATTCACAGTTTCGAGGGTGGTGGTGGTGGTGGTGGTGGTGGTAGAGAAGGTGGTTAGGACTTCAAAATGTCTCTTCAGGAAATACAACTCAACCCACAATAATCTAGTAATAGCTACTTTTTCATTTGCTTCGTTTTCCAATATATCGCAAATCAGCCTCAAAGTCTCTTCCAATTGTTACCACCCCCTCTCCACCAATACATTTAAAGACATTGAGCATTCTGATTATTTCTATCCAATTTACTTAGGCACCAAAACATGTCTCTGGTGTTTATTTCTTGGATTTACTTATTCTTTGTTAGTTTACTTTCAGGCTGGCTCTCCTTGTGGTAGCAAGATGGCTGCATCTTCATATCCTCGCACCACCGAATTCAATGGAAGAGTCTTACCATTGCTTGCAGCAAGTCCTGCCATTTACTCTTTTCTTATTGGCCCCAAATGAGTCACGTGCTCATGTGTGGATCAATCCTGTGGCTAAGGAGATGAAATGATCTGCCCCACTCAGGGCTGAGAATGAGGTCTCACTTTAGCTGCGTCGCCAGAATGGTGTTTCCAAGCAGAACTGTGTTGCTGGTGTGGATGCCAGGCAATAAACACACAATTTCTGCTACATGGAAATTTCTCATGTAAGTATTGGTAATTATTTGCCTCCAGTGTGTTATTATCTTTTGGTTATATTTACAGTATTTTCCACCAGATATTAACAGTTTTTCAGATATTAACCTTTTTTTGGTGGAAATATTTATTCAATCACTTTATTTTGTTTGTTTCTCGTTCTTGTATTGTTCTTAGAAATATCTTTCCTACTCTCTGCCATTGAAAAGACAGTTTATTTTCTGGTTTCTGGTTTCAAAGTATAGACTTTAGTAATTGAGTTTACCTTATTACTTAGGTGTTTAGGTCTTCTAGAATCCTATTTATTTTTGTATCTATTTGATCTTTATGGCCTGAATAAGGTGAATTAACTTTTTATAATAATTATAATAAAAGTCTTTTCTTACTAGAGAGTTTGTCTACTTATATTTCTTGATAGATTTTGGTTTTTCTAATTTCAGTGCTATGGCAGTTGGAGTGATTGATATATGTGGACTGAAGATTATGCCTACTGTAAAGTACCTGCCTTTGTGTTTGTATTGTGTATTCCGTTTGCCTGAAACTAATTCGCTTGAAATTAAGGATACAATCTTGCCTTCTTTCTGTTTCCATTTTCCTAATCTGCCTTTGTCTTTTTTTCACTGTCAGTCACACTTAAACTTTGAAACACACACACATTCTCCTTAGTGTTGCCATTGGTCAGCATCACATCTTCTCCTAATAAAGATAAAATTCTCGCATGTTTTATTTCTCTTTTTTTCCAGTGTCCCCTAACCACCACCCCGCCCCCAGGTTGAGATCATCTGAAAATTTTGGAGATGCTTATTAATTTTTAAAAACAATTAATTTAATTTAACTACGTATGTTATTTTATTCTTTTATTTTTTTAGAGATGGGGTCTTGCTATGTTGCCTAGGCTGGTCTCGAAGTCTTTGCCTCAACTGATTCTCCCCGCTCAGCCTCCCAAGTCTCCTGAATTATGGGCATGAGCCAATGCACCTGGCTTTTTAAAAATATATAACTACATATTTTAATAGTTCTCTGATCCACAGTTTTATAGTATGCCATGTTTCTTCTTATGACTTATATTGGTTTGGAATACATACTCTGCTCATTGTTTCTGAGAGTAATATCCCAAATGTCTTTATTTCAGTCCTCAACCTAAAAAACAGTTTTTGTATATTAAGGATTCTAGGTTGAAAATAATATTCCCTCAGAACTTTGAAGGTAATTCTCCAGTGTCTTCCTAACATTCATTGTTGCTGTTGATGAGAAGACGAGATAGTTCCCTTGACCCCCTTTGTGGGCAGGAACTGGAATGGCTTGTTTCACTCAGCATGCTGCTGGCCACTCCTTGCGAGAAGGAGCATGCAAGCAAGCGGGTGTGGGAACCGGAGGGAGTGAACACTGGAACTGGCTGGTGACTCCTCTCTGGCAAGAGTAGGCTCTGTGCAGGCCCTGCAGCAGCATCCAAGCCCCTGCCTTTTTGGCACCCGGGTTCTTGTCTAAGCATCAGGTCACATGAACAGATTGAAGGGTAGTGTATGTGGAGAATTTTATTGGACGATGGAAATGGCTCTCGTATGGGGGGCAGGATGGGGAATTGGAAAGGGAATACTGGGAAGAAGGTGATCTTTCCCTGAAGCTGCACTGTCTGAAGTTAGCGGCATCTACCTGTAGATCTTTCCCTGAAGCCACACTCTCTGAAGTTAGCCACATCTATCTGTAGTCTCCCACACTCAGTTGCTTCTCTGTTCGCCACTCAGCCACTTGTATCCCTGCTACTCAGCTGCCTGTGTTGCTCTGCCAGCTAAAGGCTTTTATGGGCACAAGATAGGGGTGTGGCAGGCCAAAAAAGCAAAACTTGGGCATTTGAAAACGAGGTCAGCTGCTTTCACTTAGGGCCATGTTCCAGGCTTAAGGGCGAGGTTTAGCCAGGAGCCCAGCCCTTCCATATCAATGAGATATCATGCCAATTCAATCTTATTCCTTTGTAGATAATTTATCTTTTTTTTTTTTTTTTTTTACCCTGGAAGTGTTTATTTTTGGTCTTCTAAAAGTCTCATAGTAGATGTATATGTATATGTGTGATGCTTAATTTTATGTGTCACCTTGATTGGGCCACATCACTTAGACATGTGGTCAGACACTCTGGATATTTTAGTGAGGGTGTTTTTACATCAGATTAACATTTACGTTCGTGAGCTTTAAAGCAGATTGCACCCTATAATGTGAGAGGGCCTCATCCAATTACTTTGAGGCCTAGGTAGAACAAAAGAATGACCTTGATCTCCTGACCTCGGGAATTCTGCAGCAGATGGCCTTTGGGTTTGAACTGCAACATTGACTTTTCCTGGGCCCCCATCCTGCTGGCCTATCCTGAAGATCTTGAGACCTGTCAGCCTCCGTAATCACCTTAGCCAGTTCCTTAAAATAAATCTCTCTCTGTGTATACACACATCCTGTTGGTTCTGTTTCTCTGGAGAATGCTAATACAACACATATATGCATACATGTATTTTTTCTTTTCATCTTATCCAACAGTTGGTGGGCCTGTTTCATCTGATCAGTCTCTTTTATTGATGGAAAATCTACTTTGATACTTTTATTTGATTTTCCCTTCCCTCCATTCTCTGTTCTTGTCTCTTAGAAATCCGATTAGACAGAAGGACAAATATCTAGATGTCTTCTGTTTTTGTTCTTTCTGTCTATCTTAGATGGATGGGCTACCCAGAAACAGACTCTCAGATGGAGATTCGCATGCAGCCAGTGGAGAGAGAAGCGGGGCAGGGTAGAGGGAGAAGTTGAGCTGAGATCTAATTGCAACAACGACCTCTCCTGACCCTGCTGGGAGCTTTGGGCTTGGGCTGACACTTCAGATTGTCCTAAATCCAAGTGAAGTGTCTTGTGTACTTTTGGGAGGGGATATTACCTGGGCAAAGAAGCTTTCTTTTCTGAGGAGAATTCCTAGAAAGGGAGTTAGCTGTGACCTGTCAACAGCCAATATATGGTAGAGTGAGTGCCTTGGTTCCTACAGGGGGATCTGGGTAGCACACCACTGCACCCACTACCCTCTCTTTCATTTTGAGGGAAATTCAGGCTTCTAGCTAGCATGTCATCTCATCAGCTGAGTATACTCTATTTTGTGGGTTATTTATTGGGATTTTTATTTGGTAAGCACATTTCTTTTCTAATATTTAAAAAAAAATAGGCTGGGCACAGTGGCCCACACCTGTAAACCCAGCACTTTGGGAGGCTGAGGTGGGCAGATCATGAGGTCAGGAGATTGAGACCATCCTGGCTAACACGGTGAAACCCCATCTCTGCTAAAACTACAAAAAATTATCCGGGTGTGGTGGCACATGCCTGTAGTCCCAGCGACTGGGGAGGCTGAGGCAGGAGAATCACTTGAACGCAAAAGGCAAAGGTTGCAGTGAGCCGAGATCGCACCACTGCACTCCAGCCTGGGTGACAGAGCGAGACTCGGTCTCAAAAAATCATCATCATCATCATATTCATCTTGTTTCATGGATGCAATATCTATTCTCGTATCTCTAAGTTTTTATAAATTTTCAAAGTTTTCATTTGTCTGCTGCATAAATTCTTATGTGTTAAGTGATTTCCTTTGTTCATTAAGTTGTATACCTCTCTTTCATGGTGTTTGTCCACTTCAGATGTTTAACTCCTGATTGCATGCTCATATTCGTCATTGAGGCTCTGTTGGCCTGAATATGAAGGTGGTATGCATACCACAGTCAGCTTCCAGTGATTTCAGACAAGGGGGCATTGTACTGCCATGTAAGACATACCAGCAGCTTCTCTTAGAAAAGAAGAGTTTCTGTTCCTCCTAAGCATGGCTCTGACCCAACACTCATAACCAGTTCTTCCGTTCTGTCTTTGTTCTCCACTCAAAGAGGGGAGTTCGGGCAGCCTACCTACCACTCTAATGTTGATGGAGACAGTCACCCTGGTGGTTACTCCAAGACTACCTCGAGACCCTGGTGTCCACAGGCCCTGACACTTGGAGTTCTCCTGGAATCACTCCTCGCTTTCCTCTGATAGTCATGTCCTTTCTACTCTTTTCTACCTCACTCAGTATCTTTTCTACCTTCCTTCTACATATGCCTGCTGGAATTACTGAGGCTGGAAAACTACATTTTTGACATGCCCTTGAAGCTCTGCTTTTAGATGGGCTTTAGGGTCCCACCTATCCTTTACAGCCACATGGGTTTTGGAAGGCAGAGGCAGAACACTGCAGGTAGAGGCTGACTTCTTTTGCCTCCACTATTTCTGCTGACAGAGTTGGTTTTTCTGAAAGAGCTGTGGTGTTGAGACTCCTCACTGCTGGGTCTCTGGCTTCATGAGTGTTGAGAGGCAGGGCATACTGCTTTGAAAACTCCAAGCTAAACTGGGGTTCTGGTACCAGAGTGGCTAGCAATCCTGCCCTAACCAGAAATGGAGGGAGCCAGATGTGGTGTTTACAGTGTGCCTTGCTCAGGATAATTCCTTTACTGGGCAAATAGCCTAATGCCTGGCTGTCTGACCCTTGACCAGGGAATCCCTTACAGAGGAAGCTTGTTTGTACTGGCAGATGCCTTGGTGGCTCATGTCTGACCTATGTCCAGTTTACATCTGCCTGGCTATGGCTCTGGCACTGGGAGACCGAACTTATGTTCTCCCCTGCATTCCAGAAATATCCCAGCCCAGGGCAGCTCCTACTTCTTCAGATGGAAGGCACAAATTCATCTTTATTTATTTATTTATTTTTTTAGATAGAGCCTCTCTTTGTCACCCAGGCTGGAGTACAGTGGCATGATCTCGGCTCACTGCAACCTCCACCTCCCAGGTTCAAGTGATTCTCGTGTCTCAGTCTCCCAACTAACACCCGCCACCAGGCCCGGCTAATTTTTGTATTTTTGGTAGAGATGGGGTTTCACCATGTTGGCCAGGCTGCTTTCGAACTCTTGACCTGAAGTGATCCACTCACCTCCCAAAGTGCTGGGATTATAGGCATGAGCCACCATGCCCAGCCCTGGAATGCACAAGTTTAATACACCACCACAATAAGAAACAAGTTCAAAGATTTTTACATAGAAAACCTGGGTAAGGAGGGTGTAGTGAGTCACGAGGGTTCTTCCATCCCTGGGTCATGTGAAGCCAGAATGAAGAGTCAGGCAAAAGAGAGAAGCATGTGGTTACCAGCCATATACATAAGGAAATGGGGTATGGCCACTTTAAGTTCACAAACTGATGTCTGAACAGTCCATTTAAAGGAAACAATGGGAGAACAGGGGCCCAGTCAGCTAGGTGGGAGGGATGTCTCTTAAGTTGTTGTCACTGGCCACTGGCTGAGCCATTCAGGTGTGTTGTAGAACTGAAAATTGTGTCAAGGGTGACCGAGCTCTGTTTCTGGTATGAGAAATTTAAATTTGTATTCAAAAGGAAATCTGAGGCAAGATCCAATTAGGAGAATTCCCTGCACGCAGCTCCTTCATTTTGCAGCTGTGGATGGCGGGTGGTGTAAGTGGCTTTGGTCTGGAGCTTGTAGTGCAGCAGCTGATTCCTGATTCCACAGTTTCCTGACTCCGGCAGGGGCAGAAGCTCAGTTCTGCAGCGTGGCTTTAGGAGATGTTCTTGAAAGTATAGCCCAAAGTAAGTCTTCTTTATACCTCTCAGTGATTGTGAGACCCTTTGGCTTTGCTGTAATATAGCGGCCCCCAACCTTTTTGGCATCAGGGACTGGTTTGTGGAAGACAGTTTTCCCACAGACCGTGGGGAGGGGGGTGGATTTTGTGATGATTCAAGCCCGTTACATTTATTTAATTAATTTTACTTATTTATTTATTTATTATTTATTTTTGAGATGGAGTCTGGCTCTGTCATCCAGGCTGGAGTGCAGTGGCGTGATCTCAGCTCACTGCAACATCTGCCTCCCAGTTCAAGCGATTCTCCTGCCTCAGCCTCCCAAGCAGCTGAGACTACAGGCACGCACCACCATGCCTGGCAAATTTTTGTGTTTTTAGTAGAGGTGGGGTTTCACTATGTTGGCTGGGCTGGTCTCGAACTCCTGACCTCAAGTGATCCGCCTGCCTCGGCCTCCCAAAGTGCTGGGATTACAGGTGTGAGCCACCACGCCCGGCCACATTACATTCATTGTGCACTTCATTTATTACATTGTAATATATAATGAAATAATTATACCCTCACCATAATGTAGAATCAGTGGGAGCCCAGAGCTTGTTTTCCTGCAACTAGAGGATCCCATTAGGGAGTGATTTGAGTGACAGATCATCAGGCATGAGTTTCTCATAAGGAGTGCACAACCTAGATCCCTCACCTGTGCAGTTCACAGTAGGGTTTGCGCTTCTATGAGAATCTAATGCCACCGCTGATCTGACAGGAGGTACCAGTCCATGGCCTTGGGGTTGGGGAACCTCTGCTGTAATAAATTCCCTTTAGATTAAACTAACTAGCCTAGATTCTGTTGTATGCAATGGAACCCTCTCTGGTACATGTGGATTCCCTGCATTTTCTAGTATGTTACAGTCATGACTTCTTATTGAAGAGATGTTTCAAATGAATTATTTAGAGGGCATTTGGTTCCATCCTTGCTTGTGGTTTTTGGTGCTATGATGGTAGGAGCATGTGCTCAGTCAGTCATTTTACTTTCATCTTTCTAGTGAGAATTAATGTTTCTTAGAGGTAATAGAGTCTAGTAACATAATAACATAACGTAATAAGGGATATTTCTACTTTTCAGAAGGCTTTGGTCCAAGCCTCTTTCAGTGTGAGAGAGAATATCCCTCCTTTTTTTTCTAGTAAGAAACATTTAGCACCTGGTTGCATTTTAATAGAAACTATGAGTTGCAGCTCTCTTCACGATATTCAGGGGTAGTACCAACCTTGACTAGATTCCAAGTCTTTCTTAGATATATCAGGATTCTGTAGGGAGTCCAGTTAATTTCAAGTTGGTTTGTGTTGTTAACGTAAATAACAAACAGAAAGTTTCTAGGCTCTCTAAAAGAAAACAATGCTTATTTGGGAATAGAGCATTGCTACGTGAATTTGCATACCACAGTAAACTGTATGTATTCAGGGAGAGAAAGAAAGAATAAAAGTTTTTAAAGTAAAAATGAAGAAGATTATGTAAATGTTTTGAAATGATTATCCTTAGCTACGAAAATCAGTAACAAATGTAGCACCAGTCTAAGGCTGTACAGTGAGAAGATACAGTTTATTGAAAGCTACTTCATTATAGAGTAGGGCATCCTCAGAAAGCAAGCAGAGGAATGTACTGTCTTGAAGTTTTTCTTGTATAGGGGTCTTGTCTATGTAAAGGCCAAACTAAGCTGTGCCTACATGTGGGTGAGCAGACAGCATGACAAAATTTATTATACTGCTGATTTAAGGAAAATGATTCTTGACATTTTAGTGTATAAGTAAAGCATAACTATAATTATTTTGAAATCATATATTGTTATGAGTATTGGGACATCTAGACTTTCTGCTGTCGTAGGAGTGCGTCCTTGTAAGTTTTCCTCAACTGTAAACATCTTATGACCATGGGTCATGGCTGGCAAAGAATGTGCCTGGTTAGTCTCAAAATGAAGTGGAACTTAAAATGGTGTCATCCTGGCTCTCCTAGGCTCCTGCTTCCCTAACAACCTTACTGACTTACCAAACACTATGTATTATATCTTCTATCTAACGATATTTTTGTGCCCGTTAGTCAACCTCTCTTTATTCCCTCTTCCCCCATCCTTCTCAGTCTCTGGTAACCATTCTTCTCCTCTCTACCTCCATGAGATCCACTTTTTTAGCTCCCACATATGAATGAGAACATGCAATATGTGTCTTTCTGTGCCTGGCTTATTTCACATAACATAGTGACCCCCAGTTCTGCCCATGTTGCTGCAAATGACAGGATTTCATTCTTTTCTGTGCCTGAATAATATTCTATTGTATATATACCACAGTTGCTTCATGCATTGATAGGTACTTAGGTTGATTCCATATTTTGGCTATCATGAATAATGCTACAACAAACATGTGAGCACAGATATTTCTTTGATATGTTGGTTTTTTTGGTATATACCCAGTAGTGGGATTGCTGTCTTCTATGGTAGCTCTATTTTTAGTTTTCTGAGGAACCTCTAAACTGTTCTCCATAGTGACTGTACTAATTTACATTCCCAACAGTGTATGAGGGTTCCCTTTTCTCCACATCCTTGCCAGCACTCATTATTCTTTGTCTTTTTTTTCTTTTGAGATGGAGTCTCACTCTGTCACTCAGCCTGGAGTACAGTGGCACGACCTCGGCTCACCGCAACCTCCGCCTCCCAGGTTCAAGCCATTCTCCCACCTCAGCCTCCAGAGTAGATGGGATTACAGGCACCCACCACTATGCCCAGCTACTTTTTGTATATTTAGTAGAGACAGGGTTTCATCATGTTAGCCATGCTGGTTTCAAACTCCTCCTGACCTTAGGTGATCCACCCACCTCAGCCTCCCAACGTGCTGGGATTACAGGCTTGAGCCACCACACCCGGCCTCTTTGTCTTTTTAATAAAAGCCATTTTAACTAGGGTGAGAGGATATCTCATTGTGGTTTTGATTTGCTTTTTTCCATGATTAGTGATGTTGAGCATTTTATTTTATACCTGTTGGCCATTTGTTTGTCTTCTTTTGAAAATATCTACTCAGATATTTTCTCATTTTAATTGGATTGTTTGTTTTTCTGCTGTTGAGTTGTTTGAGCTCCTCATATATTCTGGTAATTAATTCCTTGTCAGTTGGATAATTTGCAAATAATTTCTCCCAGTAGATGGGCTGTCTCTTCTCTTTGTTGATTGTCACTGCTGTGCAAAGCCTTTTTCACTTGATGTAATCCTATTTGTCTATTTTTGCTTTTGTAGCCTGTGCTTTTGAGATCTTACTCAAGAACCTTTGCCCAGACTAATGTCCTGGAGCATTTCCCCATTGTTTTCTTCTAGTAGTTTCATAGTTTAAAGTTTTGGATTTAAGTCATTGATCCATTTTCATTTGCTTTTTCTATATACTTAGAGATAGAGGTCTAGTTTCATTCTTCTGCATAGGGTTATCTAGTTTTTCAGCACTGTTTGTTGAAGAGACTGTCTTTTTCCCAATGTTTGTTCTTGGCACCTTTTTGAAATGAGTTGATTGTGAATACATGGATTTATTTCTGGGTTCTCTATTCTGTTGCATTGTTCTATGTGTCTGTCCCTTCCTTCCTTCCTTCCTTCCTTCCTTCCTTCCTTCCTTCCTTCCTTCCTTCCCTCCCTCATCTCTCTCTCTCTCTCTGTCTTTTTTTCTTTCTGACAGGATCACACTCTGTCACCCACACTAGAGTGCAGTGGCGTGATCATAGCTCACTGCAGCCTTTAACTCCTAGGCTCAAGCAGTCCTCCAGCCTCAGCCTCCTGAGCAGCTAGGGACAACTAGTGCATGCCACCATGCCCAGCCATTTTTTTTTTCTTTTTTGTAGACATAGGGTCTCAGTATGTTGCTAAGACTGGTCTCAAACTCCTGGCCTCAAGTGATCTTCCCACCTCAGCCTCCCAAAGTGCTGAGAATACAGTCGTGAGCCACTGCACCTAGCCTTATGTGTCTATTTTTCCCCAAGTACCATGCTACTTTGGTTACCATTGGTTTATAATGTGTTTTGAAGTCATGTAGTGTGATGCCTCCAGCTTTGTTCATTTTGCTCAGGATTCCTTTGGCTATTCAGAGTCTTTTGAGTTTCATGTAAATTTGGGGACTGTTTTTTCCATTTCTGTGAAGAATGTCATTGGTATTTTGATAGGAATTTCATTAAATCTGTAGATTGCTCTGGGTAGTATTGACATTTTGACAATATTAATTCTAATCCATGAGCATACAATATCTTTCCTTTTTTTTTTTTTTTATATGGAGTCTCACTCTGTCAGCCAGGCTAGAGTGTGATGGTGGAATCTCAGCTCACTGCAACCTCTGCCTCCCAGGTTCAAGCGTTTTGTCCTTTTTTTTTTTAGTAGAGACACAGTTTCACCATGTTGGCTAGGCTGGTCATGAACCCTTTCCATTGTTAAAATGTCCTCTTCAATTTCTTTCATCAGTGTGTTATAGCTTTTCTAAGATAGATCTTTCACTTATTTGGTTAAATGTATTCTAGGTATTTTATAATTCATGTAGCTATTGTAAATGAGTTTGCCTTCTTGATTTCTTTTTCAGAGCATGTGCTGTTAGTGTATGTAAATACTATTGATTTTTGCATGATTATTTTGTAACCTGCAACTTTACTTAGAATTCATTTTTCAGTTCCAACTGAATTCATTTATCAGTTCCAACATTTTTTTGTGGAGTCTTTAGGGTTTTCTAATTATATACTCATGTTGTCTGTGAACAAGGATAATTTGACTTCTTCCTTTCTGATTTGGATGCCCTTAATTTATTTCTCTTTTCTAATTGTACTGGCTAGGAATTCCAGTACTGTGTTGAATAGGAATGGCGAGTGCGGACATCTTTGTCTTGTTCCAGTTCTTTTTTTTTTTTTTTAACTTTAAGCAATTTTTTATTACACTAAGGTTGTCACGTAATTGGATATTTCTCTACTTTGTACACAATTATTCTTACTCTCCACAGAAAGGTTGCCTAAATTCTCCTTTGGTGGTGGCAAGCCCTAAAATCCTGATTTTAACAGAATAGTGTTAAAAATGCCTCAGTGATTTAAGTTGAAAGCAGCACATTGGTACATGGCTTTTGCACCCAGTGTTAGGAATATATAAATGTCTTTTTACCCAAAAATACAAATAAATTATCTGTAGGCATAGACAATGACAGCAGTCAAACATTATATATTTGTCACTTGAAACCAGTAGCTGATTGTTATAGTGATTTCCTGAACATCAGCTAGCCTTTTCTTCAGTCATTTTCTCCAGCTTCTCTGAAGTTATTGGTGAGGAACACTGCCTTGGACTTCCTGCCATAGTTCACTAATTAAAGTAAAGCACTATTCTAATAATTAGAACTTGCCATCTCCCATAACACCTCCCATTCTGCCCATTGCACCCATTACAGGGTGCTTCTCTTTTTTTAGGAATTTCTGTGACTACAACTTCTGCTGTAGTTAACAGAGAGGCTACCCCAGCAGCATCCAATAAAGCACTTCTCACAACCTTTGTTGGCTCAACAATTCCTTTTTCCACCATATTCACAAAATTTCTGACCATGGCATCATAACCAACTTCTGAGGAACTACATAATTTTCTCAACTATCAAAGATCCTTCAACACCTGCATTTTTAGCAATGGTCATTTCAGGAATTTTGAGTGTTCTCTTAATAATTTCTGTACCAATTTTTTGATCTTCATTAGCTGGAGTCAATGAGTCCAAGGCACCAATGCACCAAAGTAGGGTACAACCCCTTCCCAGAACAATGCCTTCTTCCACAACAGCTCTTGTAGCATTAAGGGCATCTGTAACTCTGTCTTTCTTTTCATTCACTTCAACATTACTTGTCCCACTAACCGTCAGCACAGCTCCTCTATCTGAAAGTTTTGCCAGCCGTTCAATTTTTCCTTTTCATATTCACTAGTTGTGACATCCAACTGCTCAATGATTCCTTGAATTCGTTTTTCAATTTGAGCCTTGTCACCTTTTCCTTTTAAGAACATAAGATCATCTTTGATCACAGTGACCTCTTCAACTTCTCCTAAGTCATGAGGCTGAACATCTTCGAGATTTAAGGTCAACTCCTCATCTTCAAACACTGCACCACCAGTAGCAATAGTTATACCGTTGAACTGGTTCTTTCTACTGTCACCAAACCTTGGAGCTTTGACTGCTACAACCTGAAGACCAACTTTTAGCCTGTTCAAAATGAGTGTGCTTAGAGTTTCTCCATCAACATTTTCAGCAATTATGACCAAAGGCTTATGGTGAGCATGGGCAATTTCAAGAGCAGGTACAATGGGCTGGACACTAGAAATTTTCTTTTCACTCAATAGAACATAAGCATCCTGGAATTCACATTTCTGACCTTTTGATGTATTAATAAAGTATGGAGAAATATATCCTCAAACTTTCATGCCTTCAATAATTCCTTTTTTCTTTTTTTTTTTTTTTAAGATGGAGTCTCACTCTGTCACCCATGCTGAAGTGCAGTGGCACAATCTCAGCTCATTGCAACCTCTGCCTCCTGGGTTCAAGCGATTCTCCTGCCTCAGCCTGCCAAGTAGCTGGGACTACAGGCGCATGCCACCACATCTGGCTAATTGTTTGTATTTTTAGTAGAGACGGGGTTTCACCGTGTTAGCCAGGGTGGTCTCAATCTCCTGACCTCGTGATCTTCCCGCCTCCACCTCCCAAAGTGCTGGGATTACAGGTGTGAGCCACCGCACCTGGCCTCATGCCTTCAATAATGTGTAATTCATCCGTAGTGTTTTTCCATCTTTAATGTGATGAAACCCTTTCTTTTGACCTTTTTCATTGCATCAGAAATTAGGTTGCCAATTTCTTTGTCTCCATTTGCAGACGTTGTAGCAACCTGAGCAATTTCTTCAGGGGTGGTCACAGGTTTAGACTGCTTTTTAAGTTCAGCAATTACAGCATCAACAGCTAACATCACACTTCTCTTGATTTCCACTGGATTAGCACCTTTGCTAAACTTCTTGAAGCCTTCCTTGGCAACAGTAGCAGTGGTAGTGCCATCCCCAGCCTCTTCATTTGTGTTATTGGCAACATCTTGAACAAGTTTAGCTCCGATATTTTTATATTTATCCTTTAAGTCAATGGACTTTGCAACAGTCATACCATCTTTTGTTACTTTGGGACTTCCCCAGTTCTGCTCAATAATCACTGTTTTTCCCTTTGGCGCCATTGTAATGGCTACAGCAGTGGGTAAAAGGTCTACACCTTGAAGCATTAAGACTCAGGCATCTGCACCAAAAATTTTACATCTTTGGCATAAACCCGAGTGAGATGAGGAACCAGGACCCTCGGCACTGGTCTCATCTGACGAAAGACTGCAGGTAATTGAAGAATTTCTGCAGGGTGGTGGCAGGGCTTGCGCACGCTGACACGGGCTGTCGGTGCTGAGTGAGGGGGCTTGTTCTACTTCTTAAAGGAAAGGCTTTCAGCTTTTCCTCGTTGAGTATGATGTTAGCTGTGGGTTTGTCATATATACCCAGTTTGTGTGTATTTTTACCCACAATGTGTTGAGCATTTTTTATCATAAGGGAACGTTGAATTTTATTGAATGCTTTTTCAGCATCTATTGAAATGATTACATGGCTTTTGTTCTTGGTTCTGTTGACATGATGTATCACACTTGTTATTGATTTGTACATGCTGAACCATCCTTGTATGCCCGGGATGAATCCCACTTGATCATGGTGAATGGCCTTTGTAATGTGTTGTTGCATTCAGTTTGCTAATATTCCATTGAGGATTTTTGCATCTATGTTCATCAAGGATATTGGCCTGTAGTTTTCTTTTTTTATTGTATTCTTGTCTGGTTTTGGTATGTCAGATTTGTGTGTGTGTGTGCGTGTGTGTGTGTGTTTAACATTAGTGACTCCATTTTGATTCTGACAACTTTCACAGTAGTTACTGAAACAATAATCTAAGATAGATAACTTTTTTCATTATTTCTACTTTTTCTTCTGAGGTGGGGTCTCCTTCTGTCCCCTAGGCTGGAGTGCAGTGATGCCATCATGGTTCACTCCAGCCTTGACTTCCTGGGCTCAAGCGATCCTCACATCTCAGCCTCCCAAGTAGCTGGGACTACTGGCATGTACCACTGCACCTGGTTAACTTTTTAATTTTTTTGTAGAAATTGAGTCTCCCTATGTTGCCCAAGCTGATTTCAAACTCCTGGGCTCATGCAATTCTCCCGTCTTGGTCTCCAAAAGTGCTAACATTACAGGCTTGAGCCATTGCACCTAGCCGATAGATCATTTTAAATGCATCTTCAAGAATGGTTCTAAATCTTTACAACCATATAATTTGTTCAAATTTTTTTTGTTTCTATAAAGGCTCAAGGTTGACCAACACTTAAAACACTGTGACATAGAGTAGGAGAAAACATTTTCAAAAGACATATCTGATAAAGGACAGCTATCCGAAATACGCAAAGTATTAGAATTCAACAATAAGAAAAGCAACAGCCCCACTAAAAATCAGGCAAAGGACCAAAGGAACAACCCCACTAAAAAATAAGCAAAGAACCTGGACAGACACCTCACCAAAGAAGACATGTGGATGGCAAATATGCATGTGTAAGGATCCTGAAAATGATATGGCATTAGGAAATTGCAAATTAATGCCACAATGAGATATTGTTACACACTTATTATAATGGCCAAAATCTAAAACACTGACAACAAATGCTGATGAGAATGTGCAACAATAGGAACTCTCATTCATTGCTGATGGGAATGCAAAATGGTACAGCTACTTTGGAAGACAGCTGGGCAATTTCTTACAAAAACTAAACATACTTTTACCATATACTCCAACAACAGTGCTCTTTGGTATTTACTCAAATGAGTTGAAAACCTGTGTCTACACAAAAACCTGCACACTGATATTTATAACAGCTTTGTTTATAATTGCCAAAATTTAGAAGCAATCACGATGTCTTTCTCTGGGTGAATGGGTAAATAAATTGTGGTACATCCAGAAAACAAAAGATTATTCAAAACTAAAATGAAGCCACGAAAAGACATGGGGAAAACTTAAATGCATATTGCTAAGTGAAAGAAGCCAATCTTAAAAGGCTATATACTGTATGATTCTAACTATATGACATTATGGAAAATGCAAAACTGTAGAGACAGTGAAAAGAACCGTACTTGCCAGGGGTTGAGGAGGAATGAGAGATAAGTAGATGGAACATGGAGGATTTTTTACAACAGTGAAACTATTGTTTATGATACTATAATGGTGAATACACGTCCAAAGCCATAGAATATACAACATCAAGAATGAACTCTAGTAAGCTATGGATTTTGGATGATAAACATGTATAAATGTAGGTTTGTTGATTGTAACAAATGTACCACTTCCTTGCAGGAGACTGATAGTTGTTTACATGTGTGTGTCAGGGGGTGCAGGGTATAGATGGGAACTCTCTGTACTTTGTACTCAATTTTGCTGTGAACCTAAAACTTGTCTAAAAGATAAATTTTATTTTGAAAAACACCATCATACACTAAAACTTTTTTGTCTTTATTTGGTAATACTTACAAATAGAATTTTATTAAAATTATATTTAAAGGTAGAGTCAAAAGATGTGCATGTTTTAATGAAATATCTTCTATTATTATTACTATCATCATAGTTATTATCATTTGACTTAGAAATCCTAAGTAGACATTATGAATTTAGAGATCAGTAATGTTCATTTTGAAAAAGACATATACTTGATAAAATTGCTTCTTGTTCTTTTGATGTTACTGTGGTTAAGAGTCTTGTGCTGTAATGATCTCAGTTAAAAATAGTAAAAAGAATCTCTTCAGTATTGTGGTGGACTCTGCACAGTGAATGCAACAAGAGGCAGGGTCACCTGCCCATATAGCTTGGTTTGTATCAGCCAGTTGAAATGTCAAGATGGTTCCTTATCCACTGGATAATTTCACAATCCTCCTCTTAATTTGGTTGCTTTGGACACATTCTATCCTGGAAACAAAATCTAGTCTTCATAATACATTCGGAAATAATAGATTCATGTTCTTTTTTTCCAGCTGGTACTGGTAGAGTTTACACATTTACTCCTGCACCATAGGAACAGCTGCTTAAAAAGCTGAAGTGTGTATTTGATTCCATTACATTGGCACAATAGAAAGTCACGTAAAAGACGGAGACTCTCTCAGTTTCTCCATATTTGGAAAATTAATTCTTTTAAGTGCTTTTAAAAAAATCTCTACAGGTGGTCACATTCTATGAACTTAGGACCAGAAATGACCTCATCACCTTCAGCTGGTCTAAAAGTTGTCTTTGGCTGCTGCACGCTTCACAAAATCTTGTTAATTATGATTGTTTTTCCTAGTTATAAGTCCTTCTGGATAAATTTTATAAAGCATTTATTTTATCACTTACGTAACTACATAAAATATTTTCATTGGTGTCAAAATGTCATGTTATTGCCAAACACATTCCATTTCAATTTCTAGAAATTATTGGAAAGTTAATACCCACACTTTAATGGCACCCTTGCTGTAGTATTAAATCATGCTTTACTGAAATTCACAAGAATCATAATTACACTGCATTTATCCAGAATAAAGCACTAGAACAGTTACTTTTTGACCATCTTGTCCGTTAATTACTATGTATGCGCTTTCTTTTTAGACAAACAATAAATGAAATTTAGTGTCTTTCTAGAACTGAGTTTTCATGAAAGTGATTGTCATATATATACTCATCATCTACTTCTCTTTTCAGCACAGTGATATTTTAGTTCAAGAATCAGTAAGTGAATCTTTTCCCTGGCATATAGAACTTCACCCTATTTATTTCTATTTCAAGAAAGTAAAAAATACTTTAAAAAGTAAAATTAGGCAAGAAAGTTGTCTTGCTAGCTAGGCATTTGGTTTCTCCTTAGATTTGTTATTTAAGAAAACTCAGTCTCCCTAGGCATCATTTCAAGAATATAATTGTTTAGCTGCAAAGCTATAGTTTTGGGTAGAAAATTCCCTTTGAGGGTTGCACATTGAACCCATATTTAGAGAACCTGAGAAATGAGCTTTCAGCAGTAATCATATTCACTCTTCTCCCCATAGCCTGGGGTGTCTAGAAGAAGCCACCAGGAACGCTGCAGGATGACTAAAGGGCTGAGTTTGATTCAGTTTGCCAGAATAGGTCCATCACCCTGAGGCCCTTTTTTGCCTAGGTCCTGCATATTCCATGCTATGGACTGAATTACGTCCCTGTAAAATTCATATTTTGAAGCCTTAACCCCCAATGTCATCGTATTTGGAGATGCGGCCTTTGGGAGATAATTAAGTTTAGATGAGGTCATGAGGCCATGGCCTCACGATGGGATTAGTACTGTTAAAAGAAGTGGCACCAGAGAGCTTGCTGTGTGTCTCTCTTTCTGCCATTGTGAGGACACAGGGAGAAGGCGGCCATCTGCAAGCCAGAAAGAGGAATCTAGCTCCAATCATGCTGGTGCATGAAGACTTCTGGCCTCCATAACTGTGGAAATAAATGTCCGTTGTTGAGCCACTCAGTCTATGGTATTTTGTTATTGCAGCATGAGCTGAGGATTAGAAATGGTCCCCAACCTAACAATGGTTCCACTTACGCTTTTTTGACTTTATGATGGTGCAAAAGTGAAAAGCATTCAGTAGAAACTCTAATTGGAGTGCCCATACAGTCATCCTGGTTTTTACTTTCAGTATAGTATTCAAAAAATTACATGAGATATTCCACACCTTATAAAATAGGCTTTGTGTTAGGTAATGTTGCCCATCTGTAGGCTGATGTAAGTATTCTGAGCATGTTTCAAGAAGGTTAGGCTAAGCCACGATATTCTGTAGATTTGGTGTATTAAATGCATTTTAAACTTAAGATATTTTCAATTTATGATTAGTTTATTGTGACATAACCCCATCACAAGTCAAGGTGTATCTGTCCATCCCCCAAGGACAAGAGACTTGGAGCCTGAGCACACAGGGATGGTGCAAACTCAGATGTTGATCCAGGCAGTTTAGGAACACATGTTTTAAAATTGGAATTGTTGCCTCAATTTTCTCTTTCAGTGTGTAAACAGAACCTCCAAATAAGATTAAATTGAAGAGAAAGTATTAAAGGGCAGTATTCCAGTGGAATCCATGAACAGTTTGCTTGCACTGACTTGCTAAGGAAGGAAAATTTTTAAAGTAGTCGTTATTCTTAAAGTTAAATTTATAGTTTAAGTTATGGTATATTTTGTACTGGGCACTGTGCCTTCCTCATAATATTCTTATTAGATATTTGTTGATTTAAGATGTTTTTTACTTCATCACATGTATTTAGCAAAGAGTAAATTCTTATAAAAGAATTTTATCATATCCTTGTGACAAAGTATACTCCATGCTAAATGTGGTACTAATTACTTGAGTGTGAAGGTGAAGATTTTTCCTGGCAAATTTGGAACAACGGCTTAAAAAATAGGTACTACACAGCTGAAGAGTCTTTCTTTCCAGATTCAACTCATATACCTACTATCTTGCCTTTCCCTAAGCATATATATTTAAATTCTAGAAACCGCCACATTCACTTATTAAAGCCAAGCATGTGTCTAATATTTATTACACTACATTTTTAGTTTTATGAAATACTGCTTGGAACAAATACTCACCCAGGACAGAGGTCCCGAACCCCTGGACCATGGACCGGTATTCGTCTGTGGCCTGTTCGTAACTGAGCTGCACAGCAGGAGGTGAGTGGCAAGTAAATGAGCATTACTGCCTGAGCTCCGCCTCCTGTGAGATCAGCAGCGGCATTAGATTCTCATAAGAGCACGAACCCTATGGTGAACTGCACGTGCGAGGGATCTAGGTGGTGTGCTTCTTATGAGATTCTAGTTAATGCCTGATGATTTGAGGTGGAACAGTTTTGTCCTGAAACTATCCCCTCCGCCTCCTGGCCATGGAAAAACTGCCTTTCACGAAACTGGTCCTTGGTGCTAAAAAGGCTGGGGATCACTGATCGAGGGCATAGCTAGTTTTTGCCATAGCTATGTCATAATTAGATGTGACAAAATCTCACCTGTAGATCTGAGTTGAGCATATGAGCCTATTTCATTGTGGTAGACAATTGTGTCTGCCGTGGTCCTCCAAAGATATTTACATCCTAATCCTCAGAATCTGTGAATATGAACCTTACATGGCAAAAGGGAGTTTGTACACATGATTAAGTTAAGGATCTTGATGTGGGGAGATTATCCTGGATTAACCAGGTAGGTTCAATGTCATCAGAAGGCTTCTCCTATGAGGGAGGAAGAAAGTCAGAAATAAGAGTAGGAGATATGATGTTTGAGCAGAGGAGAGAGAAAGAGAGAGAGTTGAAGATGATATGCTGCTGCTTTTGTTTTGAAGATGGACGAAGGGGCCCTGAGCCAAGGAATGCAGGCCACCTCCAGAAGCTGGAAAACGCAAGGAAATGGATTCCCCCCAGAGCCTCCAGAAGGAACACAACCATGCCAACCTGTTTTAGACTTCTGATCTCCTGAACTGTAAGATAATAAATATGTGTTGTTTTAAGCCAATAAATTTGTGATAATTTGTTATAGTAGCAATAGGAGAAGAATACAGCAAATCAACACTGATTTTATTTTCTTAACATGGTGCAACTAATACCAACTTAAAAGCAATTTAAACTTTACACACTAGTCAGATTCTCTAAAGAGACAAACGTAAGTGGATATAAGAGACTAATTTAATCTTCTGACATCTATGGGCACATTGAAGACTGGGAGAACTGGTAGTGTTCACGCAGTGTTTGTCCAACCCTTTAACCCAGCACCCTCTGGACCTGCACTGTCCACCCCACCTGGAGCTACTGTGCCCTGGAATTGTATCTAGAATGTAATGAGATGTGCAGGAAGTCTAAGATACACTATGGATTTTGTAAAGAAGAGTACAAAATACCTTGATGATTTTGCTTTGTTTTGTTTTTGAGACAGTCTTGTTCTGTCATCTAGGCTGGAGTGCAGTGACACAATGTCAGCTCACTGCAACCTCCTCCTCCTGGGTTTAAGCAATTCTCCTGCCTCAGTCTCCCAAGTAGCTGGAACTACAGGCACATGCTACCGTGCCTGGCTAATTTTTGTATTTTCAGTAGAGACGGGGTTTCCCTATGTTGCCCAGGCTGGTACAAACTCCTGACCTCAAGTGATCCACCTGCCTCAGCCTCCCAAAGTGCTGGAATGACAGGTGTGAGCCACTGTGCTTGGCAATAATTTTAAAATATTGATGACATGTTAAAATGATACTAGTTTGGATATATTGGGTTAAATAAAATATATTATTAAATTTAATTTTAACTTGTTTTAATGAATGCTGTTACAAGAAAACTTACATTGCACATATAAGTCATATTTTATTTCTATTGGACAGTGTTGCTCTACACAGATGAATTCTATGTAATGATGTAATTAATATCATGTAGGTTACTTATGTCAATTGATAGATTATTGATTAATCATTAGACTGCTGCAGTTGAGAGAGTTGATGGATTTATTTATATATATATTTATGCAGTTTAAAACTAGTTTAATCTCCATTTTTTGTAATCGTATTTTGCTAGAGTCTGACCTCTACAAATCTCAGGTTAAATTGTGGTGAGTTAAGTCAGACTTTGAAAAAACTATCTGGAGGAATGCCTAAGGAATAGTGAGAAATCCTGTTGGCAGCTCAAAGGTGGCATTTTTGGATGGCGGGAGGTAGGGTTTTCTGTGGTGGGTGAAAGTGACTTTTGTGGATGTTTTGTTGCCTTTTTTTTTTTTTTTAAAGGAAGGAAAGGTAGTCCATAACTATGAAGACATTGTTACTATAAAAACCCTAATTTAGGTAATTTTTTTTTTTTGGTAAAATGAAAAATGTATTTTCTCCTTTTAGTGTAGGAATACTTACAGGGAAGACAGAATTAAAAAGAGGAGGCAGGTTGCTTATATAAAAATC
>NW_016803880.1:1585641-1591776 GCF_001698545.2 Rhinopithecus bieti | reverse complement strand
AACCAAACACAGGATTTTGTAGCTGGGAAGGAACAGCTTGTATAACAACCGAGCCTTACCAAATACAAATAAATAGAAAAGGCAACTAAAAACAAACTATAAAATCAAAATCTTTCTGTAGAGTGGCAACTTTCACAAAGTAAAAACAACTTAGTTCCACAGAGTTGTATATTCTGTAGGCATATGGTCAATTTTTTTCCACGTCCTTTTGTCATGCACTATCAAAATAAAAAATCTTTGTCATGGAGTATGTCTGCTGAAGAAGGCACCAAAATTCTATCCTCCCTTCCTAAATAATATTAATAAACATCTTATCAATCTTTTCAAGGTAACTTCAACACCATTAAGAATTAACATTCTAAATATGTAAAGCTGTAGAAGGAAGGTCCTGCCTATTCTCTTTGCCCCTCTCAATCATTCTAGTCTGGTTTACCAAACAGAACTGCTAGCTAGGAGGATAAAAATATATTCCCATGTTCACTAGCCATTAAATAAACATAGCCATTTGTGCAGGAAGCCTAACATTTTACTACTTCCTAACTTTTAAAAGTTAAGGATAAGCCCATTTCCACAAGCTAACTTTACAGCTCCTTAATATTCTTAATCTGGATAGTTTACTTTGCAGACTTTGTTGGTGTCTGCCTTTTTCAATTATTTTGCCCAAAAAATAGGCCGTGAAAAAACTTTCAAATTCAGGAAACCCCTGCAGGGAACCCTTATGGTGTGTGAGTGTGAGCACTAAGTTGAAGAATACTCTTAATTCACAGAAATGTAGGACTGTCAGACTAGAGCTGAGTTCATTCTCTTCTTTCAGAGACAAAATTTCAAGCTGAGCAGGTTTGCAGAAAGGGTTCCCCATAGAGTCATATACTAGTGCTGGGAAAAGGAGAGAAAATACTACCTAATTGGGTTTTGTGGTTCCTCCAGGTGGGTTCTAGAAAGATTTGAGAGTTGTACTCTTCATTTTCAAGTCCAAGTGGCTGCAGAAACATTTCAAGAATTCCCCTGGCAAGGTAGCAAATCAGTTTCCTTTTAGATCTAAGACTCTTGTCACTTTAAGAAAAATTTTTTTCCCCAGAACCTTTCAGAGACTTGTTCATTTGTTCATGTGATGAAAATCGTCTGCTAAATAGGCTAGTTTCTGTAGCCATTTTTCATTTCCAAAGCACTCAGCAAAAGCTGGCTGTTTTCTTCTGAGTACTTGGCAATTCACCTTTCAACTCAAATGTCCTGTAGAGAGCTCTTCCTCTGATAAGTTACTGGATGTCTGATGGTGCAGGAGGTTTATGTGCTGTTTGTCCAGGTTTTTGTTTTGGGTGTTTTAATTTTTTAAACATTTTTGCATAAATGGGTCTTTGATACAGGTAACCAGTTTTGTAGCATTATTCAGAACGTCACTGTATCTTCAAGTTTTTTGATATCAGCATCTCTGTGAAGAAAGCAGTGTGCTATAATGTCAACATCAGGATTTCTTTCCTTTTTTTTTTAATGACACAAAATGACTTATGGAGACAACCACTGATGGGGCACCAGGAGGGTAGATAACAGACCTCTGGTTACCAGATATGATGTCACAACATTATATATTGGCCTTTGTTTTGGTAGCCTAGAAATAGGAGAAGTTTTCTTTGAATTTCATCATTTACAAATCTTACAAATGCTACAGCATGACAAATATTTGTGAAACCTGTTGACTCATCATCCTGCATAGAGAAGCTGCTGCTTTTCAGTTAATGACGCAAAACATTTTTAGCATCATTTGAGATATCAGACTTATTGAGAATAAAGTCTTTTCCATTTTGTACTGCATCCTGCCCCAGCATTGTAATGTTATTAGATTCTCATCAACTATGCATATTTTCCTTTCCTAAGTTCTGCTACAAGATAATTCGCTTCCTAAACCTTTTGACTAAATGTGATTTTTGAACAAAAACCTTACTGTTTTGATAGTCCAAAAGCAATTTGAAAATAATGAATATTCTTTCTTGTCAAGTGGCTGTGATTTATAGTTACAATTTCTAGTTTTGTAAGTTGCATGCCACAGACTATGCACAATGGGATAGGACAGCTTGGACTGAGTTCATATAAAACCCTTGAGGACTAGCTTTCATTATAAAGACAGAATTTCTTTGTGTCCCCTGTTGCACTAGAATACTGAAGTATACTCAGAAGACCAAAATTCTTCATCACCAACCTTTTCAGAAATGTCTGTAGCTCTGTGCCTAAAATGGCTCTCTTCTTTCTCATATCTTGCCTTCCCAAATTGCAGCACTGAACTGTCAGCTTTGTTACACACAAATGTTAATAAAATATAAAAACAGACATAGCCAAACAAGAAAATCACAAAAGTACAAAAACTTCAAACAATTCACTTCTAACCTACATGATCCACATTTTGCAATGTTTACAACAAAGTGGCAGGGGACAGCTGAGCTGTGGCATGTAAAACTCCTTCCTTCGAATGAAAACTCCCCTCTGATTTTCTACTTTACAGTTAGTTCACTACAGTAAGTCAGCTGGCACTGCATAAGAGGAGCCTGGGAAAGGCCAGCATCCCCCTCCCCTCCCATCCTCCCCTCTTTGCAATAGTGTGGCACATGGGTCTGCCTCTACATAATTCCATAAGGGCTGAAAGATCCCTAACAAAATGATTAACAGGGCTGTGCAATCATTGTTCACTACTGTGAGAACAGCATAATGCAGCACACAAATAAAAAACTGTTTTTAGTCACAATTCAAGGTGGAACCCCAGCAACATCTTATAGAGCCCCAGTTGAGAAACCCACCTCCAGCACCAAATGGCCTCCTATGAGAGATCATTTTCATTTGATTTGGACCCTTCTGTGGCTTGACTTGCAAGTTCAGGTTTGGCTCCTCCCTCATTTACCACCTGTTTTTCGGTTTTGTCTGCCCCAGCACCTCAGTATTCTCTGGTACCTGCTGGTTATTTTTCCCTTCTGCTGTGTTGTTTTGATCTGATTTGTCAGCAGCTTCCAGTTTACATTCTTTCCCATTTCCCTGCTTTGAGTTAAGCTGTGATGGATCCTTAGAGCTCGTTATCACCTCCTGGAGATTGAATTTTCTTTTTCTTTCTTTCTTTTTTTTTTTTTTTTTTTTTTGAATGCTCTGTTGCCAGGCTGGAGTGCAATGGCACCATCTCCCACCTCAGCTCACTGCAACCTACGCCCCCCGGGTTCAAGCGATTCTCCTGCCTCAGCCTCCTCCCAAGTAGCTAAGATTACAGGCCCGCACCACCATGCCCAGCTAATTTTTTAATTTTTAGTGGAGATGGGGTTTCACCGTGTTGGCCAGGATGGTCTTGATCTCTTGTCCTCATGATCTGCCCACCTCCTTGGCCTCCCAAAGTGTTGGGATTACAGGCATGAGCCACCGCCCAACCGGAAATTGTATTTTCTAAACAACATGTAATCTTTCACGACACTCAGGCAACAGACAGCTTTGATGATTTCTACTACCACCAGGTACTGTGGATTGGTGAGATCCAGTTTATTTTCTGAATTGAGGGTACACACTATTCCTCCCAATTCTTTGATAACTTCTCTATTCTTGTGACTGTGTCCGGAGTTGGTTCCTTCTGGTGGGTTCATGATCTCACTGACTTCAAGAATGAAGCCGTGGGCCTTCCCGGTCAGTGTTACAGCCCTTAAAGGTGGCAGGGACCCAAAGAGTGAGCAGCAGCAAAATTTTATTGTGAAGAAATAACAAAGCTTCCACAGCATGTGAGGAGACCAAGTGGGTTGCCACTGCTGGCTGGGGTGGCCAACTTTTATTCCCTTATTTGTCCCCTCCCATGTCCTGTTTCTGTCCTATCAGAATGCCCTTTTCTCAATCCTCACAATGATTGGTTACTTTTAGAATCCTGCTGATTGGTCCATTTTACACACTTCTTGCTAGCTACAGAGCACTGATTGGTGCATTTTTACAGAGTGTTGATTGGTGCATTTTACAAACCTCTTGCTAGTTACAGAGCGCTGATTGGTGCATTTTACAATCCCCTGTAAGACAGACTAGTTCTCCAAGTCCCCACTGGACCCAGGAAGTCCAGTTGGGTTCACCTCTCATGACTGCTATTTTGAGATTTGTACACAATCTGAAACGTCCCTTTGCTTGGAACTTTAAACCAGGGTTCCAAAAATGTTTCTGCATATTTTTTCATATCTTCTAAAAAAGCCTTGCATGTGCCTGAGATGGGTAACATTCGTAGAATAACTTGAGTCTTCTTGGTTTTGTACACATCTTGGAGAATATTATGCACCAATTTATCAGGTTCTATCCCGAGTGTCCTGATGAAGACAATGTTATTTGCTCCACTTTCCACTAACTGGAATCTTCTTAGGCTCATCTCTGTAGATGCTTTAATGTCACCAACTTCTTTCTTCAAGGTAGCCTCCACATCATCATCTTCTCCCTCACTTCCAGGGGGCTTCTGATCCTTGTCTGTAAACTTTTCCAACCCATACCTGTCATCGCCATATTCATTGAGCAGGATGTAGGCCTCCTCCACACACACGCGCTGGTTCATGTTGCAGGTGATGAGGATGCCCCTTAGCCTGGGCTATAGCTGACTGGGTCCGCCAGAGTCGCAGCGCCGAGCCAGCTTGGCCAGCACATAGTGAGCCTTGCCTCTGCACTTCCCGCCGCCAGGCTGAGGACGCTGCTGGGCGGCAACCGCCATGATGTGTGCAAGCTGAGAGGAAAGAGAAACATTTCTCCACAGCTGTTGGAGTCCTCACCTCCCGGCGAACTTCTACACGGTTTAGGGGTATGAACAGAAGAAGTACGATGGCTTCAACATTTGGGGTACATATGCCTTTTTACCTGCAGACCATGAGTAGTTTTTAATCACTTAAGTGTTTTTGTCTTCTCACAAAGGTTTCATGGACACATCTTTCTCTTTCCGAAGAAACAAATTTCTTTTGAAATCCTGTTAGTGTTTCATGAAGGCATCTAGCCAGTGCAGCTTCCTGGAAGGAAACTTCCTTCTTAGGAAACTAAACAAGATCCGAAAGCAATTATGCTTTGCATGGTGATCACTTAGAGTTCAGTGTGGGATAAAACCATACATGTGTATATTAGGCGTGCGTGTGTGTGTGTGTGTGTGTATATATATATATGCAAAAGCAAAGTGATGTGTATTTGGTAAAAGACAAAACATTTGCCTTCTGGGCACTCTATACCATTTTGAGAATGCTAAATATCACTTAGGACATGAGGCTCATGGTTTGACACTCAGCATGAAAAAATATATATTAAGAAAATGTGTTCTGGGCATAGTGGTTTGCACCTGTAATCCCAGTACTTTGGGAGGCTGAGGTGGGCGAGGCTAGAGGCGAGCAGTTCGAGACCAGCCTGGCCAACATGGCAAAACCCTGTCTCTACTAAAAGTACAAAAATGAGCTGGGTGTGGTAGTGCATGCCTGCAATTCCAGCTACTTGGGAGGCTGAGGTAGGAGTATTACTTGAGCCCAGGAGACAGAAGGTTGCAGTGAGCTGAGATTGAGCCACTGCACTCCAGCCTGGGAGATAGAGCAAGACTTTGTCTCCAAAAAAAAAAAGAAAAGAAAAAGAAAAACAGAAAGTTTGTATAAACTTTATAATTTCAATAAGTAAATAAGTGTCATAAATGATTATTAGTGGAAGGATTTCTCTTTAAATTACTTGGATCATCCCTCCCCCAACCCATCACCAGTTTTTTACTTTATTTTGTAGAGGCTGCCACACTCATCTAGGGGCTGCGTCTACTAATTGATGTAAGTATTGACCACTTATAGGGTTTTAGTGAAATAGTAACCTCTGAAAAGTTTCCCCACTTCCTGAAAACTCCATGCACATTTATCATTTTGATATATGTATATATATACAGAGAGGCTATCAGGGCCAGGCGGATCACTTGAGCCCAGGAATTTGAGACCAGCCTGGGTAACATGGCAAAACTCCGTCTCTACAAGAAAACACAGAAAAATTAGCCGGGTGTGGTGGTGCGTGCCTGTAGTCCCAGCTACTCGGGAGGTGAGGTGGGAGGATTGATTGAGTGCGCCATGGTCACGCCACGGCACTTCAGCCTGGGAGACAGAGTGAGATCCTGTCTCAAAAAAAAAAAAAAAAAAAAAGAAA
>NW_016803880.1:1578456-1585248 GCF_001698545.2 Rhinopithecus bieti | reverse complement strand
AAAAAAAAAAAAAAAAAAAGAGAAAGGAAAAAGAGAGAGCAAAGTTATCAGAAAGTTGGGAAAACTTTTGAAAGAGCCCTTGGATAAGATGGAAGTCAGCTGCTATCAGAGGCTAATATCCTAACTGGACTTCCATTGGCAAATATCCTGTTTTTTTTTCCCAGTGGGCAGTAGAATGTATATTTCTTGGCTTTGCAAGAATACGAAAATATCCCATTCATTAACTTAGGTTTCATGCTTCAAATAAACAATTCCCCTGATTTCTAAGATAAGATACAGTTAGCTATGAATGCATATAGGCAGAATCTGGTGCATATGTTTATCTCAAATCCAGGGCTGTTTTTATGTTTTACAGACCATGCCCTGCAAGTCTAAGTGTTCTCGGGTAAAGTTGTCAAGGCAGGAGGCTGAGTGAGGACACACCAACTTTACCTGCCTTGGGGCACTCCTGGGATTGATAGGTTTCCCCAGAGCCGTAAAATTTTTTATTATTCTTCTGCGTATATCAGGCCATGGAACTGTGTGGCCTTCTGGGACTTCTGCTGCTTGTAAAATGGCACAACATTTTTGTTGGCTGAAGTGCAGGGTGAGAATTGCTCATCAGCCTTGGAGAGCAACTGGAGACCTCTTTTAGGGTCATTGGTTAACCTGCACCAGAGGGCAGTTAATGAGTCAATGAAGGAAATGCTAACATTAAATTTAAATGTGTGAAGAAGGATTCCTCCAAGCATCAGATGAGCTAGATGGGGTAGGAACATTGAGAGTGAAAATCTGGGAAATAACCAAGGGCTTTGTTCTTTTCTAAGGCATGCAGAACTCGTTACTGTTGATGGAAGCAGAAACAACAAGGCTGAGTGCCTTCAATACGTCAGAGGTTAGACACCCTCTGGCTCAACTTTATTGGCCAGTCTTCATTAGGTGAGCAAAGAAGCCTCTAAAGAGAAGAAGCTTGTTTGCCTACTGGAAGAGCAGTCATTGCTTTTATAAATAATCAATACCACATATCTTTACATATAGTTTCATCATACTTAAAATATTTCAGCTTCTTTGTGGTATAGACGTTACAGATGGATTAAAACCAAATGCTTAAAATTCACCCCCCCCAGAGAATATGGAATTAGTCTTAGAAAATGGTAGTCTTTAAGCTGAGAGGTAAGTCGGGTACTAGATATCTCTTACTGGAAAGTCCTACTAAATTCTTCTGATCTAAATGAGTATAATTGAGTCAGTTGGAGTAGCAAAAATAATTTCAGGTGGTATAATGCAGCAATTATAAAGCAGGCCTTGGAACTGGCAGACCAGGTGCCAAATCCCTACTAATTTCAGTGTTATTTGACAGAGTAGAATTACAGTATATAGTTTAACAAAATAGTTGTACAGAGGTTTATTCAGCTCTTTTGCTTTTAAAGAATAGTCACCAATTCCAACAATTAAAAGAATTTTAATGTATCAGTATGATATATATGTTTAGATACACACACACACATATGTATACACACACACACACATATATATATATTTATTTATTTATTTATTTATATTTGAGAAAGATCATCTATTAGAAATCCAAGAACAGGATTTGTAATAGAACAATTTCTGGGGGAAGTGATTTGGAACCCAACACAAGTTTGGGATCCTCAGAAGTAGAAGTCCATTAATTTCACTCCAAGCACCCAGTGTTAATGTGAAGACACTATGCATCTGTTGTCTTCTCTGTGCTCCCCTGTCCACCAAAGGGCTTGTGTTTTCTGTATTTCACAATTCAGGCTCTTGAAACAGGCATTCTGGCCTGTTTGAGCACAGACTTATTGGCCAGCTCACATTTTAGCCCAATCACTAGTTTATGGATTGGCTGGTGATGGGACAGACAGGTCTTTACTCCTAATCCAATTAAAGATGTTCATTAAGAAGGCTGTCCTTCAGTGAGGGGAATGGGTGGACAACTTCTTTTTGCTAGGGTATAATGAATGATATGCCTGACAGTCCTTGAGAGTTTGTTATGGGTAAGTTAGATCTGCATGCCATCTTACTTTCTGATTACACTTCTTCACAGTCATTGAAACACAAGTGGAAAGAAGATGAAGATCCCTGTTATTTGAGAGCAAATCTTCTGAATATCCATTCCATGAAACTCAGATACCCTCTCTAGGTAAGACTTAACTTTGTAACCTATTCACGGCAGAAATGTAAACATAAAGAAATTGCCCTACACACTAGGTAAGTAACAGAGTGGAGGGAATCTTAAGCAAAAGGGTCAAGTAGGCAATGAGTTTTTTTTTGTCAGGGTTATTCTTTCTTTTCAAACCCAGAGGTATTTCATATACTAGCAAATTAAAGCCAGCTGTGCTTTGGGAGGAAGAGGATGTTATTTAGTTGGCAGATAACCTTAAATCACACCTTTGCCCCCATAGCCTATGGCCTTGGGTAAATAAGTGAGCTTCTTTGAGTTTTAATCTCCTCAATGCCAAATGTAACTATCTGCTATGGTCTGAATGTGTTCCCCCAAATTCATGTATTAAAAACTTAATCCCCAGTGCAGCAGTGCTGAAAGGGGAGTCCCTTGGGAGGTGTTTAGGTCGTGAGGGCTCTGCCCTTATAAATAGGTTAATGCCATCAAACTAGGACTTGATGCAGGGAGTTAGTCTCTCTTGACCATCTGACGTCCCCCATATAAGGACACAGCAAAAAAGCGCTCGTCAGACACCAAATGCTGGTGCCTTGATCTTGGACTTCCCAGTCCCTAGAACTGTGAGAAAATAAAATTCTCTTCTTTATAAATTACCCAGTTTCAGGTATTTTGTTGTACTAGAACAAAACACACTAAGACACTATCATACAAGGTCATTGTTCTAAATATTGTATGAAAGAGGTGGGTATATGATGGATAATTATTTCATAAGTACTAAAAAACACAATGGTAGGGGCATCTAAGAACTCTGATTTTACAGATGTGGGAACTGGGGCTTGAGAATTATTTCCGTTGTTTAAGTTCAGTCAGCTTACTTAGTCAAAACTAGAACTCAGGTCTCTTGACTTCCAAGGCCAGTGTTTTTTCAAGCTACCTCTAAGTTATTCTACAATTCCAAAAACTTGCTCTTAAGACCGTGGATGTAGCTAAAGTTATAGCTTCCAGTTTGCCTACAATGAACAAAACTATTTTAGTTATTAGGCTGAATTTCTTTTTTTTTTTTTTCTTTTTTTTTGAAGACAGAGTTCATCTGTCCCCAGGCTGGAGTGCTGGAGTGCAGTGGCGCTATCTCAGCTCACTGCAACCTCTATCTCCTGGGTTCAAGCTATTCTCCTGTCTCGGCCTCCTAGGTAGCTGGGACTATAGGCATGTGTCACAACACCTGGCTAATTATTTTTGTTTGTTTTTTAACTAGAGACGGGATTTCACTATGTTGATCAGGCTGGTCTCGAACTCCTGACCTCAAGTGATCTGCCCGCCTTGGCCTCCCAAAGTGCTGGGATTACAGGTGTGAACCACCATGCCTGGCCAAAGTTCTTTTTTTAAAAAAAGAGAATATATCTGGTCCTTATTTCTGTGAAGACTGAATAACTGTTAATAGCCCAAATTACTAACTGTCCTAGAGGAATGTGTTTTAATAGTAACACAAGTCTTAAAGAAGTGAAATTCCTTAGCTAGGCATCCCTGAGCCTCCCTGGCCTCCTGCAGTCACTCTGGCCACATGGCTAACCTCCTGTAGCTCTAAGATCAAGGAGTCAATCCAAGGCTTCCAACTGGCAATCAAGCTCCAGACTGAAAGGCCATGAAACACAAGTAACCTGAGCTCATCTGGCTGAGCGTCACAATCCAGAAATGTTTTCCATGCCATGCACTCCTCCGCCATGTGAGCAAAGCATGGCATGGTGCAGTGGAAACTTTGTGTAATCCATTTTATTTTAAATTACCAAGGAGTTGAATTTTATGAAATACTAAAGGACTAGATTCTAGAAGACCTTCATTGAATACAGATGGTTTGTTCACATAATTTTTTTCTTTGCTCAGGAGTGCAAGATTTTCCAAGCACATCTTCCCTCTTCCACTTAGAATTCCTTCACAGACTCTTGTTGTCTATTTTGTGTAAAGCACCATAGGAAATACAAAATGATATTTTATATGCTTTCTTTCCCCATAGAACTTGTTTTCCAGTTGACATATGAATGGAGAATCCATGAGGTCTGGAACTTTGTCTGTTTTATCCACTGTTGGGATCTCATGCCTAGAACAACATCTTGCAGAGAAAAGGCACCTAAGGAACATTTGTGGAATGCATGGATGAACATTAGTCATAACCAACAAACATTTATATGTCTAATATTTATTCCCCCCTCCCTCATTTTTTTCTTTAGAGATGGGGTCTTGCTGTGTTGCTCAGGCTGGACTCAAACTCCTGGGCTAAGCTGATCTTCCCACCTTGGCCTTCCAAGTAAGTGGGGTTACAGGCATGTGCCACAGTGCTTGACTGTGCCCCCTAGTGTTTTTTATTTTTTATTTTTTTAGACAGAGCCTTGCTCTGTTGCCCAGGCTGGAGTGCAATGGCGCGATCACAGCTCACTGCAGACTCTGCCTCCTGGGTTCAAGTGATTCTCCTGCCTCACCCACCTGAGTAACTGGGATTACAAATGTGCACCACCACACCCAGATAATTTTTGTTATTTTTAGTAGAGATGGGGTTTCACCATATTAGCTAGGCTGGTCTTGAACTCCTGACCTCAAGTGATCTGCCTACATCAGCCTCCCAAAGTGCTGGGATTACAGATGTGAGCCACCACGCCTAGCTTGCCCCCTAGTATTTTAAGTACAATTGCTGCCTCATTTGATTCTCACAATTCCATGAGGTAGGAACTATTAATGTTTCCATTTTGAAGATGGGGAAACTGAGGCTTAGAAAGATTAACTTTTCCAGTGTTCCCCAGTGGTGATCCTAGGATTTGTAGCAAAGTCAGCTGGCCCTGAAATCTGTTCTCTTGGCCACTGTGTTCTGTTGCCTCTGAATACTATGCTGTCTTCTCCTTCAGAGTAAAATATACTACTTACCTGTTTTTATAGCCCAAATCAAGAGGTGTTTATAATGGTCTCACATCTGTGATATAAACAACAATGGGCTGGAAAGTTTTGGAGAGTCTGAACCAGATGTGGGACTAAAGCTGCCCTTGAGGGATAGGAAGGATTTGAACAGGTGAGAAGTAGAGCTCTTCTCACTTAGACTTCTGGGAGAAGATGGCTTGAAAATCCTCTCCATAATATTATTATATTATAATCTCATAAAATATTATAGTTATTATCTTTCATCTTTCACCCAGCTTCATCATCTTAAACCGCTTGTGTGGGTGAGCATACAGTCTTGTTCATATTTCTATACAAGCTCAGCACCTAGCATGGCACCTTCCGTTGATTTGATTGAAATTGAATTATCATTGATGGTAAGCTGGCTGGACTTGGGAAAGTATTCATGCCAAACCTTGAACTCACATAGGCTTTTCTTTTTCATGTTTTTCTCCAACCCTTCCTCTGCTTTTGAAGAAGTCCTAAAGTAAAAAAGAACACAACTCTTCATATTAAATCATTTTTGACATCTTCAGAGATTTCCTAGGTTCTGGCCCAAGCCTGACTGTTGTTCTGTTCCACCTACATTTTTCCTACACTTGAGGGATTTCAAAAAATGTACGTAATGATTTGGACTTATTTTAATTTTCTCTAACTTATTTATTTTTTCTGAGGTTAAGAACATTTTGTAAATTCACAAACCAAAGATATTTTGCACATGATGAAAGAGTTTTTAAAAAACATTGGATCAGAGTTAGAATATTTCCCCAAGGAAAGGAAATACACAAAATAGTAACATGATTGATTGAAAAAACAAAGCAAGATAACTAAAATATCCTCCTGAACTAGTTCCTAAGGTACACTCTTTTTCCATTCTGAAACAACGACTAGTCTGCACTGTTTGTTTTTTGAAGTGAAACTTTGGTGGGAAAATTTATAACCAAAATTTCTGTATATTTCACACTAACATTCTTTCTTTTGCCAAACATTCTGATGTGAACTCAGGCATTTATCCTCATATGTTTTCCAGCCTGTTCAGGTGTTCATCTCTCTTGTTCCCAATAAATACTAAATTTTCTTTTTTTTTTATTATTATTATACTTTAAGTTCTAGGGTACATGTGCATAACATGCAGGTTTGTTACATATGTATACTTGTGCCATGTTGGTGTGCTGTACCCATCAACTCGTCAGCACCCATCAACTCGTCATTTATATCAGGTATAACTCCCAATGCAATCCCTCCCCCCTCCCCCCTCCCCATGATAGGCCCCGGTGCGTGATGTTCCCCTTCCCAAGTCCAAGTGATCTCATTGTTCAGTTCCCACCTATGAGTGAGAACATGCGGTGTTTGGTTTTCTGTTCTTGTGATAGTTTGCTAAGAATGATGATTTCCAGCTGCATCCATGTCCCTACAAAGGATGCAAACTCATCCTTTTTTATGGCTGCGTAGTATTCCATGGTGTATATGTGCCACATTTTCTTAATCCAGTCTGTCACAGATGGACATTTGGGTTGATTCCAAGTCTTTGCTATTGTGAATAGTGCTGCAATAAACATACGTGTGCATGTGTCTTTGTAGTAGAATAATTTATAATCCTTTGGGTATATACCCAGTAGTGGGATGGCTGGGTCATATGGTACATCTAGTTCTAGATCCTTGAGGAATTGCCATACTGTTTTCCATAATGGTTGAACTAGTTTACAATCCCACCAACAGTGTAAAAGTGTTCCTATTTCTCC
>NW_016803880.1:1571929-1575812 GCF_001698545.2 Rhinopithecus bieti | reverse complement strand
TTGTCCGGCACTCCCTAGTGAGATGACCCCAGTACCTCAGTTGAAAATGCAGAAATCACCGGTCTTCTGTGTCACTCGCGCTGGGAGTTGGAGACTGGAGCTGTTCCTATACGGCCATCTTGCTCTGCCCCTCTAAATACTAAATTTTCAAGTCAAGCTTCTGGAAAGGTAGTTTGGTCATGATGTTTTTGTAGAGTGATTATAATGCAAATTATCTTTTATTTGTTCATAATAAGGAACACAAACCCCTGGTGTGAATTTCACTTTCTGAGGATTTGATATTAGTAAAGAAGTTAATTTGGAAAATGTTGGCTATCTGAAGAAGACTGAGAAATCATGAATGACCTAATTGGTAAGTTGACAAAACTATTGAAATTGCTAAATTGACAGACCAAAATTGACAAATTGATAAACATTTTTTTTGAGCAGTTACTATATGCAAAGCCAAACTTCCAATTGAAATTTGCTCTGTACTAAACAGAAGCAAAGATGTAGGGGCTTGGAGTAGGCACCTACTTAGCAATGTCATTCGTTATTCCTGCCAGTAGGTCACGGACAAGAATGAACTCTTCCCATCCTGTTCCTCTTTCTAACTTACTGTAACTGGGCAGTACTGTAACTGGACTCATCTCACACCCAGATCAGTCAGTTTTTATAACTGACATTTTCTAATGCATTCAGCTCCATTAGCAGTGCCACCAAATATTACTTCTGATTTCTTTGGAATTAATTCAAACTTTTTTCTCCAGATTTCATCATGCTGAGAAACATTTCTCATGCCTGCAAGAGCTAGTATCTATTTCCGTAAGTCAAATTCAAAAATATTGATAGACTTATCTTTGCCCCAATGTCAGTAGCTGTCAGGGACTCAGGAGACTCTAAAGATGCATAAATAATAGCAGTAGACATAGCAATCGTAATAGTAGTAAAAGTAGCAGAAATGACAGTATTTACTGGATGCTTTCTACCCAGGCACTGTGCTAAGCACTTTATTTTCAGTTACGATTTCATTTCGAAGTGACATAAAGCCCACTAAATTATTTAGTTCGGGGAAATAAAGGCATTGAAAAATGTAAGAACTCAATAGAAGAAAGTAAATATAGCCAGGTATAGTGGCTCACGCCTGTAATCCCAGCACTTTGGGAGGCCGAGGCCCGTGGATCACCTGAGGTCAGGAGCTCACGACCAGCCTGGTCAACACAGCGAAACTCTGTCTCTACTAAAAATATAAAAAGAGGCAGGAGAATTGCCTGAACCCGGTAGATGGAGGTAGCAGTTAGCCAAGATCATACCACTGCACTACAGCCTGGGCAACAGAGTGAGACTCCGTCTCAAAAATAAATAAGCCCAGAGAAAAAATGTCAATCTATTCAATTCAAAGTGGGAAATTGAAATGATAGTCAAAAACTTCCCCTCTCAAAAAAAAGCCCACCCAGATGGTTTCACTGGTGAGTTCTACTAAACTTAAAAAATAATGAATTTTCTGGCTCTACCACTTGGACTGTATAAGGTTATTTTACCTCTCTGAGCCTTGATTTCTTCTTCTATAAAATGAAATTGTAACTGAAAATAAAGATAATATATGCCACTATAGCTACTGCCCCTATAATATATATGGACATTTTAATCTTTTTCTTTGTTTTGGTCCTAGCCCTTTAAAGATGACTTCCACATTGTTTGACATTTCTATGCCCTTACTTATCTATTTTTGTCTGCTTGTTCCGTCAGTTACAAAGAGAGGTGTGTTGAAGTCTCCCACTATGATTGTGGATAATTCTTTTTTTTTTTTTTTAGCTGTTTCAATTTTTGCATTATAGGGTTCAAACTTATACTAGTAGGTGACCAAATTTAAAATAATTATATCTTCCTGGTGAATTGAATTTTTATCATTGTGGAAATGTTCCTTTTTATCTTTAGTAAAACTTTTTACCTGAACACCTATTTTGTGTGACGTTAATATAGCTATAGCAGGTGTCTGAGTCAGTTTTGTCTGCTGTAACAAAGAACCATAGACTGAGTGGCCTCTAAGCAACAGAAATTTACTCTTTATAGTTCTGGAGGCTGGAAGTCTGAGTTCAGGGTGCCAGCATGGTTGGGTTGGAGTGAGGGCTCTCTTCCAGGTTACAGGCTACCGTCTTCCCGTTGTATCCTCACATCACAGAAAGAGAGCTGGAGAGCTCTCTTGGATCCCTTTGTAAAGGCAAACATTCTCTTCATGAGGATTCCACCTTGTTGTGCTAAATTACCTACGAAAGACCCCACCTCCTACTACCATCACACTGAGGGTGAGGATTTCAACATTTGAATTTTGCAGGGACAAATTCAGTCCATAACTCTTAAGTTTTTTTGGATTTATATTTAGCATATTTTAGCTTTTTCCATCATTTTAAAAAATGATTTCACTCTTTAAAAAAAATTAAGTTGTGTTATGAACTGAATGTATCCCTCCAAAATTCATACCCAGAAGCCCTAACACCTTCAATGTGTCTATATTTGGAGACGGGCCTCTAAGGAAGTAATTAAGCTTAAATGAGATCATAACCACTTACCTCCTAAAAGGTAAGAGCCAAAATAAATGACCATTTGATCTCAATTTCTATTTTTTTCAGAATATTCTACCCCCAAATGCAAATAAATTTACACATAACCCATTAATTTTATGTGAAACAGGTGCTATTCTTATTTTGATAATTACACTAAGATAAATGGGAGCTAGAAGCAATTTTCAAAACAAAATAAGCAGGAGGGGAAACAGTTCTGTTTTCCCAGCCTCTGTTCCTGGTCTCTCATTTCTGACTCGAGGACCACCACCCTCTGGAGCCCTGAGAATCACCTTTCTGGAGTTTTGGGATATGCTGCATGTTCCTGACAAGCTAATTGCATGGACAAGGAAAATGGGATAAAAGTTGGGAAAATGGGAATAGGTTAAGGAAAGAAATAACAGATAAAAGCAATAAAGGAAAGAGAGATAAAGGAAGGCAGTATGGTGATGAGAAAGAGATCAGAAAGTAGTATTTTGTGGAAAGAAACATGTGATGACCCCATATCAAGTAGGCAGAATGCTCCATTAAAAACACCATCACATGAAATTCTGTTATGAAGAGAGAGCATTTCAGGAACATCAGGCTATAGAATGATGAGAGGTACAAGTGCTTTAACTCATTTGCTTTATTGGTTAAATTTTATTTATATATTTAGTTTTTATCTTATTTAATATTTTAAATGGTATACAATGTGGTATTTTGGTATATGTATACATTGTGAAATTATTGAATCAAACTAACATATCCATCACTTCACATAGTTATTTTATGTGTGTGTTGTGAGAACACTTATCTACTGTCTTAGCAAATTACAAGTCTACAATACATCATGACTAACTATAATCAGCATGCTGTTGAATAGATATCCAGAACTTACTCATACTATCTGACTGAAACTTTGTACCCTTTGTTTTGTGTTTGTTTTTGTTTGAGACAGGGTCTTGCTGTGTTGCCCAGTGTTGCGCAGGCTGGAGTGCAGTGGCACAATCACAGCTCACTGAAGCCTCAACCTCCTGTGCTCAAGTAATCCTCTTGCTTCAGCCTCCCGAGTAAACGGTACTACAGACACGCATCACCATGTTTGGCTAATTTTTAATATTTTTTGTAGAGACGAGGTCTCACTATGTTGCCCAGGCTGATCTTGAACTTCTGAGTTCAAGCAATCCTCCTGCCTCAGCCTCTCAATGTGCTGGAATTACAGGTGTGAGCTACCATGCCTGGCCCTTTGACTTGGTTTGGCCCTTAAGGGTATGAGTTAGATAAGAATCTACCTCTTCCTAGCTCTGTGGCCTTACCTTTTTTTTTTTTTTTTTTTTTTTTTTTTTTTTTTTTTTTTTTTT
>NW_016803880.1:1564279-1571713 GCF_001698545.2 Rhinopithecus bieti | reverse complement strand
TTTTTTTTGAGACAGGATCTTACTCTGTTACCCAGGCTGAAGTGCAGTGGCTTGATCATAGCTCACCCCAGCCTTGAACTCCTGCGTTCAAGACATCCTCACACCTCAACCTCCAGAGTAGCTGGAACTATAGGCAAGCCACTGCCATGCCCAGCTAATTTTAAAATTTTTTTATAGAGACAAGGACTCACTGTGTTGCCCAGGCTGGTCTCAGATTCCTGGACTTAGGTAATCCTCTGCCTCAGCCTTCCAAAATGCTGGAATTACAGGTGAGTCACCATGCCTGGCCCTTAATGTCTTTAAACTGTCGTTTTCTCGTTTGTTGAATGAATATCACAATAGTACCCACCTCATAGGGTAGTTCTGGGGATTAAATAAAATATTTAGTTAAAATCTTGGCACATTGTAAGCACTCTGTAAATGTTACCTACTTTTGCTATTATAATTGTTGTTATAATAATAATTATTATTGGCATACAGGTTGGCAATAGAAAATTATAACCCTCATACTTAATTCAGCCCTAATTCGAAATTATAACTGAATCTAGCAGCTGCAAGTGGCAGCAGTTTAATGAAGAACTAGTTGTCATAATATTTAAATTATATCTATCCATAGCTAGTTTCTATTTGTAATATAATTGAGTTTTTTCCAAGTTTGTTTGTTACAAATGGAAAAGAGCTTTGCTGTAATCATAAGAGATTTGATTTAATAGTTCCAAAGACCACTGACCTAATTTTGGATGTTCTGACTTTAAATGTGCCTGTGTAAAGCAACCTGTGTGTTTGCTGTCCTTGTCTGTTGGTTTAAAAAAGTATATTTTCTTATTATGTTGGTTAAGAAAAATTATATTTGTTAGAATATGTTTCTTGTAGAAATTAAACTTACCCATCAAGCCTTATACTGTACACACCAGCACTCTAATCATTAACTTGCTGCCCACAGTTTTTGATTTGCATCTGTGACTTCACTAGAATCTTAGTGGCCTTTGTCTCTACCAGTATATTTATAACAAACTTAATTATCCTCAGAGACTTAATTGGTAACATAAGTGCAAGACTTTGCCACTAAAATACAGTTTTAGAAATAACATTATGCCTTTACGGGGTGTATTCCGAGGAAGACAAATATGTAAATATTCTTCATGTCATCAGAATGTATAATATTTTTCTGGAGTGGAAGGTTATTACTCCTATTTTCCCAAAAGTGCCAGGGGTCAGTGACTTCTTCAAGGTCAATAGCTTCTGTCTGGAATTACCAAGGCCATAACTTGAATCATCTGTTGCAGATTCCCTTTCTAGTCCATAACATTGTCGTGCAAAATTGAAATACTTATGTGACACCAAAACAAAAACAAAAGCCAAACAAACCCAAAAACCAAAATCCCAAAACCCCCCAAGAAACTAACACAAAAAAACTAAACTAAAAAACCTAATAAACCCTAAATCAGGTGGAAACACTTCAAATAATTTCTGGATGCGAGATCTTCTCAGAAGCTAATAAAGATTCCTTGCTCTATTGGATGGAATGCTAAGAAGCTGTTGTGGTTGGATTGTGAACATTTATTAGCATCTTCATGTGAGCAGCAGTAACAGTGTGCTACCTATTAAAAGTTACCTATTTGCTTATTTTGCTCACCCTTTTCAGATATGAGCTTTTGACATTTCAACAAAATTAATGACCAGCTTGTTTTGGGTCACCAGTTTCTTGCAGTTGATTATTATTCCCCAGAAATTCCTCTGCGCCAAGTCTTATAGCCAAAATAATTATTTAACACAAGTACAGTCATGTGCCGCATAATGATGTTTCAGCCAACAATGACCGCATGTAAGACAGTGGTCCCATAAGATTATAATGGAACATAAATAGAAACCTGATATGTAACACTTGATATTGGCTCTGCAGAATAAGTAGGGGAATGACTGATAATTCACTTAAGGTTCTGAGACATTTGTTTTTCCATAGGAAAATATGTATAAATTAAATATATATGTATACATATACCATCAATGTTTGTGTAAATATACTCTATGATATTTGCATAATGACAAAATGGTCTAATGTCACATTTCTCAGAACATATCTCCATCATTAAGCAACATATGCCAGGAATAATTATGAATAGGTATAATAACTGCAAAAAGTCATGTAAAATAGATGGAGCTCCAGTGCTCAACAAATGAAGAGGATAAATGAATGGTTCATATGTAAAAGGATAAATGAATGTCGGTAAGAAATAGCACTCTCATGCTTCCACTTGCCAGAAGTATCACCTTTGGTCCGTTGTGGGTAATGTCAATTATTGAAATAATTAAGTGGATATGGAGAAATCCAGAGACCAAAATACTGAGCAATCAATCAGTGTGTCAGTGTCTACTCTGTGTATGACAAAACCTTCTGTGCAAAGAAACGTAGATTCTGTGGGAGGTGAGGGCATGTCTGAGGCACAGCTATGGTTTCCAAAGACTTTATAGTTTGATTTAGAAAGCAATATTTGATACAGAAATACCAGAATTTTAGAGCTGGAATAAAATAGAGGAAGTTTTTTTTTGTTTTTTTTTTTTTGAGATGGAGTCATCTCACTCTGTCACCCAGGCTGGATGAATTGCAGTGGCGTGAACTCAGCTCACTGCAACCTCTGAGTTCAAATGATTCTCCTGCCTCAGCCACATGAGTAGCTGGAATTATAGGCATGCACCACCATGTGGGGCTAATTTTTTTTTTCTTTGTATTTTTAGTAGAAATGGAGTTTCCCCATGTTGGCCAGGCTGGTCTTGCACTCCTGACCTCAAGTGATCCGCCCACCTAGGCCTACCAAAGTAGGGATTACAGGCATGAACCACCACACCTGGCCTAAAATAAAGAGAAATTGTGTAATTAGAAGAGAACTTAGAGATCACCTAGCCTAATACTCATGGCTAAAAAGATAATTTAGTGAGAACTTAAAATGTAAGCTATAATTTTAACTTACATCACAGGCCCATTCCTTCTTTTATATATTCTTTATTTTCCTCATGTCATCAGAATGTATATTTTTCTGGAGTGGAAGGTTATTACTCCTATTTTCCCAAAAAGGTACCAGGGGTCAGTGACTTCTTCAAGGTCAATAGCTTCTGTCTGGTGATTTGTTATACAGTAATAGATAATTAATACAACCATTAGAAATGGCCATTTAATATTGGGCTTTTAACTTGTAACATGGGGCATAATATTGTCAGATGTTTCACTTTCAAAATAAAATTTTCAAAGAGTTTATTTCTTCCTTGAATTGGATGAAAAAATTGATTTCTTTTGACATATCTGACATTAATATAAAACTGGCATCAAGTAACTGTAAAATTCTGCTAATGAAATGCATCAAGAGTAATTGCTTTTCATATGTGAAATAAAATTGTTAGAAAATAATTTTAGAATCATCTTAGTGAAAAATCATGCTTCACCATGATATGCAAATGTACCTTTTGTAGTAGCACGTGATAAATCACTTTGAGCTCAGTCATCTTTGAATAATTACAAATTTTTGAAGTAGATGAGACTGCTTATTTTGCAAAATTTGCTAAGTACTGATATCTCCCTGGCTCCTTCCCCTGATGTACAGTAAATGTCATTTTCTTTCATTAAAGATTTTCAGTTGAGTTTAGACAAAATGAAACCAAAACTTAGGACTTGTTGGAAAAGGTTTGATGTTGTCACAGAATACTTACAGTCAATTACAACACAGGTTCAAAAAGGCTCAACTATATTTAAAATCTAATTTATGACAAGCAGCGAAGAGAAAAAGAATGTGTTGCTTTGCTGAAGTATATTTTTTGTTTGAATACCAGCTTGTTTTAAGTGTTCTGTAGCTCCGTTAGTATGAAATATCTGTGTGTAAATTGATAATTACAAAGCTATTTTTGATAGAGCATCAGACTTTGGATAAAATTATAAATTATATAGACATCACAATCAATTTCAAATTCATTTTGGCATCATAGCTTTCTTAAGTTAGAAAGAACACCGCATTTAGCATATAATCTATACATGCATTCATTACCTGCATTGTGGGGATTTTAAGCATGTCCACACATTCTTTGACACCTCTCTGTCCAAAACGTGAAGTCTACTTCTCTAGCACTTGAGTGTGAGCTGGACTTCGTGGTTCATTTCCAAGGAATAAAGTATGGGAGGGAGAAAACAATAACAACATGAAGTACATATAGACATTTATTTCAAAAAATGAAAACAAAATGACAAAACCAAATTATAAATATAATTAATTGAAAATTAATCTCACTTATGAATATACAGAACAAGAAAATTATAGTTTATTTGTAAATGAAGATTCAAAATTTGAAAATAAAATATTTTAAATCCGCAAGTATATTATTAGTAATACTACTGATCATGACCAATTTGGGTTTATCCCAGAATGCAAGGATGGTTCAAAATTATGTAATCAACCATAATAGGGAGAGGGGGGAAGGGGGGGAAACACTTGCCATCTTAATAGATGTAGGAAAAGCATTTTATAAAACTCATCCACTCAGGACTTAAAAATATAAGCAAATAGAAACTTCCTAACCTAATATAGTGGAAGTGGCTCAAAGCTGGGGTACATCACATTTAATGACTTAAAATATTCCATCTTAAAGTCGATCAAAAGACAAAAGTAACTGCTTACTAAGAAGTCTTCACAGCTAAGATAACAAAATAAGATGTGAAATTCATAGGCACTGTCTTCAAAACTACTGTCAAGCAGACCATGACAAAGCTCATGTTATGAAGGCATGAGAGGGATTATGTATTGGGATAAGGGGATGTTAAATGAAGGGAAGTGCTTTCCAAAAATGTTACTACTTAATTATAATCTTGTGACAAACAACTACAAAACCATTTTTAATAATACATTCTTTCCGTGATAGAAAATGTAATCTTTTCACTTTGTAAAAGCCGTCAGTTCTATTACTAGGGAAGAACTGGGCTTTGATTACATAGAATTTCTATTTCATTTCTCCCTTTTTTCCAGCAGTGGCTACATTCCTAGCAACAGAGTCTCTGAAAGATCTCACCCAAGGAGTAAGGCAGTTTTTTCAACATTTCCAGCATTAGGACTTGGTTGGCTCACCTGCAAGACAGTGTGAGATGCTATTCATGATAGATTCCCTAACACCAAATCTAAAGTTGAGAGATATTTTTAAATTTCTGTAAGATGGGCCGGGCACAGTGGCTCACGCCTGTAATCCCAGCACTTTGGGAGGCTGAGGCAGGAGGATCACCTGAGGTCAGGAGTTCCAGACCAGCCTGACCAACATGGTAAAACCCCATCTCTACTAAAAATACAAAAATTAGCCGGGCATGGTGGCGGGCGCCTGTAATCCCAGCCACTTGGGAGGCTGAAGCAAGAGAATCACTTGAACCCGAGAGGCAGAGGTTGCAGTGAGCGGAGATCGCGCCACTGCACTCCAGCCTGGGGGATAAGAGTGAGACTCTGTCTCAAAAAAAAAAAAAAAAATTATATAAGATGGTCAATAAAGATCTGCTGGTGTGTTTAACTCTGGTCTGGGAACCCGCTAAACTTTCACTTACCATATTTGCCAGAAGAGTATCTTCAAACTTTATCACCTACATACCTCTAAATAAAATTTAGAAAGTATGTACACTTTCATGTATTTTTAAGTTGATAACTAACATTTATCATCATAAATTTAAGTAAGTGCAAATAAGATAAATTCCAGGGGTATACTGTAAATATTTACATTTTCAAAAATAAAAACTTTTATGTCATTCTTTTAAATGTATCTCACAGAATCTAAGTACCACAGCAATTTGATTCCCACCATTATCAACATAATACATAAGCAAGCATCATTCACCGGATCTTTGTTTATATTTTGCTTTCCTCACAGAATTATAGTATATTTCACTACTTAAAATATTTATCTCCTAAGGTTTTTCTATGCAACGAATATAAATTGAAATTTAAAAAATTTCCTGTTACTAAAAGGCTGTATTAAAATAACTTTTTTTCTAAATTATTACAATAACTATTAGAACACAGTAGATAATATCACAAACATGAATATTTTACACATAAGTATTAAACATAAAACATTAAAAATCTTACTGGAAATTCATCTGATAATCAAGACCAATTTGTAGTATTCTTTTGGTTTCTTTTTTAGTTCATTTTTCCGTGGGTATATATTATGTATAACTAGAATGACATAGCAGTCAACATAAATGATATTCCCATTTTTCCTATCTATAGATGAGATCACTTTTAATGTAAAACAAATAGATGAGAATATAGTTTTGTTGTTTTTAATTTTCATGGGTACATGGGTGTAGATATTTATGGGGTACATGAGATGTTGATACAGGCAAGCAATGTGTAATCATCACATCATGTAAAGTGGGGCATCCATCCCCACAAGCATTTATCCTTTGTGTTACAAACAATCCAATTATATTCCTCTAATTATTTTAACTTGTACAATTATATTATTGACTATAGTCACCTTGTTGTGCTATCAAATACTAGGTTTTATTCATTCTATTTTTTGTAGCCATTAATCATCCCCATCTCCACCCCCGACCCCGCCCCTGTGCCATTACCCTTCTCAGTCTCTGGTAACCATCCTTCTACTCCCTAGGTTCATGAGTCCAATTGTTCTGATTTTTAGATTCCACAAGTAAGTGAGAACATGCAATGTTTGTCTTTCTGTACCTGGCTTATTTCAGTTAGCATAACAACATCCAGTTCCATCCACTGTGTACAAATACATTTTCTTTATAACAACATCCAGTTCCATCCACTGTGTACAAATACATTTTCTCTATAACAACATCCAGTTCCATCCACTGTGTACAAATACATTTTCTTTATTCAGAGAATGGGGATTTGTAATAACTCAATTATTTGTCACTCGGTACCACTGCATCCATCAATTTTTTTAGTAATATGTCAATGATGAAACAAATTTTAATGATTTAATGGCTGACAGCCTGCCTAGGCTTTTCTCTAATTTTATTGAAAGCAAATAACTGAAAACCAATGAGTTGCAAAAAAGGGTTAGCCATTATTGGAACCTCTTTCTCAACCCATTTTCAAATGACCTGTATAGACTCCAAGGGTTTTTTCTGTTTGTTTTGCTTTTCCCATCCCACCTTGACAATGGTGAAACTGAAAAAGATGGGTGAAATTATGCCTTTCTTTTAAAAAAGAAGGACACATGTGAAAGGGGCAGGTGGGAAAAGAACCAGTCTGAGACAGGTATATACATGAGATCAAATTTTGGAAAGAGTACCGAGGAAGTGGAGGAAATGAAAATGGGTTAAAATTCTCCTTGCACAAGTACCTCTTGAAATGTCTTCGTGTGCACTATTGTGCTAACCCATTTTAGATATAAGGGTACATACTGCATCTAGGATTTAAGAATAAACGTGTATCAATT
>NW_016803880.1:1562045-1564082 GCF_001698545.2 Rhinopithecus bieti | reverse complement strand
CCCGGACCCTGATCGCATAAGGCTGCTCTCGAGCAAGGCTCAGAGCCCTCTGGATGTTGGCAAGGCCACTTCCAAGGCCTGTGCAGCAGGTGGCGCTGGTGGGCTCTTCTGTATCGCTGGAATAAGCTATGCTATTTTGCTTTGCATTTGGTTGATCATATATATGCAGACAACTATTGGAGGGGATTCACGGTGAGGTCTGGGGAGTGTTACTCATTCGGTAATAGTACTGCCCACCCCCACTCCAGATCTTGGAAAATGGGGCAATACCCATGAGCTGGAAAGATAGAAGAAAAATCTTACCACATTACCCTCGGAAAATTTGGCCCTGGGCCTGTCCCTACAATATGGGTTAATGGCCAGTGGGGGTATGTGATGGGAACACATAAGGGAAAAAAGGAAATATGGTATTCCCCTAAAGGCAAAAATTCTATGCAAAATTTGTCATGGTTAAGTTCCCAACTTATTTCATATTCTGAGAATTATATAAATGGTGAAAAAATGGCGTGGATAGATGGGAGGTTAATTCTATAAAAAGATTTAAGTTTGTGGGACACAGTAAGACGACAAGGATATTAAATTTGGTGCCCTATACAAAAATGAAAGTTAAATACTAAAATTAGAAAAAAGAAAAATTTTTATACATAGTCATATAATCAATGTTAAAGTATAACCTTGCACTTAATAGAGACTGCTGTGCCAGTTCTAAGCCTATAACCAATTGTGCTGCTATAATTGTCCCTATGACCATTTCCTCAGAGACCACACAATGGTCCCGTCTAGCACTTGTAACCGCAAGAGCCACCAAGTCTGATATAAGACTTTGTTATGTTAACCATTAAGCTTGCTTACCTAGTTCCATAAAAAAAATAAGATCAGGATTCCCCAAAAGGGTAACCAAGGAAAGAAGAACTGACCATCCATGAAGAGAACTGTTCTTGATGAATTTCTGAGAATAGCCTGATACTCTATATATAATTATGTAATCACCTGATGCTCTGCTGATTGACAATTGTTCTATAAGATACTATATAAGCCTGTAGTAAAAATCATTCAGGGCTGTCAGCCTTTTGCTGGGCTGCAGTCTTGTCTGTGTCCTCTTGCATGTTGTGTCTGGTGTCTTTATTGTCTCTCGCCACCTTGCCCCTCCCCTTTGGGGTACCTTGGCCACGCTAGGGCTGGACCCCGGCACTGGAAGAACTGGCCAGCCATATGCAGAAAACTGAAACTGAATCCCTTCCTTATACAAAAATTAATTCAAGATCGATTAAAGATTTAAATGTAAAAAACCCAAAACCATAAAAACCCTGGAAGAAAAGCTAGGCAATACCATTCAGGACACAGGCATGCACAAAGACTTCATGACGAAAACACCAAAAGCAATAGCAACAAAAGCCAAAATTGACAAATGGGATCTAATTAAATCAAAGAGCTTCTGCACACAAAAGATACTGTCATCAGAGTTAATAAGCAACCTACAGAATGGGAGAAAATTTTTGCAAGCTACCTATCTGAACAAAAGTCTGATATCCAGAATCTACAAGAAACTTAAATTTACAAGAAAAAACAATTCCATCAAAAAGTGGGCAAAGGATATGAACAGATACTTCTCAAAAGACATTTATGTGGCCAATAAACATTTGAAAAAAAAGCTCAACATCACTGATCATTAGAGAAATGCAAATCAAAACCATAATGAGATACCATCTCATGCCAATCAGATAGCGATTATTAAAAAGTCAAGAAACAATAGAAGATAGGAAGGCTGCGGAATGCCTTTACACTGTTGGTGGGAATGTAAATTAGCTCAACCACTGTGGAAAACAGTGTGGTGATTCCTCAAGGATGTAGAACCAGAAATACCATTTGACCCAGCAATCCCATTACTGGGTATGTACCCAAAGGATTATAAATCATTCTACTATAAAACACATGCACACATATGTTTATTGCAGCACTATTCACAATAACAAAGACTTGGAACCAACCCAAACGCCCATTAATGATAGACTGGATAAAGAAAATGTGGCACATATA
>NW_016803880.1:1538900-1561465 GCF_001698545.2 Rhinopithecus bieti | reverse complement strand
TATATATATGTGTGTGTGTGTGTGTGTGTGTGCATATATATATATATATTTTTTTTTTTCAGACTGAGTCTTGCTCTGTTGCCCAAGCTAGAGTGCAGTGGCATGATCTGGGCTCACTGCAACCTCCGCTTCCCAGGTTCAAGCAATTCTCCTGCCTCAGCCTCCCGAAGTAGCTGGGATTACAGGTGCGCACCACCATGCCTGGCTAATTTTTTTTTACTTTTAGTAGAGACGGGGTTTCACCATGTTGGCCAGGCTGGTCTCGAACTCCTGATCTCAGGTGATCCTCCCACCTCAGCCTCCCAAAGTGCTGGGATTACAGGTGTGAGCCACTATGCTGGGCTAAAATTCCATTTTTAGACATATGTCCTGAATATCTAGCACATCTGCATGAGGTGACATGATCAAGAATGTACACTTGCAGCACTGTTCAAAATGGCAAAAAAGTAACAATTTAAACAACCATTAGTAAGGGAATTGGTAAGTAAACTGACATGACACTAAACAGCATATTATGTTAAGTGGAAAATCAGGCTACAAAAGATTACATACAGTAAAACATCATTAACATAATTTTTGTTGATTATTATATATTGTTTCTGGATAAAAACACATGGTAAAGTATAAAATCTTAAATAGGAAGGAGTCACACCAACTTCAGAATAGTAGATTAGCTCTAGGGAGAGAAGGAGGAGAATGGCGCCAGGGAGAAGTACAAAAGAGTAACATTTTATTTATTTAAAAATCAGAAGCAAATATGGCAAAATAGTATGTGAAGGGTACAAGGGCATTTATATTATTATTTTCTGTATATTTGAAATATTTGTAATTAAAAAGAATTTTAATGGGCACATATGGTATAACAATCAAATAATAACATTAATTACTCGCACCAGAAAAATGTATCAAATAACAACATATTTAAGCCACAGAAACTTATGTACATACATTAGAGCATGTGATAAAAGAGTCAAAATAAATTTTTAAATTTGCAATTTACTTTGAGGTTTTAAATTAATAATTTTGCTAAACTCATGCAATTTTAAAATGTCCTTAAGCTAAAATTTTAAGGGCTGCTATCCTTTTTGTTAGAGTTGTCAACGCTGTACAGATAAAACTTTAATGTGGTATCCTGAACTTCAGTCTTATTTTGTAAAGCTTCTTCTTTAATATATAAACAGTTAACAAGCTTTACAATTATACTTACAAGTCTTAAAGAAACGTATTACGAGTCCTAAGTATGAAGAACAGTTATTTAATTATAACTACTTAATTACAGTGTTTTACCAAGAATCTGATGCCCTAATACTAACGTGGAAAAACAATGCTCCATTATTCCGTTTTCTTTTCTGCTTGGGTTTGGGCCAGAAGCCAAGATGTACCAATACTGGAAAGGTTTTAAACAGTCTTATTATAAAACCATTTTTAAAGGAAAAGTAGTAACTTTCACAGGGGAGTAACACAATCCTTTGGGATTACTATGTCAGAGAGACATAGAAAGATAGAGAATATTTTAAGAAAAGGGTTAACGAGGTAGTAAAATTTTGCTATCTGTACTTCACTTACCCTCAGAGTCTCAAGGCTAGAAAACAATAAATATTTTACAGAAAAATGTAGGAAGCAAACAAAACTGGGCAAGACACTGCATCTATAAATAAAATTTGAGAGATCTATAACCCACACGTAGCACTTCACTCTCAACTATAATCCTCTGACCACATTCATACTATTTCAATAGTCATTTTACCCAGTAGATGGAAAGCAGTAATTTTATTTATCATGAATTGCTTTTTGCCAATTAAACATGTGCAGCAGAGATGATTAGCTGGTCTCTCAAGTAACCTAGATATAATGGAAGACTGCAATGAAATTGTTCCAAGTTCTAAACTTCCATACTTTTATATTTTGGGCACAATTTTTAAGAGTGGCAAAAGGCAGGTTTTCACTTACTCCACTTCAGCCTATTATACTGAATTTTACTTAAGTGCTAAAATCCTTAACTTTCCATTTCTGAAGGCTGAAAACATTTGCTCCCCAAGTCTCTTATTTAGTATAACTTTGGCTGGTAAGAATAGCTAAGTTTGCTTCCAAAATTGAAAGTCTCCTACAACATTTTTAAATGTTTTTTTCTCCACTGATCTTTAAGTTTCAGTAATACTCATTTATTTCTTCCCTCTCAACAGAAAGATAACTACCACTCTGCTTCATGAATGAAATAATCAAATTACTATTTCAAATTCTCACCCTCTAGATACTCACTCAAACGGAGTAATAAATTCACTTACACGTTTACAATTCAAATTTCACTAATATATAGAAATAATTCTTCCACAAGCAAAAAGGTCAGCATCAAGAATTTAATTTTCTGAGTTTCATAACCCTTGATAAATGGAGGCACCTTGAAGTTCAGTTGGAACTCTTTTATATAGGATTTCAGAGCATGCTTCCAAATATCTTAAGCCATATTAATAGCTTAGTGTCATTTTTATCATTAAAATAATCTACAAATATCAGAATACTACTAATTTATTGTCATGACTAATAAATAAGACTTAAAATATCTATAGATGTAAATCAGCTCTCTCCGTTCATTTTGCTTCACTTGGACTACTCTAAAATACAGATTGACAAATGGAACGGGTTTATCAATAATATAGTTGTACAATCTTTTCACAAATTCCAATTCTGTAATTTAGGGTTTTCATATTTATTTTAAATATACAAAGAGATTAAACCATTAATAGAAATATTTTCTCTCAAATATGTAATATTCTCTTGTAAAAGGAAGTTTCCAAACATTTACAAAGCAATCTAAAGTTAAGTAAACCTGATTTTAGGATTATTACATTAACCAAAATAATTTTCCAGAGAAGGTCCTATTTAAAAGTAATGCTCACTGGTTTCCCCACATCCACATTTTAAGATGGATCCAAATCCAATGCCTTTGCTTGATGTACTTCAGGGATCCCTTCCAGTGAAGAAAACCTCAGAAAAACGTCTCACGACACAGTGGACAAGTGGATTTGTTGCTAGATGTAAACCATTTGTACTGAAAAAGAAAAGGTTTTAAATATCAAAGACTTTTTAAAGCTCTCCTCTTACATATATCATAAAGTACATATACATCTAAAGTAACCTTCAAATGATAAAGTGAAAAGGGAAGAATACTAAAATTTTTGCTCTGTATCTCCAAAATCAACACAAATGAGTCTACTTCCGATGGCTACACTAAGTTCTTTCTACTTAGGCTCATGCACACAACCACTAAGATATAAGAAATCTCCTGTGAAACAAATGAACAAATGGCAACTTCTTTTTCCGTATGTTTAAAAAGAGCATAGGGCTCTGATGCCAGATGGCTTCCCGTACGTACCAACTCCTGTAGTCTCCTTCATGGTCTAGATCTCAGAAGACCTTCTACTTCTTGACCAGTAAAAGGTCACTGGAAACACCCATTTGTTAGAGGGCCTTGATTCTACCAGTCTCGGTAAACTGCTAATTATCTTTTGCAGATTTAAAAAAATCACTTTTTAATATATCTCCCATTAGCTACAATTAAGTTTAACATACATTTTCTCTTCCAAAGTTAGACATTGTGTATGTGTGTGTGTGCACATGCGTGTGTTTATGTGTATAAAATACATAAAATGTAAGTAAGTTAATTTCTCTTTAGACTTACCAAGCAAGCTGAATGGAATTTTTTCTTGCATGTTCTACAGGCTTTTTTGGGAAGGGAATAGTTGAAACCATGAATGACTGAGAAACAGATCATGCAATCTTCAACACCCTCAAAACGTTTGTCTACATTATTTTCCATAAAGCTAAGCCTTCCATAATACTTCCATTCTGTTAACAAGAAGAAAAGTAAGCCACAACACACTGATGACCACCAATTTTATTTTATTCAATTTCACAAATTTTAAAGTTGAATCACAATTCTGAAAGAAGACAATCTGCTTGGCTATGTTCATATCTCCTAACTTTTATGAATGTTGGTTTCTAAAATAACCTCCCAAGTTTTCAGAACCAGACGTAATTTTTCTCCATTAAAGTCAGACTTTAAAGGCTTCTGGACCAATACTTAAAGTGTAATAGTCCAAGCTTATTGCTTGATAAAACTCTCTTAATAATTAAATCATTTAGGTTAGTTCTAATGTTTAACTGAAAATGAGGAAATTATCTCAAATTATTTGCTCCAGCTCTACAATACTGGTGAGCACATTTGTTTAAAATAGTTTTTCTTGGCCGGGCACCGTAGCTCACGCCTATAATCCCAGCACTTCGGGAAGCCAAGGTGGGTAGATCACTTGAGGTCAGGAGTTCGATGACCACCATGGCCAACGTGGTGAAACCCCATCTCTACTAAAAATACAAAAAATTAGCCAGGTGTGGTGGTGGGTGCCTGTAATCCCAGCTATTCTGAAAGCTAAGGCAGCAGAATCGCTTGAACCGGGAGGCAGAGGTTGCAGTGAGCCGAGATTGTGCCATTGCACTTCAGCCTGGGCAACAAGAGCAAAATTCTGTCTTGGAAAAAAAAAGTTTTTCCTTACTGTAGAACGCCTGAGATACACAGTGTGCAAACAGAACTGAAGAGTTAAAATGTGGTGAGAGGTCAAAGGTCTTTGAGAGTACTGGGACTTCTTTAAGCAAAGAGGAGTTGAAATGTAAGGATAAAAGTGAAAGTAGCTCAGAAGGTATTCATCTGTCCAGTATCTTTCAAAAGATCCTCTCTGAAACAATTTCCTTAATACCATGCACCGTTCCACATCTTCTACAATGTTAATGAAATAAAGTCAATCCCTCGCAAACACCAGAAAATAAATGACATAACCTTAAAAATTAAAACAGAAGGGCCGGGCGCGGTGGCTCAAGCCTGTAATCCCAGCACTTTGGGGGGGCCGGAGCGCGGGGTCCGGATCCCAAGGGTCAGGGAGATCGAGGCACCATCCTGGCTAACATGGTGAACCGTCTCTACTAAAAAATATAAAAAACTAGCCGGGGGCGAGGTGGCGGACGCCTGTAGTCCCAGCTACCTCGGGAGCTGACGGCAGGGAGTAAAATGCCGGGACCCGGAGAGCGGCGGAGCTTGCAGGTGCAGGGATGAGATCTGCGGCACTGCACTCCAGCTTGGGTTGACAGAGCGAGGACTCCGTCTCCAAAAAAAAAAAAAAAAAAAAAAAAAAAAAAAATTAAAACAGAAAGGCCAGCGCTTAATCCATTTAGGCATATATCTGTATTTATTTATCCAAGGAAGTTTAATATCTAATTTTACCTTAAGCAGAAAAGATGTATTTTATGTTTAAATGCCCTTTTAAATAGATCATCTTTTTCAAGTTTATAAAGCCAAATGTATAAACAGAAACTTACCTGATGGGTTAGGTAAGTGCTTAACTGCAGCATCCAGTTCCGCCACTGCTGAACAGCCACTCCTACTCTTTTGCCACTTTCTACTGTTATTGAACCCAGTGGATAATTTGAAGGCAGCTGTATTATAAGTTCAATAACTATGTCCTCAATAGTATAAGTAGCCATTACCTCTCGAGTAGTAGCTCGAGCTTTAACCTGCAATACAACAAAGGATATTTTGTTTGCCAGATTCCTTTCTTTCATCCAGAAAACATTTTGATAGGTTGACTATTAAAAGCTAAAGGCTTCATTCAAGGACAATGCAGGTAAACACATTCACTTATCTAACATAAGATAATTAAGAAATAGGTTTAGGCTGGGCACAGTGACTCACACCTGTAATCTCAGGTCTTTGGGAGGCCAAGGTGGGCGGATCATGAGGTCAGGAGATCGAGACCATCCTGCCTAATACGGTGAAACCCCGTCTCAACTAAAAATACAAAAAATTAGCCGGGTGAGGTGGCAGGTGCCTGTAGTCCCAGCTACTCGGGAGGCTGAGGCAGGAGAATGGTGTGAACCTGTGAGGCAGAGCTTGCAGTGAGCCAAGATCGCGCCACTGCACTCCAGCCTGGGCGACAGAGCGAGACTCCATCTCAAAAAAATAAAAATTTTAAAAAAAGATAAGGAAATAGGTTTAAATACCTGCCTGGTATATTTTTACAGTGATTTTGTGATATTCAAAGTTTGTTTTAAAAGACATTAATTGCTCATAAAAAAAGGTTTTATTGTGTTAGGCTTGTCACATAATAGTTCAATAAACCTTGACTAGATAAGTGACAGAATGGCTTATTATCCCTTCTCTTCCACACCGAGTATCGAATATCACTTCTACGCCTAATAAGTCTTCCTCTACCATGTTATCCTCCTGAGCTTTGGAGCCAACCATCAACTGCCAGAACATTTATAGTTATTTGTTTGGTTTTCAAACCAACATTGCAAACTCAACATAAAATGCACACATTATCATCCTTTACAAACTTCATCTTCTGAATTTCCTACTTCCAGGCTAAAAAATCATCATAGCACACCATTTTAAATTTCTGCTTCTACCTCATCCTAGATATTAACTAAATCACTAGCACATCTCTCACATCCCTACTCTTTATATTCCCACTGATACTGCCTCACCCATGCCCTAGTCCTTTGCTCATAATGTCTACCCCAACAGTCTCCTCTAACCGTTCATTTGAATCCAAACTGTTTGCCAACAGATCATGCTATAGACTATGGTCAGAGCAATTTCAAAGATCATAACTCTGACCATGCTACAGCCTGAATGAAAAATGTTCAGTGGCTGAACTGTACCACTTTGGATTGTTATTTGAGGCCCTTCCCAACGTACCTCTAACTCACTGTTGAGTAGTCTATTCACCTCTGGGACTCCTACTCATTATTTGGGTTGGAGTACTGCGTTATTTATCATTTCTTGGGCAACAGCTGAAATGACATTCTCACTTTTGTGCTTTTTGCAATAGTATTTTTTTCTCTCTCTCTTTTTTTTTTTTTTTTTTTTTTTGGGACATAGTTTCACTCTTGTTGCCCAGGCTGGAGTGCAATGGCATGATCTCGGCTCACCGCAACCTCCGCCTACCTCAGCCTCCCAAGTAGTTGGGATTACAGGCATGTGCCTCCACACCCGGCTAATTTTGTATTTTTAGTAGAGACGGGGTTTCTCCATGTTGGCCAGGCTGGTGTCGAGCTCCCGATCTCAGGTGATCCGCCCGCCTCGGCCTCCCAAAGTGTTGGGATTACAGGTGTGAGCCACTGCACCCGGCCTATTTTCTCTATAGTAAATGCCTTTCCCTTCATTTTCCCCATAACAAAATCCTGCCCACCTCCAGGTGATTTTCTTCCATAAAATCTCACTTAATCCCCTCAGCCAGATGAATCTTTCCCACTCAGATCATGAGGAACTCTTTCTCTTAACATGCTACTTTCCAATGCAAAAATCATTATCAGTATTGCTCTTTTCCCTTTATTAGACTGTATGTTATTACAGGACAAGAGTCTAGTCCTACTACACTGTTCATATCCTTGGTGACTGGGACACAGTGCTTGGCATCTGTAAGTATTCCAATACAGATTTTGAATGAACTAATGAATGCTCAAAAACTATCTGCTGGGTGAAATGGTTTGGATCTGTATCCCCGCCTGAATCTCATGCTGAATCCCAAATATTGCAAGTGGGGCCTAGTGGGAAGTGACTGGATCATGGGGGCGGATTTCCCACGGGTGCTAATCTCGTGATAGTGAGTGAGTTCTCATGAGATCTGGTTGTTTAAAATTCTGTGACACCTCCCCGCCTCTCTCCCTCCTGCTCTGGCCATGTGAGATGCTGACTCCCGTTTGCCTTCCGCCACGATTTTAAGTTTCTGAGTAGCTGGGATTACTGGCGCCCGCCACCACGCATGGCTAATTTTTGTATTTTTTCAGTAGAGATGAGGTTTTACCATGTTGCCCAGGCTGGTTTCAAATTCCTGACCTCAAGTGATCCACCCACCTCGGCCTCCCAAAGTCCTGGGATTACAGGCATGAGCCACTGCACCCGGCCTAAACCTCTTTTCTTTATAAATTACCCAGTCTCAGGCATTTATAGAAATGTGAGAATAGACTACTGTAGTGTGTGAATGAAAATTATACCACTGTTTCAATCCATACATGAAGTAATATTGAGATTTGACACACAAATTAGAAAACAAAATAGGCTGGTCTTGAACTCCTGGGCTCAAGTGATCCTCCCACCTTGGCATCCCAAAGCGTTGGGATTACAGGCATGAGCCACAAATCCTGGCCACCAGTTTCTATAAATTCTGAGCCAAGAGCTACAGTCTGTTTTGATATTAACAATGACAGACATACCCAATATTAAAACAACTTTTCTAGAGAAAGTCAAGACAATACTAACCGTCATGCCATTAAACAGTTGTGTACTTGTTTGTACAGAAGATATTTCTTGAAAAGAAAGAACACTGCTGACATACTTGCTTGTAAATCTATCTACAATATTGAAAACACGCTTCTCACTGCTATTCCACCACAACCTAACCATGGCAGGCAAATCTTTTAATGTCATATGATAGACTGAGCAAGCCAAGTGTGGAATGTGGTATGGAAGAGTTGCTGTTTCTGAGGAAAAAACAAATTCCTGATTAGTCACATGTATTTCTTACATAGAATAACAGACTAATATTAGTATTTTCTTTAAAAAGTGATCCTTAATTCCTCAACGATAGTGCTATAGCTCATCAAACAAATATACCAGAGAAACCAGAACTCTGGAGTATCAGCATCTTTCCACACATTCAAAATGAACCATAAGAATGGCAAAATAATTTTTTTTTAAGTGAAAATCCCAATTGACACTGAAAAAAAATCTACCTAGAAACAGAATTCTATAGTAAACATGAAAGACCACAAATAAAATAGAGTATACACATTTTAAAAAGAAGGAAAAGTTAAAGATGCTTGGTATTATAAATTATGAAAAGGAGTCTGGCCTCCTTTACTTTCCCCAGAGCTCGCTGTGCTGCTGTGCAGAAGTCTTAGAATACCCAACTCAATATTCACAAGATGCAGTCCATCCTCAGATCTCCAAGGCATTTAAAAAAAGCATATTCTCAGTAAATTGTTTCCAATACTGTGGTACAACCACATATATGCATATCTATCCTCTCTGCTCACATACGAGCTCCCAGAATGAAATACATTTTATTCAACTTTATTTCCCCTTATTTATATGCCTATAAAATGTTATCACATAAGAAATGTTTGTTTACAGAGTCAAAAGTTAATAGTCCCACCACACTAAGCTTCAAAAATATATTAAATTCCTCACAGTCCTTTATTTTAGGGTAAAATCGAATTATTCATCCTATTTAGAGAAATATGGAAAATGGTCAAATTCAACATTTTCATAGCCAGGACCTACCTTTGGGATTATTCTCCACATTCCCAGGGAAAAGTTTAATTCAACCTAGTGTGAATCTAGCATCCAAGAAAGAACATAAACACATATCTTACTGACCTCGAATACTCAGCTGGAGCTCCTCAGTAAAGAATGTTTTAGGGTCCTTATTTGGGACCTCAATTGCGGTCTCGGCATAGGTTGGATTTTCTGGCATAAGCCTGAACAGGTGATAGAGCAATTTATTCAAACTCTTTGTTTTCCGAAGATACATTGAGTACAGAGCCCGAAGCTGGTGGAGAGCAAAGAATTTGTTAGTAAACCAAATACACCAAGACAATTGGTATAAAAGAACTCAAAGTATAACAAATGTCCTTTCCTCGTAAACGAACAGACATTCTATCCCCTCATTATTAGAACAAGTTGCTAATATTTTTCTCAAATTGTCTTCCTGTGTTAGAATACACTCACCTTGGCTTAGTGTCTGAGATAAGAAAATCTATTCACCATTCCCACAGATGACTCCCTCACTCTCCTCCCAAGTCTTCCATACATTCCTTCCACACCATTGTCCTTAACCTTTCAAATTCCTGCTTAAAACTAATCCCATTTTTATGGCTGACCTCATCCTGTATCAAAAACTCCGACATTCCTTTATGACAGAGAGCACAAACTAGTAGTCCAAGATGTCTTGGGGTCTTCTCAGAGTTGTTTTTTCAATCAGGAGATTTCACATAAAATACGGATTTCTGGTTTCTCTTTTAAAAACAGAAAAACGAGCCACCACTGGGAGCACTGCAGGTATCTGTCAGACCTGTGCTTCACAACTCCTGCTTTCCCTCAGTAACACAGCTTGCATTTTCCACACTGACTTTGCAGTTCTTTGGTATCTGTATTGGTTTTAAGATAATTTGTTCTACTATATCACATATCTCCTCATAGTACAAAGATACCATTTTCTTTTTTCTTTTTAAAAATTTTGTATTTTAATTTTTGTGGGTACACAGTAGATATTTATGGGGCACATGAGGTATTTTATAGGCATATAATATGTAATAGGGTAAGTGAGGTATTTATCACCTCAAGCATTTATCCTTTCTTTGTGTAAACTACAACATTTTTTTTTTTTTTTTTTTTTTTTTTTTTTTTTTTTTTTTGAGACGGAGTCTCACTCTGTCCCTCAGGCTGGAGTGCAGTGGCCAGATCTCAGCTCACTGCAAGCTCCGCCTCCCGGGTTTACGCCATTCTCCTGCCTCAGCCTCCTGAGTAGCTGGGACTACAGGCGCCTGCCACCTCGCCCGGCTAGTTTTTTGGTATTTTTTTTAGTAGAGAGGGGGTTTCACCGTGTTAGCAAGGATGGTGTCAATCTCCTGACCTCGTGATCCGCCCGCCTCGGCCTCCCAAAGTGCTGGGATTACAGGCTTGAGCCACCGTGCCCGGCCTTTTATTTTATAAACACTATGAATACTTACAAGGATCAAGTAATAGAATTTGGAATTGATTTTTAAAATATGTTGACCAAAGGGCTCTTATCATCAAACTTAACATCACTAATGAAGGATGAACATCCCAAATCTGAAAATCCAAAATGCTTCATCATCTAAAACTTGTTGAGCACCAACATGATGCTTAAAGGAAATGCTCCTGGAGCATTTCAGATTTTCGGATCTGGGATGCTTAACCAGTACGTGTAACAAAAATATTCCAGAATCTGGAAAAATCTGAAATCAGAAACACTACTGGTCCCAAGCATTTTGGATAAGGAATACTCAACCTGTAAAAGAACACAACGAGATTATATGGCTCCTGAGGTAAGACTCTGAGAACATGTAACAACTTGTGCAGTAAGTAGTCTTGCTGAAAATCAACCACAATCTAATGAGGAAACGATCAGACAAATTCAAACTGTATGACAGGGTAAAAACAGCTGGCCAAAACAATGACAAGAAAGAAAAGAAAGGTATAGGAATTATAGGTTAAAGAAACTAAAGAAATATGGCAAACAAATACAAACATGGTTCTTGATTGGATCTTCAACACAGAAGAAAACAAAACTATAAAGATATTACTGGGACAACTGAGAGTATCTAAATAAAAATTAGGTACTACTGCATCGAAATTGAATTTGAATATAAAAATTATATTCTGCTTATGTAGAAACATGTCCTTGATCTTAGGAGATACATGTTTAAATGCTTTTGGTAAAGCATCGTAATGTCTGCAAGTTAGTTTCAAGCAGATCAGCAGAAAAAGAGTACATACAGAGACAGTATGTGCAAATGTAGCCACGTGTTAAAAATGTGTTGATCTAAAAGAGTATGTGACTTTTCATTGAATTATTCTTCCAACGTTGTTGTTTAATTTTTTTCAAAATAAAAGTTAGAGATATTTTAAAATTAATCAGCAATATCAATGGACTTTAAAAAACACACATATATGACCCAGCAATCCCACTGAAGTATACAACACAAGTGAAATGAAAACACATTTCAACACAAAAGTTTATACATTAATGTTCACAGCAGCTTTATTTACAATGGTCAAAAAAACCAGAAACAGCCTAAATGTCCACTAACAGATAAGCAGATAAACAAAATGTGATATCTATAAAATGGAGTATTATTCAGCCACAAAAAGAAATGCAATATTTATGATACATGCTACAATCTGATAAATCCTGAAAACAATATACTAAGATAAAAGCCAGACACAAAAGACCAGATGTGTGAAATGTCCAGAACAGGCAGATGCATAGAGACAGAACACAGTTTAATGGCTGTCAGGAGCTGTAGGGTTTGAGAGGAAATGGGAAGTGATTGCTACTAAATACAATGGGATGTTGACAATGTTCTAAAATTAGATAGTGGTAATAGTTGCACAAGTCTGTGAATACAGTCAGCCCTCCACATCCATGGGTTCCACATCTGAGAATTCAACCAATCGCAGATAGAAAATATTTGAGGGGCAAAAAAAGTGATTTTTAAAAACCCAATACAATAAAAATACTATAAATGTTAAAAATACAGTATAGCAACTATTTCAATAGCATTTACATTGTATACATAACTAGAGATGATTTTAACTAGTATACAGGAGGATGTGCATAGGTTAGATGCAAATACTATGCTATTTTATATAAGGAACTTGAGTATTCACTGGGTTGGGGACCATGGGAGGGAGCCTGGAAACAATCCCCTGCAGATATCAAGGGATGACTATATACTAAAAACACCAAACTGTGTGGCCAGGTGAGGTGGCTCACGCCTGTAATCTCAGCACGTTGGGAGGCCAAGGGGGGCGGAACACCTGAGGTCAGGAGTTTGAGACCAGCCTGGCCAACGTGGTGAAACCCCGTCTCTACTAAAAATAGAAAAATTAGCCAGGCGTGGTGGTAGGCGCCTGTAATCCCAGCTACTCGGGAGGCTGAGGCAGGAGAATCACTTGAACCCAGGAGGTGGAGGTTGCAGTGAGCCAAGATCGCACCATTGCACTCCAGTCTGGGGGACAAGAGCGAGACTCCATCTCAAAAAAAAAAAAAAAAAAAATTTAAAAAACACCAAACTGTGTATGCTAAGTGGGTAAATTTTGTGGTATGTGCAATATCTCAGTAAAGCTTTATAAAACAGACAAATAAACATACACATGTACATATACAACTTTTTCTAGTTCAATCTGATTTGCTAGGAGTTTTTTTGAGAAAAAAGTTAACCCATGATTTAGGAACATTTAAAGTTTTCTGAAGAAAATTGTTTATTTTAGGATTCATGTAATTATTAGGTAGGCAGATAAGCCAGAATAACCCACCTAATAATACTAATTATTAGGTGGGTTATTCTGGCTTATCTGCCTACAGCTCAGTTCAAGTTTTTCAGACATAATAATAATAAATGCTGCTGTATAATTTTGTACCCTAACCCAATCCCAGCCTAATAAAAAAGGTGATGCATGGCCATTTTCCTAATTTCTGAATATAAAATGAGAACAAAACTCTTATACACAAAAGCCTCAATCTGCTGCTATTTTTTAGAGATCAACAATATTTTAAGAAATTGATGTAAAAGCCCAATAAGGAGCTCTTGAAATACATCATCAGCAAATAAAACCAGCTTAAGTCACAAAAATACATGACAGGCCTAAAAAGAAAACTAATCTATTTAACAACTAGATCAATGCTACTTCTGTGATTTGATTTTCCCCTTAGATGTACAAATGCAAAGATGCAAAAATTGATATCTTTGTACCAAGGTATAGGTTATGAGCAACAACATAAATTATAATTTAAAAATTCCAAAAAGTCACATTGGAAATGAATGCCATGAATACTTAATCACACTAAGTGATAAACTAAATCTTTTTGTATTGACCTGTCAAAGAAGGCACATATTTTACTAGGTTAATTCAATCAAAGATTGACAGAGATTTGGATCTTCCTTCTTCTTTTTGAGACAGGGTCTGGCTCTGTCGCCCAGGCCTGAGTGCCAGTGGCATGATCTCATCTCACTGCAACCTCCGCTTCCTGGGCTCAAACTACCCTCAAGTGGGGATCTTTCTATAAGAAATAAAAACTAGAGAGATCTTTCCAGTTTCTTCTTGGACAAGGTCTTACTTCCTAAACATGAGACAACAGAGACATCTAGTGGCTGCTAGAATAATTTGGGCAAAATATTTCAGATATTTTTACCACTTAGGTAACAGCTGGAATTATTACACAGGTAATGTTTCACAGATCTTTCTCCAAACAGTGATTTTCAAGTAAGGTAAATTGCCAATGATGTATTAAGTGAAATCTCCACAACAGAGTGAAAACTGACCCCTCCCCAAAAAACCAGAAAAAACACAAGATTCAATTCTTTTGAAATAATTACTATGATAGTACACAATTAAATTATATAAATATTATTTCTTGATATAAAAGAACCTGGTGACTACATTCAGTTAGAAAAAAAGTTGATCTGGCCACATATCAGAGTAATTACTTTTGCTTGGAGGGGTAAGGTATAAGGGACAGAAGTAAACTTATTAAGCAGATTGTCTGAAGTTAGCTGGATAAAATGAGATTAGGCCGGGCACCTTGGCTCATGCCTGTAATCCCAGCATTTTGGGAGGCCAACGAGGGTGGATCACTTGAGCTCAGGAGTATGAGACCAGTCTGGGCAACATGGTGAAACCCCATCTCTACAAAAAATATAAAAATTAGCCAGGCATAGTGGCTTGCACCTGTAGTCCCAGCTACTTAGTGAGAAGATCGCTTGAGCCTAGGAGGCAGAGGCTGCAGTGAGCCAAGATCGTGCCACTGCATTCCAGCATGCGCAACAGAGTGAGACCCTGTCTCAAATGCAAAAAAAAAAAAAAAAAGGATGAGATTAAAACATAAGGATTTCCCTTTTATTAAACTGAAGGGAAGGAAGGTATTTAGAACAGTATCAGAAGCATATTAGGACAGAACTATCGAAAGTTGTCACATATTTATTTACCTGTGATGACGCGGCTTTGAAGAAAGTGAGTATTAATTTCCAAGTGAGAAGGTATCCCAGAACATAACAGAAGTCTTCACTCAGTGGTTTAATAGTAACTATCTGTCCAACAGGAACACACCCCAAAACATTTTCTAGTAAGTCCTCTTGAGTGCTAAGAAGAGACATCAGTGCGGCTGGTGGTGACCTAAGAATCAATGATTAAACACCACAAGTTTTCTTTATAACTCATCCCTTAACAAACTGACAGTACTTGTAAACTTCAAGCATTTTAGAAATATTTCTCTATTTTCCAAAAAACGTTTTAAAATTCCCCTCTATGGATCCAATTTTAACTCCTAATCTCACGTAACAGTAAAATCAAAAGACATATTATAGCACTTGAAGGAAAGACATTTTATAAAACATCTATTTCAATTTTCTGTTTTATAAGTGAAAAAAAATCACACACCCAGAGAAGCCAAATGATTAGTCCAAAGTCTTTCAGTTAGTAGGGGAAACGGTTAGGGATTCTAAATCCTACCAGGCCTTTCATCACCCTATGAAAGACAGCGTGAAGACTAAGGCTTCGAACTTTGTCACTTCGTTCTAGTTTCTGTTTTACTGCATATTGTCTACTTAGCACTATTGAGAAATATCACAGTGGTACTATTAATCAGAATGATAAACACAGAAAATAATTATGTGCCTATTTAAAAAATCGTGATTGTATCTTTTTAGGAAAATAAATGTACCATTCAGATTACTTCACAACAAATTAAGTTAATTTTCTTCTTTATTGAACTACTCTACTCATTTATACTTTCAGGTGAACTTATGAGATTCTCAAAAAGTAAAATGCTTAACTCTTCTCTGTGATACTCTAGCCTGGTTCTCTCCTTTCACTGCTGTGATCGTTCTTCCCTTGTGGCTTCCTTCTCCCAGCCCACAAGCATAGGCCTTCTCCAAACTTCTGCTCTCAGGTCTTTTCCTTCAACCCCTCCATCTCACATACCCAGCCTTCTATATTCCATATTGATAGTCACTAGATCTTATAAAACACCAGCTCCAAAATCTCTCCACTTTTCACATTGCCCTCCACGCATTGTTATTTAACTTCTGGAACGACCTCCACCTCTGCTTGCTTCTTTTTACAATTCATGTTTCACACTACACTAGTGTCAGAATCAGCTGATGGTGCCCTGTCTCCTACCAAATGATGCCCAAATCCCCCACAAAAAAGTCATTTTTAAGGCCATTCCTTATCGGACCTCCTTAACTACCCTTTCGGCTTTATCTTCCACTATACCCTGCCTACTCTATACACACTGGTTCATTTATTCTTTCATTCAACATACTACTCATGATGTCTGCTATAGACCAGGAAGCATTCTGGCCTATAGCAATCTAGCCTATTTCTCTCTCAGAAATGAGAGACAGAAATTCCTGCCCTCACAGAACTTAAATTCCAGGAAAGAAAGACACCGTCAATAAAAGTATACATTAAGTGGGAACTACTCAATATTGCCCAAGCACATCCTGACATTCATGACTCAGTGCCTTTGTACATGATGTTCTTGTAACGTATATTGTCTTTCCTGTCCTGCAGAAATGCTACCTAACCTTAAAGGACCAGTTTAAATGCCTCTTCCTCTAAAGAAAGTCTTCCCTTCCTGATGTACATTAATTGTGCCCTCATCACATGCTATCTTCTATAGGTCTAAATGACATTTAAAAAAATGTTATCTATCCGTCTTCTTAGCACTTACCATATACTATATTTTCTATAAGGCTACGGTATCATCTGTATCAGATAAATTCCTTAAGAAAAAGAAAGTGCTCACTAAACACTGCATACTCCCTTCAGCATTTAATTAATACTCTGCACAAAGTGGATGCTCAATAGATATTTGAACTGATACACTCTTTCCACAGCCACCATATGGCCAAGGACAGTTTTACTGAACAGAAGCAAATGGAAAATATGATTTAAGAACAATTAAGAGAGAGAAACAATCTTTTGAGTGAAATCTAGATTTCATTTATATCTTACAGATAACTAAAAAGATCTATCTGTAGAATGAATATAACTCTAATTTATAGCTTCTGTGCTGCTTCAGTCCTCTAAAGACATCATAAGTGAGATGGATTATAAGAATTTAATAAAACAAATAATTTAAAAAAACCTTACAGGGCTGGCTCTTCTTCTTCATCTCCATATGACTTTAGATTATCCTGATCATATTGCGGTAATTCAGGCATCAATCTAGAAATTAGAACAGTATTTTAAAATACGTGATATTAAACTGTTTATTAAGTCATGCTCAAGAGCAGAAAGACCAATACTTATTTTATAGTAAGTAAATGTTTTAATGAGTTTTCTCTAAAATAACTACTATAACCAGGACTATTAAAATATAAATTGTGTATAGAAAACAATAACCTAAAAGAACAGGCAACTTAGTGTCCCTATAAGTGAAGCAGTCAGATCTCCTTCTTTTAAAAATTTCACTTTTTTAAATGATTAAAAGTAAAAACTAAGCATATATTCTATTTTTTAGACCACTGTAACATTGATTCAATTGGATAAATTCTTACTTGTATAGCATATGATAAACAGCAATTTGCACAGGCCTAGCTCTGAAGAGAAGTAATGGGGCCAATGTATTTAACAAAGTCTGGAGATATTCTGGTAAGTTTGTTTTTTGGTCAGCAACTAATCTTGCAGGAAGTTTGTGACTCAGTAGCTGTTCCTTTGAGATATATGTTAATGTTTCACACATGGGTTTCAGCATTGCATTCTGAAAGGATGTTTCAGACACATCTTTGTTTTCTCCTAATGACAAAAAGGAAAGAAACATGCCCGTCCCAAAAGAAAGTTAGTATAGCTTAACTGATTCACAATCAAGTATCATTTAAGAAAACGAAATAAAAACTAGACATCAACAATAAAGCACTCTTAACTGGAAACATGACCTGAATATATATTCCAGTTAATCTCAACTGTTTTCATGACTTTTATCTGATCCTTATCTAAAAAGAAAGCGAATGTTCAACAGGTTCTATTCACGTGATCCATTCACGTTATCCGAATTACTACTATTTTAACTTGCAACAGTCATTGGATACTTTGCCATTTTTCAATTTTTGTCTGTAAAGTAGAAGCATATGTGATGCTTCTGAGAAGCCAAGCTTTCTTTTCTGGCTTTTTCTTTTATTATTTAGTATTATTTGATTTAAACATCAAAATTTTTGGTTTTGAATTTTCAGTAAGTCATTTTCAGTGAATCAATCTCATTATTATTCCCTTTTTCACTTGCCTGTAACAGTCACCAAAATAGGTAAAAGCAAACTATGGATGCCTTGGGAAAAAAATTCTTTCCATTCACTGATTAGATTTACAGGAAGATTGCCAATGGTATCCAGAGTTGTGGAATCAAAGAAAGCACTGAGGTCACAGGCCAAATCACAGCTGACACAGGCAAACAGTTGCACAAGTGGAATAGAATACAATGCCTGATTCTCACTTGTTGTCTGAAAAAAACAATAAAAATGAAATAGGTAAACAGACTTCTACCAGAACACTACAAATAAAGCCAATATAAAGAAAAGCCTTTCTTTCATTTCTTTGAATTTTAAAATGAAAAGTAGTAGAAGTGTGTAGTCTCAGGAGAAATAAAACAATTTTACATCAAAATAACTTTTTTCTTCAAAATTAAATACCATGAATTAGAATCATTAATAAATAATTTATTCTCAAATGCCCTTTTTAATTTCTAAACTATGGAAGAAAACACTAAGTCAGATACATTAAATACACACTTCTAATCTTCTCAGTAGCCCTACAAGTTGTAAGTTATTATTTTAAAATAAGAAAATCGGCCAGGCGCAGTGGCTCAGAGGCTGAGGCGGGTGGATCACATGAGGGCAGGAGTTTGAGACCAGCCTGGTCAAAATGGTGAAACTGCATCTCTACTAAAAATATAAAAATTAGTCAGGCATGCTGGTGAGTGTCTGTAATCCTGCTATTTGGGAGGCTGAGGCGCAAGAATTGCTTGAACCCAGAAGGCGGAGATTGCAGTGAGCCAAGAATGCACCACCGCACTCCAGCCTAAGCAACAGAGAGAGACTCCATCTCAAATTAAAAAAAAAAAAAAAAGAAAAAGAAAGAAAGAAAGCTGAGTTTAAGTTTAAAACTCGAAGTCACATAGCTAATAGTAGGCAAAGCAGAGATTGAGACCAATTCGACCCTGACCGACTTGCTGCCTTGGAGCCCACAAGTAATATACTTCTGGTTGCTCTGGGTCATAAAATTACACTAATTCCCTCTGAATTTGCTATTTAATGCATTACTCTCACAATATTCATACAGTATGTTTTAGAAACAATCTAACTATAACCAAAAAAGACCAAAATAATTGTCATTAACAGATAAAACCTAAAAGGGCTGTGCTGCAAATATTATAATAAGCTAATGGAGAAAGCATTTTAATAACAGGAGATTTGATCACTGAATGATGCTGGTAGTCATTAAAAATCTATCATCTTACTATTCTGTCAAATCGTAGCTGGTAAGAAGAACATCTATAAAGTGCTTTAAATTACGCAAAGGAACCAATTACAATCATCACTTAAAGAATGAGATTGGTAAATAGTTCTGATGCAAAAGTATGTACAAAGACCCACAAGAGGTGATGACATATCAGGTTAATTTACCTCCAACCAAGCCAACATGGAGCACATGATGAAGTCCCACTCACTCTCTGCCAAAGGGGATGAGCAATATTTCAGAAATAGGGAAAGAAACCGGATTATTTCTATATTTACACCCAGTACCTCTGGACTTGCTTCTGATAGATTACTGTGATAAAGATAAAAACAAATGACAACAAAATAATAATTATATTGACATTTAATTAGAAAATGTTATTTAAATCTTATGTACTCATAAATAACTGACTTAAATGTCTACCATAATTACTCTACAAATTTGTGACACAGATACGTAATCTTCATCTGAATTGTATACTGAAGGAAAAACATAGTATAAAGCATCACCTACCAACTGAAAAGAAAAATATCTTCATGCTCTTTCTTCCAGGATATTATGATTTTCAATATTCCATGTAATAGCTCTCCATCATCTATACTTTTGGTTTGCAAACAAGAATTGAAAATGGCAAGATGTCCAAAACCTCCTGAAGTAAAATTCAAAATGAAAATTAAAATTTTAAGAACTATATGGCTATTTTTAAAAAGTCCACTTTGAGAAGTAAAAAACTTTCTTGAGAAGTGCTCAGGTTAAGAACTCTAAAAATGGCTTTTATGTAAGAGTCAACAAATGAGCTTATAAGCTGCAAAGGGTAGGGACTCTGTCTCCATACCCAGCACCTAGCACACAATAGAGAATTTGGGGGAGGGGAATGTAAGGGAATGATACTGGAATTTAAACGGACTTATGCTGTTTTTGTTTTGGTTTCTTAAGTGCAGGACATATTCAGCAAACTCATCATTCAAATAAAAAAAACCTACAGCTACAGAGTAGCTGGAAACAGCAAATGGAAAATAGAACATAGTGTTTCATAATTTACACATCCATTCACTCAATAGCAGCTAAGTTGGCCGGGCGCGGTGGCTCAAGCCTAAAATCCCAGCACTTTGGGAGGCCGAGACGGGCGGATCACGAGGTCAGGAGATCGAGACCATCCTGGCTAACACGGTGAAACCCCATCTCTACTAAAAAATACAAAAAAAACTAGCCGGGCGAGGTGGCGGGCGCCTGTAGTCCCAGCTACACGGGAGGCTGAGGCAGGAGAATGGCGTAAACCTGGGAGGCGGGGCTTGCAGTGAGCTACGATCCGGCCACTGCACTCCAGCCTGGGCGAAAGAGCGAGACTCCGTCTCAAAAAAAAAAAAAAAAAAAAAAAAAAAATAGCAGCTAGTATATGCGCTAAGCTCTGATGTGGACCCTCTCTTTAGAATCTCTACCATTCCTCAAAATGCATCCACTGGTGTATCTTAACACCCTCTGTCCTCAGCTTTCTATCTTACATACCAGTCAAAATGAACAATCTGTATTCTTGTATGTTTTTGTGTACCTGGAATGCCCTTCCCCAACTATGTCCATATGGAAAACGATTTATCCTTCAACACCCAGTAGAAATATTTCTCTTTATGAAATCGCCACTAACACCCTCAAAGCAGAGTGAAAACTCCTTCCTTTCTGCCACTTGTATACATAATAACATCTTTTTGCTACATCAGTTATCACGATACAACTTCATGTTTGTCTTCTCTACAACAGGAACTACCATGTAGGGTGCTCATAAGTGCTGATTATATTAATAAACAGGCTGGGCGCGGTGGCTCACGCCTGTAATCCCAGCACTCTGGAAGGCCAAGGCGGGCGGATCACGAGGTCAGGAGATCAAGACCATCCTGGCCAACATGGTGAAACCCCGTTTCTACTAAAAAAATACAAAAAATTAGCCAGGCGTGGTGGCAGGCGCCTGTAGTCCCAGCTACTCAGGAGGCTGAGGCAGGAGAATGGGTGAACCTGGGAGGCGGAGCTTGCAGTGAGCTCAGATGGCGCCACTGCACTCCAGCCTGGGTGACAGAGTGAGACCCTGTCTCAAAAAAAAAAAAAAAAAAAAAAAAAAATTATAAACAAATGAAAAGTGCAGTGTTTTAAATACGGCGGAAGCTATTTTTGCCTTTATATGTTCAGTCATTGGTTGGCTAGGGAGAAATGAGGCACAACTTTAAAAAGCTATAGATAGAAAAGAAATGGTTAGAAGGTATTTCTGGGTGTAAGTCTTCCCTCAAGGCCCAGCATTTTTGTACTGTAAAATGGTAACAGCCATTGTCTAATGACACTCATCCATATAATCTCAGAACAAATCAGCTGTAATTCAATTTACCTCTAATAGATATGGTCTTATAAATTAGAAATAGTTCTTTATCTCAAGCAATAATTAAATTAATGAAATATTTATTATCAAGCAACTAACCATTAGTACTGCAAAGATCTTTCTTAGTCCAGCCCAAAAGAGCAGGTATACATTGAGCACTAAATTCTTTCTTTTCTTCTTTTGACAAAAATGGACATAGACTTTGAATGGTATGCAAATTGCCTTCAGTTAGTGGGAAAAAACTGTTTAAAGAAAAGAAAAAGCACAAGTTAGATTTCTTCGAAACATACAGTTATTTCACATATTCCTTTTATTTGGACTATTGAAAAGATGAATAATTCTATCACATATAATTACATAAAAGAAACTATGATAGGTTTTAACAAGTGCTGACTTGAATTTTTTTTGTTTGCTCCTTTTTTCTGCATAAATTTTTAAAATGAGCATATATAACGTTTCCCCATGTATGATTTTTTAAAATTACACTAGCCACATGACATGTTCTCTTTTAAAAAAAAAGAGTCAACTGCCAGGCACAGTGGTTCACGCCTGTAATCCCAACACTTTGGGAGGCTGAGGAGGGTAGATCATGAAGTCAGGCATTTGAGACTAGCCTGGCGAATATAGTGAAACCCCATCTCTACTAAATATACAAAAAATTAGCCGGGTGTGGTGGCGGGCGCCTATAATCCCAGCTACTCAGGAGGCTGAGGCAGGAGAATCGCTTGCACCTGGGAGGCGGAGGTTGCAGTGAGCTGAGATCGCGCCACTGCACTCCAGCCCTGGCGATGGTGCAAGACTCCATCTCAAAAAAAAAAAAAGAGTCAATTGATTCAACTTAAATAAATAGTACCAGTTGTGTGTCCTTTCTTTTTTTTTTTTTTTTTTTTT
>NW_016803880.1:1501362-1538595 GCF_001698545.2 Rhinopithecus bieti | reverse complement strand
TTGTTGTCCTTTTTTTTTTTTTTTTTTTTTTTGAGACGGAGTTTCACTCTTGTTGCCCAGGCTGGGGTGCAATGCATGATCTCAGCTCAATGCAACCTCCGCCTCCCAGGTACAAGTGATTCTCCTGTCTCAGCCTCCCAAGTAGCTCGGATTACAGGCATGCACCACCACGTCTGGCTAATTTTTTTTGTATTTAGTAGAGACAGGGTTTCACCACGTTAGTCAGGCTGGTCGCGAACTCCTGACCTCAGGTTATCCACCCGCCTCGGCCCCACAAAGTGCTGGGATTGCAGGCCTGTGTGTCCTTTCTTTGAACTGATACTCATATTTGTGCATATATATAGTTGGGTTTTATTCATATAAAAGGGATGACACTAAACATATTGTTCTATCATTTACCACTTATATATACTTTGTCAGAATGTATAAATTATTCTGTTTTAAAGCTATATAACAAAAATAAACAAAATCTACCTAACACTCCATACTATGGATGTGTCATAACTATTTCCCTATCCGTGAACATTAGGTTTTCCCCTCCAAATTTTGCCCTCACACATAATGCTGCAATAAATATCCTTAAGAAGATATTATTCTGCGAATGTATAAATACGTCTCCAGGCTATATTCCTAGAAGTGGAATTGAAACCTCAAAGGTTTGAATGTATTATATGTTGGCAATTTCAAATTGCTTCTGAAAACTCATAATCAATTTACACTGTCACTGAAAATGCATGTGTGACTGTTTAGCTGCACACTTAATGAATCTTTTTGATTCTTGGCAATATAGTGGATAAAACCATTGCTTTTAATTTGTACTTCTGTCATTATTAGTAAGGCAAATCCTTTCATATTTCACATTTCAGTATTGACCTACCTTTGACCATTTCATCTATGAGTTGCCTCTTTAAGTCTTTGATTAATTTTTCAATTTGGAGGGTTTTACTGATTTATATAAACTATCTACATATTACAGGTACTTTTTGTTGATTTGCAAATGTCCTCTCCCATTGTCATTTGTCCCTGTAATCTTTATATTTTTGTCGCAGTTTTCATCTTTCAGAAATACTATATACAAAATTGTAACTATCATAAAATACACATAAAATTAATGTATTAGCCATTTTTAAGTGTCGAGTTCTGCAGTGTTAAGTCCATTCACACTATTGTGCAACTAATCTCCAGACCTCTTCATTCTGCAAAACTGAAACTCTACCCACTAAACACGAATGCTGCATTCCTCTCTCACCGTCGGCCCCAGGCAACCACCTTCTACTTTCTATCCCTATGAATCTGACTACTCTATAAAAGGAATCATAGAGTATCCGTCTTTTTGTAACTGGCTTATTTCACTCAGCATAATGTCCTCAAGGTTCATACAGACTGTAGCATGTCAGAATTTCTTTCCCTTTTAAGGCTTAATAATATTCCATTATATGGTTATATCACACTTTTATCTATCCATTTATCCACTGATGGGCACTTAGGTTGCAAGAAGTTTTCATTTTTGCAAAATCAAATATATATATATATTTACATATAATGTAAAGGAGGAGGTCTCAGTATTTTTCTTCCAAACACATGACCAATTTTCATATCATTATTATTTATTCACCACACTGATTTGAAATGCCACCTATATTAAAAACTAAATTCACATATATGTGTGGATAGGTTTCTGGACTGTATCCACTGATTTGTCTACTCTTCAATTTCATACTGCTTAATTACTATAATTCAATATTATATTTTATATTTGGCATGCAGTTTCTTTCACTTTTTTCAAAATTTCTTATTTTGATAACTTTTCCTCCAAATGTATACTATGTTCAGAACAGTTTACTAAGTTTTATCAAAAACTGCTGAAATTCTGATTGAGATCGCACTGAAATTATAGGTTGACACAATCATTTTTACAATTAATCTTCCCACCTTCTTTTGAGATCTTTATTCAAGTTTTACAATTGTAATTTTTTTGTTAAATTTCTTTTTTTTTTTTTTTTTTGAGACGGAATCTTGCTCTGTCGCCCAGGCTGGAGTGCAGTGGCCTGATCTCAGCTCAGTGCAAGCTCCGCCTCCCGGGTTCCCGCCATTCTCCTGCCTCAGCCTCCCCAGTAGCTGGGACTACAGGCACCCGCCACCTCGCCTGGCTAGTTTCTTGTATTTTTTAGTAGAGACAGGGTTTCACCGTGTTAGCCAGGATGGTCTCGATCTCCTGACCTCGTGATCCGCCCGTCTCAGCCTCCCAAAGTGCTGGGATTACAGGCTTGAGCCACCGCGCCCGGCCTGTTAAATTTATTTCTAAGTATTTATAGTTTTTGTTGTCATTGTGAATGGAATCTTTTTTTCCCATACCATTTTTTAAATTTATTACTATGGGTGAATAAAAAAGTTATTCATTTTTGTGTGGTATACATCCATCTCCTTAGTAATTAGTTGCAATAGTTCTTTAGCTAATTCCACATTACTTTTATAATCAGAAAAAAATTTTAATTATGCTACAAAAGCTAATGTCAAAAAGTTACATACAGTATGATTCCATTTATATAATATTGTTTTTTGTCTTGTTTTGTTTTGTTTTGAGACTGGGTCTCACTCTGTTGCCCAGGCTGGAGTGCAGTGGCGTGATCTCTGCTCTCTGCAACCTCTGCCTTTACTGCAACCTCCGCCTCCTGAGCTCAAGTGATCCTCCCACCTCAGCTTGATGAGTAGCTGAAACTACAGGCGCACACCAACACACCTAGCTAATTTTTGTATTTTTTGTAGAGATGGGGTTTTGCCATGTTGCCCAGGCTGGTCTGGAACTCCTGGGCTTAAGCTGTCCTCTCACCTCAGCCTTCCAAAGTGCTGGGATTACAGGCATAAGTCTCTGCACCCGGCCAATTCCATTTATATAATATTCTTAAACGACATCATTACAAACATAAGAGAACAGATTAGTGGTTGCTAGGGATTAGGACAATGGGAAGGGAGGTGGCTGAGGCTATATATGGATAACCTAAGGGATCCTGATAATGAAACTGTTCTGTAGTTGACTGTGGTGGTGGTCACAGATGTGAGCTACGTAGAACACACACACACTCTATCTCTCACACACACAAACATACACAAACATGTGCATGTAAACTAAGTCAACTGACTGTATCAACACCTTTTCCTTGGTTGTAATACTATGCTAAAGTTATGCAAAACAGTACCACTGGGTAGATATATGATTTTTATTCTTTGTATTACTTCTTACACATTCATGTGAATCTACAATTACCTCAAAATAAAAAGTTTTCTAAAACTTTTAAGATAAAAAATGATCAAAATTTAATTTAGAATTCTATGCCCAAACACGTATCTATCATTTCAGAATTCTTCTCGGTAAATCTGTAAATTCAGAGTGCCTCTTGGTAAATCTCAGCTAAGTATTAATTTGAATGCTGAGCTTCACCAGCACACCCAAACCCACAAGCTATCTCTTTGTCTGAAGAACAGAACACATTTGTTACATTTCTAGAACATACTTCAATAGGATGATGTTATTTAAGAGAAGAGTAACTTTCCCTGTCATTTCCATATAGCAAATAAAGTGATGGAAAAAGAGTATTAGGAAAGGGCAGAAGTAAATATTTCTATCAGAAAGATTTCTGGGGAAAAGAAAACAAGTTCATGAAATGCTGTTGGCTTAAAAAAAAAAAAAAAAAGTACCATATAAAATTCTACAACAAAAGGCTATGGAGTTGAAACTACTTACTTTAAAAAAAAGGTATGGGCCAGACATGGTGGCTCACACCTGTAATTCCAGATCTTTGGGAGGCTGAGGCAGCAGGACTGCTTAAGCCCAGGAGTTCGAGACCAGCCTGGGCAACATGGTGAGACCCCATCCCTACAAAATTACAAAATTAGCCATGTGTGCTGGTGCACACCTGTGGTCCCAGTTACTCAGGAGGGTGTGGTGGGAGGATCACTTGACCACAGGAGGTTGAGGCTACAGTGAGCCATGTTCGCACCACTGAACTCCAGCCTGGGCAACAGAGTGAGATCCTGTCTCCAAAAAAATAAATAAAAAGGTATGTCCCTAACCTAAAACAATTTAATTTGCCTTGAAGTCTTTAATTTCCTCATTTCCTAAACCTGTTTTCTTGATTCACTACAGATTATTCATTAATTAGGGGCTGCCAAAGTGACCATTTACAGTAAATTACAAAGTAAAAACATTTTAAATAAGAATACCTTTCTTTTCTCTTATAATGTGGTTTTACTTCATCAGATGAAATGCTTCGGGAAAGGATCAACTTAGCAATAATAAGAGACCACAGTGTGCCATGTTCTCTGGACCTAAAAAAAGAAAGAAAAAAATTATATTCCATTTTGAAAGTGTACTGAATAAAATGTTTAAACACTGGCTAGCTGGATTCCTTTTACAGAATTAAATAAGGCACCTTGTGATGGCATCAATTCACCTAAGATTTTGCACCCAAGCAACTGCCAGTAATTATCCAAAGAACTGGGAGTTTAGGCTTTCAACACTCCTTCACAGTTGGTATTGAGCTCTCATCCCTAGGAAACTCCACAGTCTCTTCAGTCCCAACAGGGGAGATGATCTTAGAGATCAGGCTTGAAAACCAGAGGCTGTAGCTGGGAAAAAGACATCTCCCAGAGGACACTTAGGCTGGCTTAAGTTGAACAATCAAAGAGGTTCTTTGATTCTGAGGAAAGTTGTGAGTGTCAACTAAGTAGAATGGGATTGGAAAGGAAGCCTGGGTCCTCTGACATAGCAAAGCATGCTCAAAATACTATCGGCAAATGATAAACCCTTAAAGCAGTTCAACATGGTAATTTCAAAAAGCTAAACATCTTACTACTATATATTCTACAAGGACTGTTTTCATACCTGCCTTCCTAATCTAGGGGAGAGAGCTTTATGGTCATAACATTAAGACACACCTATAATAACATGTAAGATAAAGGATGAATCAGAGAACTGGGAGGATGAGTCACAAATAAATCAAAACAACTTCTACAAGATTCTACTTCTTTTTTGTCATCTGATCCCTGAATGTATTTATGGATTTAATAAGACATGTGGAATACAAATATCTTCCCCTGAGAAGGTTAAATGAAGTATTTAGAATTCATACACTATTTATCATTAAGAATAGGAATTATTTAGATCAATCCTCTGACTGAAACATTAGCATGAAGTAGGGTTACCTCTTATAGAAGGCAAAGCCATAAAGAAGTAGCATAGTCATTTCAAAAACAGAAATTGAAAGAGATTCTTACCTGTTAAATAACTGCTGCAAAAGGCCAGAAGTATTACCAAGTACACGTAAGTGATCATACGTAATATTCACTTTTTGAAGCATTTCACAAAATCCAGTTAGAAAAATAGGTGGGTTATCTAATTCTTCACACCACTGCAGTGAATAAAGCAGTTCCGCAACTAAGAGAAGAGACAGCACCAAATTATCAAAAGTACTTTGTGAACAAACCCTTCAATTATTTTCACTTCTCTGCCTTGTTTTCTAACACTGTTGTGCTCACTCATCTCAAAACACCTATGAACTGATTTTCAGATCTGCTTTGACATGTTCAAGGATAATGAAAACTGAGAATATTTGTCTGATACAAAATATCACCCTTTTCCCAAATTTTACTTGGTCCTTTTTCTAATTAGTTAAGAATGTGACAAGAACCTAAGTTACTAGAGATACTGAAAGAATCTTCCTACCATTTTGGCAAAACTGGTAAAAAGTTCCAGACAGGAAAAACAACTAAGGGACCCAAGACCTGAGGTGAGAAGTCCATGGCAAATGGGAGAGATGGGAGACAGTATGATACAGTAAAAGGACATGGGGCCTCAGCGACAGATTGGGGTGGATTCAAATCTGCGTCTCTCTCTCAAGCTATATCAATAGTTATCAATAAGGATACTACAAACTAACTCACAGGACTGCAATGAGAATTAAATGGACAAGTATCTATCATGAAGCCTGGCATCTCATAGGTTTCTAATACACAGTCACAACTCCCTTTTATAAAGCCATGTATAGATTTTGGAGTGAGAAGCATTGCAACCTGGTTCAAAATGTAATCCTACACTTAACAGCTAAGCAACTCTAATCAAGACATGGTAACATAAACAATGATAATATCTGACCAATGAGCTCGATAAAATTAAAGAAATAATATTGCGTTTGTAATTAGTAACACAAAAAATTATTACTCTACTTACTAGTTTTGGGTTTGCCCAGATTTACTCTGTGAACAATGTAAACTACAGGCTAATTTCCTTTCCCTTAACTGAATGTGAAGCTGGCTGCCCAAAAGAGGTGTTTCAACTTTCTTCCACAGAGCATATATTCCCCCTTCTAGTAACTGTGTTGCAGCTGAGGGCTTACAAACAAGACTGATACAGGGTTTCTGCAAATCCTCTACCTTTAATACCATCTGGTAAAAGTCACACCATCACCTATAATTCTAAACCATTTATTGAAACAGGGAAATTTGCTGAGGCCCTAAGTCCTCTTAGGGTTCAACATTTGAACATCCACTTGCCAGAAAAAAAAATTAGAGGGTGATGAAATATAAAAGTATTCAAAACCACTGGAATCAAAACAGCATGGTATCTGTATAAAAACAGACAGACACAGACCAATGGAACAGAACTAGAGAACCCAGAAATAAATCCACATATTTGCAGCCAACTGACAAAGTCTTCAACAAAAATGCCAAGAACATATATTGGGGAAAGGACATCCTCTTCAAGAAATCGTGCTAGGAAAACTGAATATTCATATGTAGAAAAGTGAAAATAGACCTCTATCTCTCACCATCTAAAAAGAGCAACTCAAAATGGATTAAAGACTTAAACATAAGAACTGAAATTATATAAAACAACTAGAAAGCATCAAGGAACGCTACAGGACATTGGTCTAGGCAAATATTTTTATGGCTAAGACTTCAAAAGCGAAGGCAACAAAAATAGGCAAACAGGACTATATTAAACTAAAAGCTTTCTGCACAGCAAAAGAAACAATCAACAAAGTGAAGAGACAATCTGTAGAATGGGAGAAAATATTTGCAAACTATTCATCCAACAAGGGGCTAACGTACAGAATATATAAGGAATTCAAACAACTCAACAACAAGAAAGGAAAAAAAAAAATCCCATGCACAATATTAGTAATCGTCAGGGAAATGCTAATCAAAACCCCAGTTAGAATGGCTATTGTCAAAAAGGTAAGAAATAAGCTGGGCATGGTGGCACTGCCTGTAATCACAGCACTGTGGGAGGCTGAGGCAAGAGTATTGCTTGAGCCCAGGATAAAGACCAGTCTGGGAACATAGTAACACCCCATTTCTAAAAAAAAAAAAGAAAGAACATAACAAATGTTGGCAAGAATGCAGAGAAATAGGAACTTATATACTGTTGGTAGGAATGCAAATTAGTACAGCCATTTTGAAAAACGATATGGAAGTGTCTCAAAAAACTAAAAACAGAACTATCATACAATCCAGCAATCCCACTGAGTATTTAGAAAACCGGTATCTGCACCCCCATATTTACTGCAGCACTATTCACAATAGCTGAGAGAGATGAAATCAACCTAAGTGTCCATCAATGAATGAATGGATACATAAAATGTAGTACATATACACAATGGAATACTATTCAGCCATTAAAAAAAGAATGAGGCCAGGCACGGTGGCTCACTTCTATAATCCCAGCACTTTGGGAGGCTGAGACAGGCAGATCACAGGTCAGGAGTTCGAGACCAGCGTGGCCAACATAGTGAAACCCTGTCTCTACTTAAAATATAAAAATTAGCCAGGCATGGTGGCGTGCACCTGTAGTCCCATCTACTTGGGAAGCTGAGGCAGGAGAATCACTTGAACCTGGGAGGCGGAGGTTGTGGCGAGCCGAGATCACGCCACTGCACTCCAGCTTGGGCAACAGAGCAAGACTCTGTCTCAAAAAAAAAAAAAAGAATGAAATCCTGTCATTTGCAGCAACACAGATGAAACTGGACATCATCATGCTAAATGAAATAAACCACACATGGAAAGACAAACATCGCATGTTCTTATTTGCATATGGGAGCTAAAAAAGTGCATCTCATGAAGACAGAGTAGTAAAATAGACTGATGGTTACCCTGAGAAGGGTCAAGGAGAGCAGGGGATGAAGAGAGGTGGGTACCAAAATACAGTTAGAGAGAAGATAAAAGACCTAGTATTCAATAACACAGTAGGATGACCATAGTTAACAATGATTTATATTTCAAAATAACTAGAAGATCTGAAATATTCTCAACACAAAGAAATGATAAATGTTTGAGGTGATGAATATCCTACTTAGCCTGATTTGATCACTACACATTCTATGTATGTACCAAAATATCACATGTAACCCAAAATATGTACAATTATCAGGTATCAATTTTTTTTAATCAACAGAAAATTCTGAATCCTTGAAAAACACCAAAGCCTCACCCATTTTCTTTAGGGTATGTGTCACAGGATCTTTTTATATTGATGTCATGACAGTCTGAGTAGCTAACACCAAATTATGATCCACAGTTAACAAGATTATGGCAAGGTTTCAATATATTTGTATCTAATTTGCAATTTAATATTCATCACTTAAGTAACTTCAAGGTTCTCATCATTAAAATAGGAAAAAGGAAGCTGAAGATTCTTGAATTAAAGATTTAAATTGCAGTATAATCAAGATTATTTCAAGATTATATTTATTCATGCATTATGTTATATGTAAATGCTCATATATACTTACTTATTTTCTCAAGCTCATTATTTTCTAAGACTATTTCCTTTCTCAGTGCAATTAAGACCATTTTGCTCAATAATGCTGAAGTACACAAATGGCTGGGAAGTGTCTTTATGTCCTGTTCCTTAAAATCTGTTTTGAAACATTCATAATTCAAACTCAATCTTCCCTCTAAAAGAGGTCTATGTAACCACTGTGAAAAGAGTACATTATATACAAAATTATTTATTACCTAAGCAATTAAGACTGAACAAAAATGAAGTTGTGAGAATATTACCAAAACAACAGAAACCTAGAAGTTTGTTTTCTATTACAGGAAATTATCAACATGTGTATTTCTTTAAGACTCCTTAAGTACAGAACTAGGTCTTAAGTCTTTGTACCATGGCCACTGCCACTGTCAAATGGTGTCTTGCAAAAAGCAAACATCCAGTATATGAGTGTACAAAGACATCAAAGCAAAGCAAAATATTCATTTTATTTATGTTTTTCTTCCCCAAAATAAAAGTGTTCAAGCTTGCATGAAATCCAAACTTCAGAATGAGATACGTACTCTTCAATTTCAAAAATACCTGCATAGGAAGAGACTGCCTCATCTTTTCCCATTCACTGTCATTCGGCATTACACTTCCAATATAAACTCCCATAAGATAAGAATCTTCACTCTCTAGAAGTGTATTTAGCAAATCATCAACAGCAGACAAGAGGACTTGGAGACTAAAAATAATGCAAAAAACTTAACTGTTGTAGTTATGCTATCACTAGTTTGAATACCCCAGTACATATTAAATACCCTATAATAGTTTACCTGAACAAAAAGAAATGATGAAAATAAAAAGAGGTAAGTGATGCTCCCCCACCGACAACACACCAACATAACAGTCACACTGGGGAGGTAATCCAATATTTATCATCTGAAATCTAGTGTTGCTTCCTATCTATCTCAGAATGAAGAGGACCTGACCTATTTCAGACCAGGTATTTCAGAAATATAGCTACCTTATGAAATTCAGCATTATTTTACCTAACCCCAATATCCTCTAAATGCATTCTCTCTTCTCCTTTATTATATGGATGTAGGTATGAGATGTAAAATATACTTGCAATTCAACACCTTAAAACAGTGCCTACCTGTCCCCCAAAAATAAATAACCAAGGACAATCAGTACATGTGGTGACCATGAGAGGCTACAGTGCACAGCGGCCTATGACAAAGGATTGTATTACCATCACTTTACTGCCTATAAGTTATGAGTCCAGCAGGTATGTTATAGTAAATTATCCTTCAATTAATTGGCAGTTTAAATGGATGGTCATTGAAACAAAATGGTTTTGGAAAAATTTGTTTGGATCTTGTTACCTAACAAGTCATTTTTCATTTTTCTTTTTTTTTAAGAGATGGCATCTCACTATGTTGCTCAGGCTGGTCTCAAACTCCTGGAGGCCTCAACTGATCCTCCCACCTCAGCCTACTGAGTAGCTGGGATTATAGGTGCAAGCCCTACAAGTCATTTTTCATAGGCATTCACACTGATCATGGAATCTTATTTAAGGACACTGACCAAATATAAAAAAGATACCGAAGCGAAGCTCAAAAAAGGTTACCTGTTGATATCCAAAGATGAAGCCTGAACTTGGTTCTTTAGCCACACAGCAGACAAATGTAGGAAGGTACTGTCTTTATATGAACTGTCAGTTTGATGAACCAATAAATTTACACCGGAGAGCCAAGTATTTTTCAGTTTACAGATAAGAAAATCTAAAATCAAGATGTCAACAGGAATTTGTAATCTCACTGAATTAACTCTAATCAGCACGAAATGTTTGAAACAACTCTGCAGATCTGAGATTTTTTAAAATACCATTTAAAAATGAAAAATTTTAGGCCGGGCGCGGTGGCTCAAGCCTGTAATCCCAGCACTTTGGGAGGCCAAGACGGGCGGATCATGAGGTCAGGAGATCGAGACCATCCTGGCTAATACGGTGAAACCCCATCTCTACTAAAAAATACAAAAAACTAGCCGGGCGACGAGGCGGGCGCCTGTAGTCCCAGCTACTCGGGAGGCTGAGACAGGAGAATGGCGTGCTGCCGGGAGGCGGAGCTTGCAGTGAGCTGAGCGCCGGCCACTGCACTCCAGCCTGGGCGGCAGAGCAAGACTCCCTCCAAAAAAAAAAAAAAAAAAAAAAAAAAGAAAAATTTTAAATTGCCATTCAAAATTCATTGCCAAACAAAGCAACTGTGTCATAAACATGCAATCATACAAGCTAGCTCGTATCATATAAATATAAAATGGTAAGATATTTAAAGTTACATTTTTTATTCTTGAACTTATTTACAAGAATTGTCCTTTTGGAGACATTAAAAAAAAATTATTACACCTTTTCCAAATACAGAAGTTAGCATTTAAGACAGGGTTGGTAGACAATGATGAGCAGAAAAAAAGAGAGAGAGAAAGAGGAAGGAAGAAGGAAAGAAAAAAAGAAACAATGAAGGGTTGGAGGAGAGCTCTCTAGAGATGGTATTGTTGTATGTTCCTTTCACAAATAAGTCTGAATTAGCATATAAGGCAAGAATCTAGTCCTTAAAAAGATAATCTCAATTCTATTTTGATATACACCAAAGATTGAATGTTTTACTATAATAAAGGGATATTATTATCCCCCTTTTACAAATGAGGAAACTAAGGCATCAAGAAATTAAGGAACATGCCAGAACCGCTGAATGGACTAAGATTCTACCTAATCAATTAGGGCTCATTCCAAATTTCTTTGAATATCAAGTGAGATCTTTAGAAATAATATCTACTACATCTTTAACTTGGTTTCTAAAGCTGAAAGTGTTTAAGACTGTAGCCCTTTACTCAAAATGCTTTCAACTTTCAAACACATTATGATTCAATTAATAAAACCTGGGCACTTACACTCACTATGAAGGTCAGAGCCGGAGATTCCCAACAAAACATTTGAGCAGTAGGCTATTACCTGGCAAATGTGTTTTTTCTTTGCTCTGAGCACATAACTGAAAGAGAGTTAATAATAAATCTTCAGATGATGGCATTAGCAAGCATCCTTTCGCTGAGCTGAAATAGTTATAGGCCACATCACAGATAAAAGACACTGATGAATCACTATTTTCAGCTTCTGATGATTCCTTTGTTTTGAATAAAGTTTCATGAAGTTTAACAATAATTCTTTCAACGTATACATCTCCAATCAAGTAATCTAGAGAAAAAAGGTTCAATCAGACAAAAAATAAAATATTAACGTGTATTTTAAATATCTTACTTTGGATTAATAATTCTATGGGTCTTTCCTGGATTTTAAAATGGTGTTTATGTATTAGACAAAATTTATCAACAAATCAACACATTCTCTCACACATAAAGGCCCTCAGATAAAAAAGGCAGTTTTAAATTAAGTAGAAAACAGAAATAGTTTATAAAGTTAGGGTGAGCAACTTTGCTACAATGAAAACTCTTTAAGTCATGAGTCAACTTTATATGAGTTTTTTTTTTTTTTTTGAGACGGAGTCTCGCTCTGTCGCCCGGGCTGGAGTGCAGTGACGGGATCTCAGCTCACTGCAAGCTCCGCCTCCCGGGTTTACGCTATTCTCCTGCCTCAGCCTCCCGAGTAGCTGGGACTACAGGCGCCCGCCACCTCGCCCGGCTAGTTTTTTGTATTTTTTAGTAGAGACGGGGTTTCACCGTGTTAGCCAGGATGGTCTCGATCTCCTGACCTCGTGATCCGCCCGTCTCGGCCTCCCAAAGTGCTGGGATTACAGGCTTGAGCCACAGCGCCCGGCCTATATGAGTTTAAAAAAAGAAAAAAACCTTTACGATATAGAACTAAAAATATTAAATATCTTCCAAGTCATGGTATGAAGATTAATAAACAATTAGGGTGCTTACAATATTAAGATACGTAAATGAGCTGGGTGCAGCGGCTCACGCCTGTAATCCCAGCACTTTGGGAGGCTGAGGCAGGCAGATCACCTGAGGTCAGGAGTTCGAGACCAGCCTGGTCAACACAGCAAAACCCCATCTCTACTAAAAATACAAAATTTAGCCAGGTATGGTGGCATGCACCTGTAGTCCCAACTACTTGGGAAGCTGAGGCACAAGAATCACTTGAACCCAGATGTTGTAAGCCAAGATCACACCACTGCACTCCAGCCTAGATGACAGAGGGAGACTCAGTCTCAAAAAAAAAAAAAGAAAGAAAAAAAAATTTTTTGAATGAATAAGTCCTGTTATTTTCAACCAATAACACGTAACCTGAGCCCCATGGAATCCCCCACAAAGCTGAAATGGATTATCCCCTATTAGAAAACAAAAGTCCTACCATTTTTAACATGTTGGGATAACACCAAGCTTAGAAGAGTCCATCTTTCTGAGAAGTAAGATTCTGAAGATACCCTGGATTCCAAGTCCTCATTACAAAGACAATCTGCCAAGTTGACCAATTTCTCACCAAGGATATCGCCTTTTAGCCAAGGAGTTACTAAAGCATGTTTATCTGAACTAGAACATGCCTAAAACCATAAAATTAAAGCAAAGATTAACAGCAAGATCAAATACTCTTTGTCCAAAATATTACTTGTACCATATTACTCTCCCTTCGTTATGATGGCTCCAATTCTATCCCCCCTCCTCCTCCTCCTGAAGTTCTAGGAAGACTGGTATCCTCCCTGTTCCCCACTAAGCCTGGAGGATGTTCACTTCCATGCTTTGCTCATGCTACCTTCCCAGCCATAAATATTCCCCCCCATACCTTTTTTTTTTTTTACTTAAAATCCCATCCATTCTTTGAAAATCAGTACAAATCCCACCTACTTTATGGAGTCTCCCCATCCACTCCAGCCCACAATGATCACTGCTTTTCTCTGAATTTCTAAAGCACTTACTGGATTGTATAATTATTTAAATGTTTCATCTGTGTATATCTTGTCTTTCCAATGAGATTGTAAGTTCCTTGAGAGTAGAGACTGTCTTAAACTTCTTTGATACCTGCTATCAACACTGTAGATATGTTCAATGAATAATGAATAAACTTTGAAGATAGATTTATAAATGCTCTATAAATTTTTGTTCATTAATTTTGCTAAAATTAAAGAACAATTAATGTATAATAATGGTAAATAACTTCAATATGAACAATGGGATTTATTTCCCCAAATTCTCTGATAGAGTTACTAGGGCCAGATATCTGACAGCAACTTGTTTATTTTCATGAGGTGGGGAAGCAAGAAAAAAAAACTGTAAATCCACCCCTAAAGCATGCTGATCCATGTTCCCAGAGCTTCTTTTGCTTTAAGGGCTGAGAAGAAAGGAATTTGCAACTTGGTTCATTTCAAAGCAATCTGGAAGAAAAAAAAAAATCCAAGTGCAGATTGGGTAGTGCTTGGAAAACTTTATCCTTTTATTTAAAAATTGTAGGTAACCAGAGCTTATATTTTAGTCCAAGCTTTATCACTAACTAGCCTACAACCTTGGACAAATCTTTTAATCAGCGTGGGCCTATCTCCTAATTTGAAAGTTGGAAAGATTAACTTAGAAAATCTCTAAGGTCCTTTTATGGTTCCAAAACTCAAATCTGTTTTTTAATTGATTGTTTTTTTAAAAGATGACTTTAAGACCAGCCTGAGCAACCAACACAGTGAAATCTTGTCTCTACTAAAAATTCAAAAACTAGCTGGGCATGGTGGCAGGTGCCTATAATCCCAGCTACTCAGGAGGCTGAGGCAGGAGAATCGCTTGAACCTGGGAGGCAGAGGCTGCAGTGAGCCGAGACCGTGCAATTGTACTCCAGCCTGCTGGGCAACAGAGTGAGACTCTGTCTCAAAAAAGATGATTTTAAGACTCTGCTCATAAAGTATTAAGGTTCCATAAAACAAGAAAAACTACTTTAGAATTTAGATGGCTGTGATACCTGCTTTCCCAGTGTAGTTTGCCAAGTAAAACCAATCTATTCTGCAGAATCCTGGCAAACAAAATAAACTTCTGAATAAAATGCCTCTCGAGTTAGCAAGATAAAAAGTTCAACACAATGTACAGGCATACCTCGTTTTATTGGGCTTATATTTATTGTGCTTTGTAAATGCCGCAATTTTAAAACTTGAAGATTTGTGGCAACCCTGCATTGAGCAAGTTTATTAGCACCATTTAACAACAATATATGCTCATTTTGTGTCTCTGTGTCATATTTTGGTAATTCGCACAATATTTCAAACTTTTCATTATTATATCTGTTACAGTGATCTGCAATCAGTGACTTTTGATGTTACGATTATGTTTAGGGGTGCCACAAACCACTGCCATGTAAGAGGGCAAACTTAATTAACAAATATTGTGTGTGTGTTCTGACTGCCCCGCTGACTGACCGTTCCCTAATCTCTCTTCTCTGTCCTTGGGCCTCCCTATTCCCTTAGACAAGACAATGCTGAAACTGGGCCAATTAATAACACTACAATGGCCTCTAAATGTTCAAGTGGAAAGAAGAGTCACACATCTCTCACTTTAAATGAAAAGCTGGAAATGATGAAGCTTAGCAAGGACGGCACGTTGCAAGCCAAGAGAGGTGGAAAGCTGGCCTCTTGTGCCAAACAGCCAAGTTGTGAATGCAAAGGAAAAGTTATTGAAGGAAATTAAAAGTGCCACTCCTGTGAGCCCAAGAGTAACAGAAAGTCACACAGACTTACTGCTGATATGGAGAAAGTTTTAGTGGTCCAGACAGAAGATCAAACAAGCCACAACATTCTCTTAAGCCAAAACCTAATCCAGAGCAAGGCCCTAATTCTCTTTAATTCTGTGAAGGCTGAGAGGTGAGGAAGCTGCAAAAGAAGTCTGATGCTAGCAAAGGGTGGTTCATGAGGTTTAAAGGAAGAAACCATCTCCACAATACAAAAGTACAAGGTGAAGCAGCAAGTGCAGATGTAGAAGCTGCAGCATGTTATACAGAAGATCTAGCCAAGATCAATAATGAAGGTGGCTACACTAAAGAGATTTTCAGTGGAGGCAAAACAGTCACATATTAGAAGAACATGCCATCTAGGGCTCTCATAGCTAGCAAAAAGTCAATGCCTGGCTTCCAAGTTTCAAAGAACAGGCTGACTCTTGTTAGGGGCTAATACAGCTGGTAACTTTAAGTTGAAGCCAGTGTTCACTTCTCATTTTAAAAATCCTAGGGCTCTTAAGCTTATGCTAAATCTACTTTGCCTGTGCTCTATAAGTGGAATAACAAGGACTAAATTACAGCACATGTTTATAGTGTGGTTGATTGAATATCCTAAGCCCACTGTGGGAAAAATGAAGGAAAAAAAGAAAAAAAAAATCCTTTCAAAGTATTACTGCTCATTGACAATGCACCTGGTTAACCCAAGACCTCTGATGGAGATGTACAAGGAAATTAATGTTGTTTTCACGCCTGCTAACACAACATCCATTCTGCAGCCCATGCATCAAAGAGTAATTTTAACTTTCAAGTCTTATTAATAAGAAATACATTTCATTAAGCTATAGCAGCCATAGACAGTGATTCCTCTGATGGATCTGGGCAAAGTCCACTGAAAACCTTCTGGAAAAAACTCACCATTTTAGATGTCATTAAAACATTCATGAACCATGGGAAAGGCTAAAAGAGCAACATTAATAGGAGTTGAGAAGTTGATTCCAACCCTCATGGATGACTATGGGAGGTTCAAGACTTTAGGAAGTAACTGCAGATGTGGAGGAAAGAGGCAAAGAACTAGAATGAGACATGAAGCCTGAAGGTGTGACTGAAATGCTGTAATCTCATAATAAAATATGGATGGATGAGGAGTTCCTTCTTACAGATAAGAAAGTGGTTTCTTGACATGGAATCTACTCCTGGTGAAAAGGCATGAACATCGTTGACATGACCACAAAGGACTTAGAATATTATATAAACTTAGATAATACAGCAGTGGCAGGGTTTGAAAGGATTGACTGTAATTCTGAAAGAAGTTCTTCTTTGGGTAAAATGCTATCAAACAGCATCATATGCTTCAGAGAAATCTTTCATGAAAGGAAGAGTCAATCAGTGCAGTAAACTGCACTGTTGTCCTTATTGTAAGAAATTGCCACAGTCACTCCAGCCTTCAGATACCACCACCCTGGTCAGTCAGCAGCCATGGACATCGAGGCAAGACCCTCCATCAGCAAAATGATTACAACTCGCTGAAGGCTTAGATGATCATTAGCACTGTTTAGCAACAAAGTAATTTTAAATTAAGATATGTACATTGGTTTTCAGATATAATGTTATTGCACACCTAATAGACTACAGTGTACACATAACTTTTATATGCACTGGCAATCCAAAATATTTGTGTAACTTGCTTTATTGCTGTGGTCTGGAACTGAACTTACGATGTCTCTGAGATATGCCAGTATGAACATATCTAATGAAAGCTGCCTAGCTGTAAGGAGATGAGGAGGCTAGTGAGTCATGGAAGCGCAGGCAGCAAACACTGGCTAGGAACTTCCAATCACTGCTCAGGAAGAGGATATTCTTCCACACAGATGTGAGTATTTGCACTTCATGGCAGGTACATTCCTAAGTTGGAAATGGATACGTTAGTCTACTCTTATCAAATTATTTACACCCCCTGCTCTGATTCAAGGCTTATCAAGGAGCTTTCTGATAATTTAGCTCTTCATATAACTTGGCTACAGGGAAAGAAGGCACTAGATAAACTAAGGCAAATAGTGTGCCTGATAAGTCATATTCCTCATTGAAAAATAATAAATATTCTGTATTTATTTTGTAAAAATAAAACCATGGGGAAAATGGGGAGTTACTGTTTAATGGATACAGGGTTTCAGTTTTGCAAGACGAATTAAGTTATGGAAACTGCACAACAATATAAATATACGTGATGCTACTGAACTGTACATTTAGAAATGGTTAACATGGTAAATTTCATGCTATGTGTTTTTTTACTACAATTTAAAAAATAGAAAAAAACTTGCAAATTGGAGTTAGCTATGAAAACAGAAAAATCATTTGAAAATGCTTTAGAAAGGAGTACGAATTTTAGGTAGCTAGTCATAACATCTCTACAGTTGGAAAAGTATTAGTTATAACATTTACATCCTCATTAGGAAAGAATACTTAAGCCATTTTGAAAACTTGTAAATGGTTTGTGTTCCTTCATTTCTTTTCATTATTCTTACCACTAATTTTCTTAGTGGCAATCATACAAAGACTGGAAGATTTTTATTTACCTACATAGTGTTCCAGAGTAGAGAAAACTTAATTTTCTCGTGTTCTAGCCAAAGCTAGAACCACCAATCCATTTCTACAGTAGAAAAAGTAACTAGGATAAGAGCAGAAAGTTGTAGCCTTAATTAAAAGATAATAAAATGTTTAAATCTGCCTTTGTTACCTTCTAGGAAAGAAACACTGGATTTTCCAGAGCCTGTTCATTTTTCCCTAGTATTAGTAACCAGAAAAATACTACAGGAAAGGAAAAGAACACATATCTTCCCACATTATAGGAAGAAAGTTACAATAATGAGGAAGTTCTCTAACACAGAACCTGACTGACCATATTTATTGTGTGAATAGGACTATAGTTATAATATTTCTATTCCCGTAAGTACCAAAAAAAAAAAAAAATCCCTAAGATACCTTTTCAATAATCTTAAGAAGAGAATTCCATTTCAGGTCCACCTGAAAAAAGAAAAAGAGTTAGAAACAATCTGCTAGAACAACTTTTTGTTTGAGATGGGGTTTGGCTATGTTGCCCAGGCTAGTCTAGAACTCCTGGGCTCAAGCCAGTTGTCTCACCTCAACCTCCTGAGTAGCTGGGACTACAGGCATGCACCAACATGTCCAGCTAAAACTTTTAAAAAGTAAATGAAGTACCCATGAAACCAATACAAAACTAAAATGTTCTTATCCACCCTTTTAAATGTATAGATTAAAAGAATTCACCTTTTCATTACAAGTATTTGTCATCCTGATACTGCTGAACATCTACCCAGCAGCCTTAGATATTTCCCAAATCATGATCAAGAATATACTGCTTGTCCTAAAATTGACACTCACAGTGAAGAAACAACCAGAAAGCAATATGCAGGCTCATTCTACTCATCTATTATTAAAATAGTTTGAAAAGATATACAACAGGAATACCTTGGTTAGATCATCCAAGACTTTTTTTCTTTCCATATCATTGTCACAGCACCGGAGAGCACTGTACAAAATGTCCACCAGGAAACCAAAATCCTTCCTCTGATCTTCATTTAGCCAGCCTATCAGTTTCTGATATAAAAACTGCACCGCAGGATTTTTTTGTGCAAGCTTGGCTATTTCAAGAGGTTTGGCTTGGACAATACTCTGGTTTTCATCACCAAGTAGCATTTTAAATACTCGGCTTGAAGAAAAGGAGTCAAGCAGAGTAGAAAGAAACCTTAGATGTTGCTCTGACTTTTGTTCATTGACATAATTAATACTTATATCTGCGAGTTTACAGACTAAGTCTTCCAAAGGTTTTTTCCTTAGCAGAGACAAAAAGCCTGAAGAATTATGAGTGAGAGAAGGTTCAGTTGTTAATTCCCAGCCTTCAATGTTCTCTCCTTCTGAAGATACACATTTTTCATTCTCCTTATTGCTTTCAGGTATCTCATCAGCAAATCTAACCTTACCATTTTTTTTTTTATTTGACTTCAATGAGCTATTCGGCTTCTGAAGCACCTGTAATAGGTTAGATACACCCAAAACGGACTCAACATCAGCTTCTGGCTCATTGATTTTCGCGACACAAATCTCTGACAGTCTTTCCCAGAAATGTATCAGTACGTTCTCCAAGTTGTGAGCTGTTTTTTCATCTTTTTCCGTGTCTGCTTTGGCTTCCCAGGAACTTAGAGTTTCTGCTAAATGGTTAAATAGCTGCCCATGTTGCAACCCTGGGTCTTTGAGAACTGCATCAATAAAAGGGATCAACTGAAAGAAAAGGTATAATATCATAAAATATATATTTGGTCTTCAACCCCACCTCCTGACACACAACTCTAAAATCCTTGGAATCTCCAAAGTGATATCATTTTGTAAGCTAATGGGTTAACTGATGGCTGGCAGCACCTATATAGCAGGATGGGGGTTGATCACCAGAAAGACCAAGGCAGGATTAAAGGACTAGAACTTTCAATACCTCCCCAACCTCCAGGGATACAAGGGCAGCTAAAGGTTAAGCTGATCACCAGTGGCAATTACTTAATCATTCATGTCTAGTAATGAAGCCTCCATAAAAATGCAAGAAAGACAGCATTCAGGGAGCTTCCAGATAGCTGAACTTGTAGAGGTTCCTGAAGGGTAGCGCACCCAGGGAGGGTATGGAAGTTCTTCGCCCCTTCCCGTATCTCACCCTGTGCATTTCTTCATCCGTATCCTTTGTAATATCATTTATAATAAACTGGTAAATTGTTTCTCTGAGTTCTGTGAGCCAGTCTAGCAAATTAAGCAAACCCCAGGAGGGGGTCATGGGATCCCCAATTAAGATGTATAGCTGGTTGGTCAGAAGCTCACGTAAAACAGCCTGGGGCTTGCGATTGGCATCAGAAGTGGGGAGCGGTCTTGTGGGACTGAGTCCTAAGCCAGTGAGATCTGACACTATCTCCAGGTAGACAGTCAGAATTGAATTGAAGGACACACAGCTGGTGTCTGCTGCAGAACTGACTGCTTGCTGGGTGGGGAGAAATCCCCACATATTTGGTCACAGAAGTCTTCTGTGTTGATTACTATGGTGTGAGAGTAGAGGAAAAACTGTTTTTTCCACTCATAGAAGGTAAAAAATAGAGAAGTTCAATTTTCAAGAGAAATAAAATTTAAACAAAGTATTTGTAAAACACTATAAAATTTCATATTTAATAACTGAAAAACATAAATTTTCCCCTAGAACTCTGAAAAAGTTAACCTGAAGATGTCTTTCATATCATAAAAGAGCTGAATGATTTCACCTCAATTATTCCTTTTTCGTGATAAAACTGACTGGGATTCTTGGTCATTAACAATCTAGTTTTCTTTGCATCTTCTGGACTTAAGTGTTTTGCTTTTCTGCCTTAACTACAGGCAAATCTAAGATGTGAGACTATAAGCCAATATGAAAGATACCTAGAACCCACAGAGTGTGGTATCCTATTTCCTAAATTACAAAAATAAGGGTAGTTAGAGAAATCCTAGGATCTGGGCTTCTATAATCTCATTAATCTCCTACTGTAAAGAACCATATTCCATAACCTTCTCTCATCTCTGGTTCTAAAAGCCAAGCCAAACTTTCACAAAGCATAATTTGAGTATTTTAGAATTAACAAGATGATTGCTTCATGATTTATTTAAACTTACTACAAAAGATCATAAATAGTATCTTCAAAATTCTGCTTTGCATTACATCTTTTTTTTTTTTTTTTTTTGAGATGGAGTTTCGCTTGTTGCCCAGACTAGAGTGCAATGGCACAATTTTGGCTCACTGCAACCTCCGCCTCCCAGGTTCAAGCAATTATCCAACCTCCTGAGTAGCTGGGATTACAGGCATGCACCACCACACCTGGCTAATTTTGTATTTTTAGTAGAGATGGGGTTTCTCATGTTGGTCAGGCTGGTCTTGAAGCCCCAACCTCAGGTGATCCACCCACCTCGGCCTCCCGAAGTGCTGGGATTACAGGCGTGAGCCACGACGCCCAGCCTGCATTACATCTTTCTAAAACAGGATTTTTACAGGCTGGGCGCAGTGGCTCACACCTGTAATTCCAGCACTTTGTGAGGCCGAGGCGGGTGGATCGCCTGAGGTCAGTAGTTCTCGACCAGTCTGACCAACATAGTGAAACACCGTCTCTACTAAAAATACAAAAATTAGCTGGGTGTGGTGGCGGGTACCTGTAATCCCAGCTACTTGGGAGGCTGGAGCAGGAGAATCGCTTGAACCCAGGAGGCAGAGGTTGCAGTGAGCCGAGATCATGCCACTGTACTCCAGCCTGGGCAACAAAGAGCGAAACTCCATCTCAAAAAAAAAAAAAAACACAGGGTTTCTGCATCCAGACACTGATTAGTTTCTTAGGTATTATACTATGCTAGCAACTGAGAGTATGGAATTTTAACTTCTCTGGTCAGAAATACACATTACTCAATTGGTAAATTATAAAAATAAAATTTTTACAAGGAAGGCTTATTACTGAAAATGGCAACAAGACACAATGAGGTTGATCCTATATAATCAGTATGCAAAGACAAAGACGACTTTTACTAGATACCTGATCATTGATGAGCATCTGTTCAATTTCTTCCTCACCTAAGTTTTGCTGCATTATAAAACGTAAGCATTCAAAAAAAGCAGATATTACTGCCAAGGACTCTGAAGAGCTGGTTTTAGTTCTCTCTGTTGACAGCCTAAGAAATAATTAATAACTGGATTACTCTTTCGTGAAGAAGAAATAAGAACTCAGAATTATCAAAATAAAACCTCAAAAGGCATCATGACAGAAGAAACATTTTAAAGCAGTTTCTTAAACTACAAATTAAATACCAATGAAAATACATATAGCCCAATTGAGAATATGAACTTAAAAAACTTGAAAAAGTTTTGCAAAAAATATCAGTAAAAAATAGAGAATATTCTCCTTTTTCTTTCTTTTTTTTTTTTTTTTTTTTTTTAGAAATAGTCTTACTATCTTGACCAGACTGGTCGTGAATTCCTGGCCTCAAGCAATCCACTTCAGCTTGTGCTAGCACCACGCCCAGCCGAGATATTAATTTTCTATTCAAGGAACCAATCCACCTGCAAATTCGAGATAACTTATTAACCAAATAAAGATAATAGTGTAGTAAAAAAAATTTGTAATCATTAATAAAATCATGTATCTTCTAAGTTCAACAAATGTACTGAAATGGTTTTTTTAAGTGTGAATTTAAACATCTACAGTAGTTAAATTTGTGGAAGTTTTAAAAATTTCACTGGCTAATTTTCTGCATTTAGGCATTTGTATTTATCAATATAAAAAATAAAAAATGGCTACATGTCTCCGTGGTGCAGTTGGTTAGCACATTCTGCTGTTAAAAAAATGGCTAATTTGAAAAATAGCCTAGTTGACCTATTTCTAACTAGGAGCTTTACCATATAACTTTCTGCTGTGTGCTACTACTGAAGTCTTGAACGTACTCAAGAAAAAATACCAACTGTAATTCTCTGAAAACTTTAAAAGTATTTAATGAATAGTAAAACAACTTGGAGAAATTTAAGAAAGAAAATAATGAATACAAAACCAGGAAAATCTGTTTTAAAAATCAAAAATTTAAATTTCTTACCCAGCAACTAGAGACGTGAGGAAATTTTTGAAAAAATCCAACTGTGGATTTGTGATGGACTGAGGGAGCTTGCTGATGAATGGCAGAAGGTAAGGATATATGACAGTAGCTAGACCCCGACCACCTTCACGAATCACAGTTGATAGCTTGGGAAACACACTCTTTTTTGCATTTACATGAAGCCAACAGTCCTAACCAAAGAAAAGATTATAGTAGTAATTAGACATTATAAACATACTTTTCTCAATTAAAAGAGAAAACATATAGGCTCTCAAAAAGAAAAACCCAGTATTTTACCTAAAAAAAGCTAAAATCTCTCACCACCATTAAAACTAAAACTGAAATTGTAAATGTATTACATATAATGATCATATATTTGACAAGCATACAAGGCAGTATTGATTAGAAATAATTATTTAACTTCTATTTCTATATAAGCTGCTTTCTAAAAGGGACAATTATATTTCATTCTTAATTATATTTCATTCTAAATATAAAATTCAGATATGGTGACTGCACTAGGCCACATAAGGTTTAAAGAAATAATTAATACTGGCTAAACAAAATAAAATAAAACTCTATGCCATTTTAGTCACTTTAAGATTTATGCCAAGTTTAGATTATTTTATTTCCAAGAAAGCATTTTCCCAATAAGTTTTACATATTCTTATCTCATAGGTTCTCGGTCATATGATACCCAAGGGTTCTAAAATGCAACTAAAAGACAAGTAAGGATTCCTCAGTGTACTAAATGTGCCTCTCTTACATACCTGAATAGTTGTAAGTGTATAGAGTACAGCTTCCCAGAGAGCTGGGCAGACAATTGGGTCACTGTCATCAATGCTAAGTAGAACCGATGGGCTCACTTTGGATGCTTCCTCTTTCATCAGCTGTGGAATGCGCTGGCACAATGCAGAAACTAACTCAAAATAAGCTGAGCGAATCTAAAAGAAAGCAAAGCTGAATTAAATTAAAACCTAGTAAAACTTGATAAGATTTTTAATTTATAGTAATAGATTATTCACACTAACCCTCCCATTAAGAAAACTAAAATGGCTAGAAAAAATACTTTTTAAAATCTTAGCATATGAAATGGCTGAAAAGGCATAAGGAATTACCAAGGCAAAAGTGAAGGCTGAAAGAATTAATTCAACTTTCTCTTTCTTTGACTGAAGCAAACACAAATCCTCTTTAGTAGCAGAAGCCTTCATTTGGGGCCTCCATTATAGCCAAACAAACAGAAAATAAGACACCATGAGCCACAATCAGGAGAAATAAAAGATCTGAGACTTTAAATCTTAGAATGATCAGTCACAAATTTTATAATACGATGCTTATTACATTTAAAGGAACAAAAGTTTTTTAAAACTTGTAGGAAAAAGGATCCTGGAAAAAACAGAGCAGATCTGAAAAGATCAAGCACAATTACTAAACTAAAATAATTAAAATTTAAAGCTCAACTCATAGTTTAAGAACAGTGCAATGGTCTGAATGTCTCCCTCCAAAATTAATATGTTGAAACTTAATCACCAGTGTGGTAGTATTAAGAAGCAAGGACTTTAGGAGATGATTAGGTCTTGAGAGCACTACCCTCATGAATAGGATCAGAGTGCCCTTATAAAAGGGTATGAGAGACCATGTTTACTCCTTCTGCCATGTGAGGACACAGCAAAAAGCAGCCATCTTTGAAACAGAGAAAGCAACCCTCACCAGACACTGAATCTGCTGGCACCTTGATCTTGAAATGTCCAGCCTATAGAACCGTGAGAAATAAATTTTTATTATTTACAAATTACTCAGTCTAAGGTACAGTTCATCCCTTGGTACCTGCAGGGGATTGGTTCAAGGACACTCCACCCTCCCACCCCCACACATATGCCAAATTCCCAGGAATTATATAAAATGTCCCTGACATCAAATGGTGTAATACAGTCGGCCCTCCGTATCCACGGGTTCCTCATCTACAGTTGATTGAATCCACATATGCAGAACCTGCAGATATGGAGGACTGACTGTATTTTGTTAAAGTAGCCTGAATGGACTAAGGCAGCTGGAGGTTAGATACAAATAAGAGAGAATAAGTGAACTAGAAGACTGAGCAAAAGAAATTATCCACAAAGCAGCATGGAGAGACAAAAAAACGAACAACAACAAAGAAAACATAACAGACATAGAGGATACAATGAGGTTTAATATCTATTTAATCAGAATCCCAAAACAAGAGAAGAATGAGGCAAAGGAAATACCTAGAGATGATGATAGCTGAGAATTTTACAGAGCCAATGAAATATACCAAGTCAAAGATTCAAAAAGCCCAACAAATCCCAAGCAGGATACATAAAGGAAATCCACACAAAGACACATTATAGTGCAAATGGAAAACACAAGGAGAAAACTTAAAAGTAGCCCAAGAGGAAAGATAAACTACCTTCAAAAGAAGGACAATAAGACTGATAGTTAATTTTGACAGCAATAATTTAATCAGAAGACATGGAATGGTATCTTCAACACAAAAATAACTACCAACATACAATCCTGTACTCAGCAAATATGTCTTTCAAGAATGAGGGTGAAGGCCGGGCATGGTGGCTCATGTCTGTAATCCCAGAACTTTGGGAGGCTGAGGTGGGCAGATCACTTGAGGCCAGGAGTTCAAGACCGGGCTGGCCAACATAGCAAAACCCCATCTCTACTAAAAATACAAAAATTAGCCAGGCATAGTGGCACATGCTTGTAATCCCAGGATTTGGGAGGCTGAGGCACAAAAATTACTTTAATCTGGAAGGCGGAGGTTGCAATGAGCCGAGATTGTACCACTGCACTCCAGCCTGGGTGACATAGCGAGACTCCGTCTCAAAAAAAAAAAAAAAGAATGAGGGCGAAATAAAAACACCTTCTGACACAAAGCAACAAATATATAAGCAAATCTAAACAAAGATTGAGAGTATAATATTTTGTGAGATTTAAAAATACACACATATTTAACCCCACAAAATATTTTATGTATATTTTATATAAAATATTACCAAATCAAAGTTAGAAAAGTATTTTCAAAGATATGACATTTAAAAAGGCAGCAAACTTCTAGGTATGCTGAAAACTTTGATCATAAAACATCAGAAAATCAAGAAAATTTTGCTTTGCTTTGAAATCAAGCACTCATTCATGAAAGAAACAAAAACCATAAGGACTGAGCAGACTGTAAAACATTATTCTAGAATGCAAAAGACCTAAGATAACCAAAAGAATTTTGAAAAAGAACAAAGTTGGAAGTTTTTAACACAGTATAAAACATTAATAATCGAGTGCATGGTACTGGGTGTAAGGATAGACATACAGATCAATGGAGCAGAACAGAGTCTAAAATGAAAGTTGTACATATACGGTCAAGTGAATTCTGACAAAGGTGTCAGAGTAAGGATGGGATAGTCTTTCACCAAGTGACTACTACATAACCGAAAACTTAATTTTGACTTTCACCTTCAGTTTATATGTAAAAAGTAACCCTAAATCCACTACACGGAGCTAACCTATAACACTTCTAAAATAAAACATAGAAAATCTTTGCAAACTTAGGCAAAGATTTCTTAGATAAGACATCAATCTAGTAACTGGCCATTCAAATAATAAAAATAAAAAATAAGACATCGAAAGCACAACCATAAAAATAAAAACGATCAATTAAACTTCATCAAAATCAAAACATCTACTCTTCAAAAACATGAATGAAATTAAAAGGCAAGCCACATACTGGAAGAAACCATTCATTCTACTTTTATCTGACAAATACTTCTACTCAAGATAAATACAGCACACTTGCAACTCAAAAATAACCAAACTGCAATTTTAAAATGGACCAAAAAATATGAATGAGTAAGAGCCCAATATATCAATCCTCCTAAAAGGAGGCTCTGTGGATAAAACACACAAAAAAAACAACTACCTGAGGGCTCTGGAGACTGAAATACAGATGCATTTTAGAAGAGAATCAAACTGGGAGTAAGTGATCCATGTAGATTGAGATCCCAATTTTGGCAGCCTTGCCCACACGTGGCTGTGGTCACCATCACAAAGGCACAGGACCAGCTACAACTTCAGTTGAAAGACTGACATCTTTCTGGCCAGAGGAACTAGAAGAACCAGGAAAGAAGGCCAGGATAACATGGGACGATGCAGGAAAATGATGGGGGACTCTACAAAGGAGAGGACCACAAAAAGGAACCTCTATATTCTGTATTTTAACAGCCTAAATCTACAGTTTATCTCTGAACTATGCATATGCACTCCACCATGCCCAGCTAATTTTTAAATTTTTTTTTAGAGATATGAGTCTAACTATGTTGCACAGGCCTGGTCTTGAACTCCTGGCCTCAAGTAAACTAGAAGCAGCTTAAAGCTAAAACAAGAAGTGAACTGAGAGGTAAGCCATTTCCCACCACAGGCATAAGGGTTTGGAATGGGTCTAATCAAGTTAACTGCCCGCTAACAAAAACAATACCCTTTGAATAAGTATAAAATAATCCAGTCTCCAAAACATAACATTCACAATGTCCAGTATACAATCTTAAATTACTCAACATACCAAGAGCCAGAAAAATGTGGTCTCATCACAAGGGATAAGATAGTTAACTGATGTCAACCCCAAGATGACCCAGATGTTATCAGACATGGATTTTAAAAAGCTATTAAAACTATACTCAATAAAGTAAAGGAAAATACGATTAGGATCAATGGGGAAAACATAGACAATTTCATCTAAGAAACAGAAAATATAAAAAACCAAGTAGAAGTTCTAGGAATAAAAAATATATGAAATAAAAAATAAGCAAAAGATTAGAACAGACACCTCCATAAAGAAGATATACAATTGGCCGATAAACACATTAAAAGATGTTCAACATCGTTAGTCATCGGGGAAATGCAAAGTAAAACCACAATGAGAAACCTCTATTCCAGAGGTCAGTAAACATCTTCTATAAAGAGACAGAAATATATTAGGGTTTGCAGGCCATGACGTCACTGTTGCAACTACTTACCTCTGCTCTGTAGAAGTAAACGAGCCATAGATAATACATAAAACTATTTACAAAAATAGATGTTTCCCTCGTGTCCATGGGGATAGGGATGAAAAAAACAAAAACAGATGTGCCAGATTTGACAGACGAGCTACTGCAATCCCTGATCTCATACCCAGGAGAATGACCTAAACTAAAACGGCTGACAATATGAAACATGAGGATATGGAGCAACTAAAAATCTCACACACTGCTGGTAAGAGTACTACAACTTTAGAAAACATCTTGGTAGCTTCCTATAGAGATATACTTACCATATGACATATCAATTCCCCTCCTTACTCAAGAAAGATAAAAACATATGTTCACATGAAAACTATATGAAACTAAATAATAAAATGGACTGATATATGCAACAACATGAATGAATCTTAAAACATTACACTAAGCAAAAGAAGCTATATAAACAGTAATGTCTAGCTCCATTTATATGAAAGCACAGAAAAGACAAATCTAATCTGTAGTGATGGAAGGCAAATCAATGACTGCCTGGGATAAAGGCAGAGGATGACTTGGATGGACAAAAGGAACGCATTTTGGGTAAAAAAAAAGTTCTATTTCTTTATTGTAGTGGTTATATGGGTATATATACATGTAGATGGGTGTATACATCGGTCAAAACTTAACTGTAAAAACAGCTGCATTTTACAGGATTGTGTGCAAATTATACTTCAATAAAGTTGATTTTTTTAGAATTATTGTAGGATATTTTTAAGTACCCAAATAAATTGAGAGGCTGGGCATGGTGGCTCACACCTGTATTCCCAGCACTTTGGGAGGCCAAGGCTGGTGGATCATTTGAGGTCAGGGGTTCAAGATCAGTTTGGTCAAGACAGTGAGACCCTGTCTCTACTAAAAGTACAAAAATTAGCTGGGCATGGTGGCACATGCTTGTAATTCGAGCTACTTGAGAGGCTGAGGCAGGAGAATCACTTGAACCCAGGAGGCAGAGGTTGCAGTGAGCCAAGATCACACCACGGCACTCCAGCATAGGCAACAGAGTGAGACAGTCTCAAAAAAAAATAAAAAAATAAAAATCGAAAGAGATGAGAAGTTCATGGATAGGAAGACTCAATAACATAAAGAAAGCAAGTCTCTCCATATTGGTCTATAAATTGAGCACAACTCCAATTAAAAATCTAGTTAGACTATTTTAAGAAATTCAATACATGTACTGGAATTTGTTTTGTTAAGACAGGATCTCACTCTATTGCCTAGGCTGGAGTGCAGTGGCAGCGCAATCAAAGCTCACTGCAGCCTCAATCTCCCAGGCCCAAGTGATCCTCCCACCACAACTTCCCAAGTACTTAGGACTACTAGCACTCTCCACTGTGCCCAGCTAATTTTTTTACATTTTTTAGATGGGGTCTATGTTGTGCAGGTTGGTCTCAAACTCCTGGCCTCAAGTCATCCTCCCGCCTTGGCCTCCCAAAGGTCTGGAATTACAGGCATGAGCCACCACGTCCAGCCCAAATTTACTGAAAATTTTATGAAAGAATAAAGTTCTGGCTGGGCACAGTGGCTCATACATGTAATTCCAGCACTTTGGGAGGTCGAGGCAGGTGGATCACCTGAGGTCAGGAGTTTGCAACCAGCCTGGCCAACATGGCAAAACCCTGTCTTTACTAAAAATACAAAAATTAGCTGGGCGTGGTGGCAGGTGCCTGTAATCCCAGCTACTCGAGAGGCTGAGGCAGGAGAATCGCTTGAACCCAGGAGGCGGAGGTTGCAGTGAGCTGAGATCGTGCCACTGCATTCCAGCCTGGGCAACAAAGTGAGACTCCATCTCAAAAAAAAAGAACACAACCCAAAAAATGTGACTAACTTGGGCAGGTATTAGGACATATCACAAGGCCAGGCGCAGTGGCTCACGCCTGTAATCCCATTTGGGAGGCTGAGGTGGGCAGATCACCTGAGGTCAGGAGTTCGAGACCAACCTGACCAACATGGTGAAACTCCATTTCTACTAAAAATACAAAAATTATCTAGGCATGGTGGCAGGTGCCTCTAATCCCAGCTACTTGGGAGGCTAAGGCAGGAGAACGACTTGAACCTAAGAGGAGGAGGTTCCAGTGAGTCAAGATTTTGCCACTATACTCCAGCCTGACTAACCAAGTGAAACTCCATCTCAAGAAAACAGCCTGGCCAACAGGCCAAAACCCGTCTCTACTAAAAATACAAAAATTAGTCAGGCGAGGTGGCGGGCACCTATAATCCCAGCTACTTGGGAGGCTGAGGCAGGAAAATGGCTTGAACCTGGGAGGCAGAGGTTGCAGTGAGCTGAGATCATGCCACTGCACTCCAGCCTGGGTGACAGAGTAAGACTCTGTCTCAAAAAAAAAAAAGACATATCATAATGTCATACTGACAGTGGCACCAGTATAAGCAGAAACAGAGATCAATGCATAAGAACACAGTTTAGAGGCAAATTTCTGAATGTATGATTTTTTTTTTTTTTTTTTTAATAGGTTCTCGCTCTTCCCCCAGGCTGGAGTGCACAATCAAGGCTCGCTGCAGCCTTGACTTCCTGGGATCAAGTGATCCTCCTGCCTCAGTCTCTGAGTAGCTGGGACAATAGGAGTATGCCGCCACACCTGGCTAACTTTTAAATTATTTTTTTGTAGAGACAGGATCTTGTCATGTTGTCCAGGCTGGTTTGGAACTCCTGGGCTCAAGTGATCCACCTGCCTTGGCCTCCCAAAGTTCTGGATTACTGGCATAAGCTACTGTGCCCGGCAATATCTAAGAACTTAATGTCTTGTAATGACATGACCACAGATGAACAGGGAATAAACAGTTTACTAGGTAATGTTAGGAAAACTGACTCACCATATATGAAGAAAAATGTAACTAGATCCATACTTAACACGAAATGAAAAGGTAGATTACTGATGAAGTAAAGATTTTATAAGAAAGGTAAAACTGCAGTATAAAGCCTACAACTATAAAGCTAAAAAAAATTAAAAATATAAGAAAATCTTTATGACTTAAAGGTGGGAATAGCCTTCATAAGGCAAAAATCAGTGACTTTGATCACATCAAAATTAAGATTTCTTTCTGACATAAGACACATGGGAGAGGTGACAGAATGGGAGCTTTTTTGCATTGCCTAAAATGACAAAAGATAATCTGTCATGAGATTGGAATTTTAAAAAAGACAACAAGACTAATATTTAGATTATAAAAGGAACTCCTGCATAAAAGAAAGCGAACTCCAAAAGGAAAATGAACAAGAAACACAAAACAAAACACGCTAAAAAGTCTTGAAGAGATGCAAAATCACCAATAAGGAAAGTAATTCCAATTAAAGAGAGATATCACCTGAATTCCTATTAGGCTACTGAAAAATTAAGCAGCTGAATGCTGCCTAGTAAAGGCTAGAAGATAAGATTATGCAGTAAAGGGGTCATGATGTATTGATGGTTGAGTCTAGAGTAACGCAGCCATTCAGGAAAGCAATCTGGCACTATTTTAGGAAATTAGGTATGCACACACTTTACTGACTCAGCAATTCCGATAGTTTCTTAAGATCCAAGGACACATGAATGAAGATGTTCATTGCTGCACTACTTGTGAAGGCAAGGAGTTGGAGGCAATCAGGATCAATCACTGGAGGAATGGGCAGGCTAAATGCATAGGTACATGCAAACTTCTGAATACTACAAGGCAGGTAGAAGTCATCGATCAGTTGTACATATAGGAACATGAGGGATCGTTTTTTAAAAGCAATAAATGAAAATAAATGGAATAAAATGTAACACAGTACCATTTATGCTAATTAAAAACTCAAGCACACACAAAAGCACATTTTTCAAAAATACAGTCAATCCTCACAAATCCCATATTTGCCAATTCACCTGCTTGCTAAAATGTATTTGTAACCCCAAAATCAAAACTTGCAGTGTCTTAGGCTGGGTGTGGTGGCTCACGCCTGTAATCTCAGCACTTTGAGGGGCCAAGGTGGGTGGATCATCTGAGGTCAGGAGTTTGAGACCAGCCTGGCCAACAAGGTGAAACTCCGCCTCTACTAAAAATATAAAAAATTTAGCCAGGCATGGTGGCAGGCACCTGTAATCCCAGCTACTTGGGAGGCTGAGGCAGGAGAATCACTTGAACCCAGGAGGCAGAGGTTGCAGTGAGCCTAGATTGCGCCATTGTACTCCAGCCCGGGTGACAAGAGCGAAACTCTGTCTGGAAAAACAAAAACAACAACAACAACAAAAAAAAAACTTGCTCAAGCCTGTAATCCCAGCACTGTGGGAGGCCGAGACGGGCGGATCACGAGGTCAGGAGATCGAGACCATCCTGGCTAACACGGTGAAACCCCGTCTCTACTAAAAAATACAAAAAACTAGCCGGGCAACGTGGCGGCCGCCTGTAGTCCCAGCTACTCGGGAGGCTGAGGCAGGAGAATGGCGTAAACCCGGAAGGCGGAGCTTGCAGTGAGCTGAGATCCGGCCACTGCACTCCAGCCTGGGCGGCAGAGCGAGACTCCGTCTCAAAAAAAAAAAAAAAAAAACTTGCAGTGTCTTGCAGTCATTTGTGGACATGCATAGAATGGCAAAAAAAATCTGAGTCACCCACGTGCACATTCCCAGCTGAGGTTGAACAAGGCAACATTCCCTTATTTCAGTTCTCATACTGTAAACAAGTGTCCTTTTCACAGTATTTTCTCAAATTTTTGTGCTTTCGATTGGTGATTTCATGTTTTAAATGGCCTCCAAGCAGCAGCACTGAAGTGCTGTCTATTGTATCTAAGCACAAGAATGCTCTGATGTGCCTTACAAAGAAAATATGTGTTAGATATGCTTTATCCAGGCATGAGTTTTAATGCTCTTGGCCGTGAGTTCAATGATAATGAATCAACAATAGCTATGAAAAAAGGTGTCTTCAAACAGAAACACACATAAAACAAGGTTATGTACCGGTTGTATCAGTTATCAACTGACAAAAATGCTGTGAATAGAGGATCACAAGAACCTAACCCTGTATTTCCCGTAAGGGCAATGCCTCAGTATTCACTAAGTCAGTATTCATGATGAGTTTATAGAACGTAACTACTACGAATGATGAGAATCAACTGCACAAACAAAAGCACATATATTACACATAGTAGAGCAGTCAGCCAGTGAAAGTAGAGAATGGAGAGCTGGACAAAAGGGAAAAAATAAATACATTAAATGAGTAGAGACTTGCACACACCAATTTTAAGGTGCTATGAACAAAGGAGTATGGTAATTCATACTGATAATTCTGAATCTGAGGCCCAAACTAAATAAAAAAGTAAAAACGGAGTAACATTCTAGTAAGAGAAGCAATTCAGTAAATGAATGGCCTACCACAGAGATGTGCTTGCAGAGTTCTAAATATAAACAATAAACATAAAACATAAACTAAGAAGATGAGGCTAAGGAATCAGAGCAATGCCTTAAGATAAAAAAGATTAATATACCTGAGGTACACTGTGTTTTCCATACTTCCAAAACTTATTCTGTGATAAAAGAGACTTAAATTTCTCCTCCAGAGAATCGAGTTCATTATCAGGTAAAAGGCAAAGCAATTTCTTTAATGCCAACAAGGAACAAGTTACAACCCGGTAGAATTTAGCTTCTCTTTCTTCCTCTGGAACAGTTCTTGATATAAAACAAAATAAATATATTAAAAAATTTAGAATAAGCCAAACTATATATCTGGTAGTTCCATTTTAAAACATTTTATCATTAAGTATGTACCAAAGTTGCTTTATTTCTATCTTCTATTTCCTCTGTGCCAATGCCCCTCAAAATGTAAACATACAAAGAAATTTAATCACATACTTTACTACTAATACAAAGTGAAAGTAGACGAAAAGCCAAGGCTTGCAATAAGTGAGAAAGTATACTGTTCTCAGTAGCATGTACAAGGGCGATCCCAGGAAATGGGTATCAAGCCATCTAAGACTATTTTCCCTCAAGGACTCTTAAAACTTTAATTCGAATATAAAAGTAAACAAAATACTTGACTACTCTTTCAACAGAACTATTTATATTCTTCAACTTTGTTCAACCAGACCTTAAACTACTTCCTCTGACAACTGTCAAAAAGTAAATGCAGGAAACATATACAAATATCTCTTTCTAATACAACCAAATGTGTAACTCCCAGATAATTCAAGTTAAATATCAGGACAGCTTGCAAGTAAAAGCACTTAATACAGCATCTCACATATAGCATTATATTATTTTCATCTCTACATATATTATTCCTTCTTTTTAAAAATGTCACATTGGGCCGGGTCCAGTGGCTCATGCTTGTAATCTCAACATTTTGGGAGGCCGAGGCGGGTGGATCACTTGAGGTCACAAGTACGAGACTAGCCTGACCAACATGGTAAAACCCCGACTCTATGAAAATTCAAAAAAATTAGCCAGGTGCAGTGGTGCATGCCTGTAATTCCAGCTACTCGGGAGACTGAGGCATGAGAATCACTTGAACCCAGAAGGTGGAGGTTGCAGTGAGCTGAGATTGAATCACTGCAATGCAGCCTGGGTGACAGGGTGAGACTCTGTCTCAAAAAAAAAAGTCACATTGAAATCATCTGATTACTTATGAGTGAAATAAATCCTTAACATGAGTTACAATGAAATAATACAACTTACTGCGGGTCACTGAGTGTATCAGGTGTTTCTTTTATAAGATGATCCTGCAGCACCTACAAAGGGGGTAAAATACCAAAGCCTTTGGTTTTATTGAACTGTCAATGGTGAACAGACAGAGCCTAGTTAAATAAAATCCATTTTAAAAATCCCCATAAATCTCATCTTACCTAAGAGAGAAGAATCAAATAGCAAAACTGAAACGTATGAATTTTACCAATTTTTCTTTCCCTATCAATTCCCAAGGTTAGCTGCTGTTGGAATAAGGATAGATACTTCTTCCCCACACAACTATAAATACTCCTGACCACTTGGTTCCTCCATTTATCTTGCACATAGCAATGAAGTGAATGTGAATCTGGTAGAGAAATTAGGCTCTGCTTTCCTCTCCCCGCTTTCTGTAAGCCTGCTTGCCCACAAAGAATGCCATACATTGTGCTCTGCTCCATCACAGAGGATGGTATGAGGTTTTCAAATGTGGAGAAGTCTGTTTCCTCCTGGGGTGTAATGCAAGGGAGTCCACTGTTCCAGCAACTGCTTTATCAGCAATAACAATAACTAACACTTATTGAGCTTTTGCATGTGCCAGGTATTGCTTTGAGCACATTTTAGGCATTAACTAAATTAATCCTCTTAACTCCATGAAGTACAAGTTAATTCCCACTTTATAGATTACGAAACGAAGGCACAGAAACTTGCCCAAGGTCACACACCTATTTGCTAGCTGATGGCAGAGTGGGATTAGAACTAACAGTGTGACCCAGAGCCCATGTCTTATAGACAGTATGATATACTATCTATAACGCTGACATTTTTATTTTCATTTGCCTAACTCCTCTCTAATACGTGGGTTTGGAACTTGAGACAGTTCAATGCCAATAGCTGTAACGAATTGTGACATAGCCAACTAAAGGGAAACTAAAATAGAAGAAATAACCCATATGTTCAACAATCAGTTATCCAGCCATGACAAAGCCAAGAACAAATTTATTTTTTAAAGCCCATGAAGAGCCAAATTAGTTGTCTCAAAATCCATTTCCTAAAGCTCTTAGTGTCCAAACTCATGACACTTCACTCTTGTAACATTTATGACTTGGCATTTTAAATCAACCAATGATTCTTAAGTTACAGATGGATTAGAGAACTCCATTTGAGCATATGATTAAAGCTACAAACCCTCTCCCTAGAAAAATACACTTCGTACACCTGAGAAATGAAGAATGGAAGAACTTAAATGGGGTACTAGAATCAAGTAATGTGTCGGAAGGCTGGACGTGGTGGTTCACGCCTGTAATCCCAGCACTTTGGGAGGCCGAGGCGGGTGGATCACAAGGTCAGGAGTTCGAGACCAGCCTGGCCAATGTAGTGAAACCCCGTCTCTACTAAAAATACAAAAATGAGTCGGGCATGGTGGTGGGTGCCTGTAATCCCAGCTACTCGGGAGGCTAAGGTAGGGCAGGAGAATCACTTGAATCCAGGAGGTAGAGGTTGCAGTGAGCCGAGATTGCACCATTGCACTCCAACCTGGGCAGCAGAGAGACTCCATCTCAAAAAAAAAAAAAAAAAACATAACGTGTTGGGGGATGTTAGGTGAAGAGATTAGACCGGTAAGCAGGGACCTGACCATGCAGAGCCTTGTATGTCAAGACAAGAAATCTGAACTTAAATTGTGATGGAGAGCCACAGGAAGGATGGCTAATTGAAAGGAAAAAGGAAAGCGGGGAGAGAGGGTCAGATGGACATGTTTAAGTAGGGTTATACACAGGGTGTTGTGGAAACATAGGAGTACTAAATAAGGGAATAAATACAAGCAAAGATTTAAAAATTATCAATTCCCTCCTCACTCCTACTTCATCTACTTTTATTTCTCAATATAATTCTAACAACTTTGTTGTCTGGTTTCTCTAGTGCATATACTGGGAATAGCAAATGAAGGGGGAAGAAATGAGACACTACTAGAAACAGACACACTGAAAGCCACAAACAGGTATGGCTGATAACTTTTTATGAGAAAGTTATGGCAAAAGCATTGGCCCAGTGTGGAGAAACTTCATCTGACAATGGGAGTATAAATTTACTTGGCCTTGAAGGGCCATTTATCATTATCTATAAAAATTTTTAATGCTCTTATCCTTTGGCCCAACATATGCTTACTAGAAGTTCTAGTAAGTATTACTCCCACAAAGGTATGAAGAGATCTACTTAAAATTGTTTACTGAAGTAGCATTTGTTATGATAAAAATTGGGAAAAAAATCCAAATGTACTTTAATATAAAAAGAGTTAAATAAACTATAGTACATCCATGTATAGTAATACCAGAGACCCAATAAAAAGAAAAAGACACTAAGGTAGATCTGTATATATAGATTGATAATAGAAACACGAGAGAAAGTAATTTTAGATTTATTTTAGAGATATTA
>NW_016803880.1:1497234-1499934 GCF_001698545.2 Rhinopithecus bieti | reverse complement strand
TTTTTTTTTTTTTTTTTTTTTTTTTTTAAAGATGTTGTATTGCTCTATTGTCCAGGCTGGAGTGCAGTGGTTCAATCTTGGCTCACTGCAACCTCCGCCCCTGGGTTCAAGCGATTCTTCTGCCTCAGCCTCCGAAGTAGCTGGGATTACAGGCATCCACTACCACACTCGGCTAATTTTTGTATTTTTAGTAGAGACTTGTTGGCCTCATTTTAGTTTCACCATGTTGGCCAGGCTGGTTTCGAACTCCTGACCTCAAGTGATCTGCCCATCTCAGCCTCCCAAAGTGCTGGGATTATACACATGAGCCACCATACCAGGCCCCAACCTCTTTTTTTATATCCATGCTCTTCTGAAGTATTAACAATTCAATCTGCATAACAATGCTGACATAACATTTAATAACCCTCACCAAAACATCAACATTATAAATTTGGGAGTCTCCATGACTCCAACCAAAAAATATACAACAGAAATAAACTAGCAAAGTTTTAATACTTACAAGTGAAATTTTGCAAAAAATTCTTGGCCAATATGGAAGAACTCCTTTCACAGTTTCTGTGTCTCTCTCTGTACACATGGTTCCAAATTCCTGCATAGCCTAAAAGTAAGTCATTATTAACATCATGAGGATTAACAACCATAATACTGGCTATTAATTATTCTGTTCTGGAAGCTTTGTCTATTTTATGTAATAGGAGAATACCCTATTTCTGTTTATGCCATATGAGACTAGTTTGAAGAGCTCCTTCACAGACTACTATGGTAGAAACTCTTCAGTTGTTTTTTAAAAAATAAAACATCTACAAAAAGAAAAAACCTCATTTAAAGTTACAAGGTCAAAGTTACATTTCCTAATGGGAAAAACTATACAGCCAAAATTCTAAAGCAGTTTAAAAAAGTTCAATATAACAAACTGAATTTACAACCTAGAAAATAAATATCAACTAAGTTTAAGACTGTGTGTCAGAAAAAAGTACAATTATAAAAGAACTTAGCAATTGTTCATTTTTCTTTACATAAAACATGCTAATGACATTTTGTTTTAACAAAGGGATTTTCTTGATAATTTTTATGAAAACAAGAAAACTTGCTTTTAATTTTGTGGTGACATCTTTCTTTGAAAGCTTCCGCAGCACCATTCGGAAATCAGAATCTACAAGACTGTCAATTTCTTCAGCTCCTTGAATAGCAGGAACATAGCCTAGGTCACTCTGAGATGTTCCAAAACCAATAAATCCAGGCACTGTTCCCTGTTCTTTGGCAAGGAGTTCTGCAGCTCGGCCACTGTTTGACGGCTGATAAGAAAATTACGGAGAAAAAAAGTCAGAGTCCAGGAAGGGTTCAAAACTTAACTTTATAATTCCTTGGCTATTCCCATGGTCAGAATGAGCTTTTATTTTATTTTTTCCTAGCCTAAAATTTCATCTATTGCAAAGTTCCCCAAAGATTAATGGTTTTGTTCCCAAGAATCCATCAATACTGATCCTAGAAATTATTCCGTTTCCTAAACATTAGAATGTTTTGTAAACCGTGGATACAATCCATTAGAGGTTCATGATATCAATATAATGGACCATGACAGAATTTTAAAGTAATTGACTAAAACTTTTAAAATCAGAATGTATCACATGTGGTAAAATTTTCATAAATGCTGTTTTATGAATTTTTTTATTTCCAACTTTCATATAAATAGTATGTATACACATACGTGTACTATGTAAAGATGTAAAATTAACTCATAAATAGAACCCATCCTTTCATTCACCCATTAATTGAACAAATACTTATTAAGCAATCACAATGGCCCAGGTCTAATGATAGCTGCCTCTAGACTGGGAGTTCCTTGAGGGTGGACACACTCATTTCCATATACTCCAATGCCTAGCCTAACCTCTTTGGGCTAAAATTACATTATTATAACCATAAAAATCAATACAACGGTCAATCTATAATACAGACTCCTTTGTTTTCAATCACAGTCAGTGCTTTGTTTGACCGATACACAATATAGTAGTCTTCTAATAAAAGGAAGTTAGTTGATACAGAGAAAGAAAATATTTGAACTGCTGAAAGAAATTAACTTACTGTCAGCTAAACAGAAAATGCTTCAGTTTGACCACCAAGCTGACATCACAACCCATCTAAACTCATCTATTTCTTATTTCTCTATAAGGATGTTTGCCAACGGTTATCCAAATGTGTGATTCAAATTGCTCATACCAGCCAGGCAAGGTGGCTCATGCCTGTAATCCCAACACTTTGGAAGGCCAAGGCAGGTGGATCACTTGAGCCCTGGAGTTCAAAACCAGCCTGGGCAACATGGCAAAACCCTGTCTCTACTAAAAACACAAAAATTAGCCAGGCGTGGTGGCGTGTGCCTGTAATCCCAGCACTCAGGAGGCTGAGTCATGAGAATTGCTTGAACCTGGAGACTGAGGTTGCAGTGAGCCAAGATCGTGCCACTGCACTCCACCCAGGGCAACAGAGCAAGACTCTGTCTCAAAAAAAAAAAAAATTGCTAATACCTAGCAAAAGTGTGTTTGGAAAACTCACCTGACAAGGAACAATCTGGCCTACTTCCTAAACTGAATTGAGTGAACAAGAAAGAAAATGATGGCCTGCATTACGTTTTTTTTTTCAATCTGTAGCATTTAAGACTAATTCCAAAAAAAGGTTCTCTATTTTTTTTTTTTTTTT
>NW_016803880.1:1483073-1496719 GCF_001698545.2 Rhinopithecus bieti | reverse complement strand
CCGGCCTATTTTTTTTTTTTTTTTAAGTGAAAGTAAGTTTACTAAGAAAATAGGTCAGGCATGGTGGTTCATGCCTGTAATCCCAGCACTTTGGGAGGCAGAGGGTAGATCACCTGAGGTCAGGAGTTCAAGACCAGCCTGGCCAATATGGTGAAACCCCGTGTCTACTAAAAATACAAAATTAGCCAGGCGTAGCGGTACATGCCTTTAATCCCAGCTACTTGGGAGGCTGAGGCAGGAGAACTGGTTGAACCCGGGAGGCAGAGGTTGCAGTGAGTTGAGATCGCACCATTGCACTCCAGCCTCAGCAAAAAGAATGAAACTCCATTTCTAAAAAAAAAAAGAAAAGAATAAAAGAATGGCTACTCCATAGGCAAAGCAGCTGTTCTCTATTTTTTAAGTTTATTAAAATGAATTAATTATTCAATTCACCTTTTTTAATATTGGTACATGAATAAAGAGCCACAAAGGAAGTAGTTAGTGAATTATAATTCTAAAAACTAAATATGATGACTCTAGGATATCAGAATTTTCTACAGTCTCATGTGTAAACAGTTTTATTATGAAACACAATAAAAAAGTAATTATTGCTAAAATCTAAAGGAGTTGAGGCTGAAATAACAGAATTAAAAGTGATAACTAGGGGCAAAAGAGAAGGTATCAAATGTCCAGTCTCCAATTTAAGTAACTTGTTACTTTTAAATGCACTTTTTAAAATGTCTACTTTAAATTTAAAATATAGTTACTCTTATGATCTTTGTATGTTAAGAGCTATACCCAGAGTTCAATAAAATTAAGAAACAATTCTATTTATGGCACTTTTTTTTTTTTTTGGACTATGCCTACTTTTGTCTACATTCTTTCATGCCTACCTTCTAGAGGTATTTGTGGTGGCAATCCTGAGTCTACAGTTTAAAGACCAAACCAAGGAAGACTTACAAGATCTTTCACTGTCTAACCTCAACTTTTCCCAGTCTTATCTCCTGCCGCTCTTTCCTTCCCTTGCCCCACTTCCTTCTGTCTTCTCCAAATTATGCTGTCATCATTCTGCCCTAGTACCAAATCAAATTCGAAGTTCTCTGAGGCAGGGCATGGTGGCTCACACCTGTAATCCCAGCACTTTGGGAGGCGAAGCGGACAACTGGGCAGATCACTTCAGGCCAGGAGTTCGAGACCAGCCTGGCCAACATGGCAAAACCCTGTCTCTACTAAAAATACAAAAAATTAGCCGGGTGTGATGTTACACGCCTGTAATCCCAGCTACTTGAAAGGCTGAGGCAAGAAAATTGCTTGAACCTGGGAAGTGGAGGTTGCAGTGATCCACACTCTGTCTCAAAAAAAAAAAAAAGTTATCTATGTGATGGCCTTTCGCAATTCGATCTTTATATAATCTTTTCTCTCTACCTGAAAACGCTTCCTTTCTTTTCATTGCCTGACAAACTCCTACTCATCTTTCAAACTCATATTTGCAACACTTGCCTCCCTCCAGTCTCTTCCATTCTCCCACATTCTTTCTTCTAATACCTGCATCATAATTCTTTAATATATTATATTTGCTTACATATGTGTCTGTATCATCAAACTAATAGTTCAAGAACAGCAGACATCTATTATCTCTGAACACCTGAAATCCAGTATCAAAGTCTTCTATTGAAGACTTTGCCACATTAAAGTTAAAATCCCAACTCCACAACTTCCTGGCTACATAAGCTTAGGCAAGCTAATTTCTCTAAACCTCAGTTTCATCACACTTAAAATGAGATATGAGTAATTAATTCATTACTTGGATTGTTTTCATAATTAAGCATAAGTTTTTAAATCACCATAGTAATAACTGATTCCAGCAAGAATCAAAGGGTGCTCAAACCATTAGGTGAAAGTTTGTGGAAGAACAGGACATTTCACAGTTTCAAACTAACATATTATTTGTTATTGGCCAATGGAAAAAGACAACTTTATAATGGACAACACCTTAACCAAGTAATTAAACAAATACCACCAATAAGGGGACAAACGGGTACGAAGTGCCCCGGTGTGATGTACTGAGGAAGTCTCATCATCTATGAAGAATTCCTTCTAAAAATTGTTTAGCCTGAATCTAATCACAAGGAAACAACTAGATGAATCTGAATTAATCAAACAAATGGCCCAGGCTCTTCCAAATGTTGTTAAAAAAGACACTCCTCTCCCCGCTTAAACAGTACTGAGAAACTGTTTAGATCAAGGAAACCCAAATGGTAACTAAATGGAATGAGTGATCTTTGACTGGATCTCAAATGTTAAAATGGTTTATCTTTTAAAAAAAAAGTATCAGCCTGGGCAACATGGCGAAACCGTCCCTACAAAAAATACAAAAATTAGCTAGCCATGATGGCCTGTGCCTGTAGTCCTAGCTACTGGAAAGGGTAAGCTGGGAGGATCACTTGAACCCAAGAGGCGGAGATTGCAGTGAGCCCATTTCACGCCTCTGCACTCCAGCCTGGGTAACAGAGCGAGACTCTGTCCTGAAAAAAAAAAAAAAAAAATTAGCCAGGAGTCCTAGCTATTAAGGAGGCTGAGGTGGGAGGATCGATCTCTTGGGCCCAAGAAGTTGACACTGCAGTGGGCCGTGATCATACCGCTGCACTCCAGGTTTGGAGACAGAGCCACACCCTGTCTTACAAAAAAAAAAAGAAAAGAAAAAAAAAGAGAGAACATTACTGGGATAACTACAGAAGTCTAAATGCAAGGCTGTATCCTGGATTACAGTATTACACAAAAGTCAAAGTTTCTGGATGCTATAACCATTATTATAATTGCTGCAGGCTAGAAAAATGGCATTGTTTTTAGAAGATACATGCTGATGTATTTAGGAGTTAAGAGTCCCGACTTCTGCAACTAACTCTCATACAGTTCAGCAAAATACATAAATTAACAGAAAGAAAGCAAATGCAACCAAGTATTAGCAACCGGTGAATCTAGGTAGAGTATATGAGATGTCACTCTAACATTCTCGCAACTTTTCCTCATAAGAACTTTTCAAATATAAAACATTGAGAAAATTTAAATAAAAAATATTAAATGAGGATGCAAGTGCTTAGCACAGTAACACAATAGGTTGCTATAACTGTTAATACTGTTATTATCTTCCAAAACAGATTAAGTGACAGATCTAAGAAAATGTGACATTGAAATCACTAGAATTAACTATATCAGAAACAGGAAAAAAAGCATTCTCATAAAATTGGACTGTGCTATAATAAATCCAACACCATAAAAAAATACCATTACAAACCCCTCATCATGTAGTTTTACACGAATCCACTTCAAGGTCGTCTTTAAACAAGTACTTAGTGAGCGTCTATTAGGTGCCAGTCTCTGTTCTAGGCTCCGAGGATAAAAACATTTGCTTTCAAAATACTTACATACTAGTGAACTAAGACAATAAATGTCATAAATACAATGGAGTTTAAAACAAAGTAGGAAGAACAGGGAGTGCGCAAGGGCTGCAAGAGGGTGATCATGGAAAACCTCACTGAGGTGTAGAGAGCAAAGTTTGGAGCCTCCTAACTGAAGAGCGTTGGGAGCCGGCCAGGTAAGGTCAAGGCACAGTGAAGAGATCAGTGTGGCTGGATGAAGTAAACCAAGAGGAGGGAGTTGAAGATGGGACTGCAGATAGAAAGGGGTAACAGGCAGTCCAGAAACCAAATATACCATCCTAAAAGCTTTAGCTTAGAAGAAGCCCAAAGGAGAGGCACAATCAGCTGTAACCTCCACAGTGGGTTCACTTTAACATCCTCCCAACTCTCCTTCTTCCTAGCGCTGCCCTCCCCCAACCAACCCTCTACCTCAGCCAGATCACCTTCCAGTGAACCTGATACATTATCATTTCTTCATGAATATTGTGGGTGTGTGCTCGGATGGGGACAGCTCTGGCATGGTACATCTTTTCTCTCACGATTCCCCAATCTGCTCAGAGATAACCCAAACCACCCTCAGGGACGCACACACAACAGAGAGGTCACACACGACACGCAAAAGCACGCCTCCCCACAGCCGCGCTCCACACACCCTCCAGCAACGCGCTGGGCGGTGCCAGCCGCCTCGAAGCGAGGCTCCCAGGTCGACCGAGCCACCCCCCCACTCACCCTCAGGTTCCCTTTAGTTCGCTGCTTGTTCTTCCCGCCCATGGTCGCGGTTGCAGCTGTATTCTGGGCACTCAGACCCCGGTGGACTCGTCTGGAACACAACTTCCGGCCTCTGGCGCCGGAAGAGGACTCCCTGTAATAACTTCCCCCGGGCCCTTTTTCCACCACCCACCCTGTCCATTTGCTGCCCCACTTCCGCTCCCGCCTCCCGCTGTGTCCCTGACCATCCGCCGCCGGAGACGTCACAGTTAAAGCCTCTCCTGTCTGAGTGATGTCATTTCTGGCCAATAGGAAGCCAAGCATTGGACCCGTGGCGCCAAATCCTGTCTTCCCCGCTTTCAGAAGCTAGGTTTGTTCCTTGCTTAGCGGCTAGGAAACTGGCATGAAACACCAGAGAGGCAGTTCACATAAGGGTAGCAATAGAATGTTGTGGTAGAGGCTGTGGGAAGATGGGAATGTGTTAGACTTCCAACATGATGCAATCATCAGTATCACCTGTGCGTTTGTTAGAAAAGGCTAACTCGGGCCCCTCGGAACTCCTGAATCAGATCCTGAATTTTGACGGCATTCCCAAGTCTTGTTAAAATGTGATTACTGCTCTAGGCAATATTCTCTGTAAATCTACCCCCCCGTCCCCTTTTATTCATATTGAAACTGTTACGTGCAGTTTAAAAGAGTGTAATGTGGGAGTCTCTATTAAAATTTGAAATGTACGAATCCTGTAACTTAGTGATTGTGCGACTCAATCGCACTAGAGAAACAAATAAATGTGTGCTGGTTATTTTTTATTGTCCACGCAGTCACCCTTTTATACTCCATGTTACTGGGGCGCTTCTGCTAGACTTCACCGACAGGGTGAACTAGAGGGAAACAAAGGCAAGAGGAAGAAGGGACTTGCTCCATTCTGTGAGCATCATGCCAGCAGCAGCTGCCTTTTACCGTGCCAGGAGCAATTGCTTTAGCCAGCAGGTGGTTTTAATCTCCATCCTTTTTCCAACAATCACAAATCAGCCTTATTGCACCCCTTACCGATCACAGCAGCAGTCAGTGCTCTCCTCGGAGATCTGAATTCTACTTTCATGGAGCCCCTCCCTTGAGCTCCTGAGATAGCCAATGTCTGAGCCACCTCCTCAGGAGTTTGAGCCCCAGCACCGTGGGATCCCTTCTTTGAGCTCCAGAGATCCAGCAACAGCCAGCCATCCCCCTCTCTACATTCTTCATAGACCTGAACTAAGGTGTTCAGGGCCCTCCTCCAAGCTTTTAGGTTCTGATGACTCCAACCACTTCTTTTGTTCCATCCTTTCCTAGCTCTAAGAATGGTAGCTGCTACCTCCAGTGATTACCTGTTACCTTTTATAATTCCTTTTGACCAATTTCCCATATTAAAATATTTCTCAATAACTAATGTGATTTCTGTTTTCCCGACTGGACCCTAAGTTTAAAATGCACACAAAAGCCGGGTGTAGAGGCTCACGTCTGTAATCCCAGCACTTTGGGAGGCCGAGGCAGGTGGATCACCTGATGTCAGGTGTTCGAGACCAGAATGGCCAACATGGCAAAACCCCGTCTCTACTAAAAATACAAAAATTAGCTGGGCCTGATGGCAGGTGCCTGTAATCCCAGCTACTTGGGAGGCTGAGGCACAAGAATCTCTGGAATCCGGGAGGCAAATGCTGCAGTGAGCTGAGATCGTGCCACTGCACTCCAGCCTGGGTAACAGAGCAGACTCTGCCTCAAAAAAAAAAAAAAAAGTCACACAAAGAGACGGATGTTCACAAAAACTTTATAATAGGAAGATAATTGTAAGCAACCTATGCTTATATATTGGAGAATGACTAAATAAAGTATATGTATTCAATAGGCTATTAGGCAGCATTTAAGAAGAATAAGGTTTATCTGTACATATATAGGAAGAATTATGACACATTCTTAAGTAAAAAGCAAATACCAAGTAATATATACAGTATGATAGCATTTGTGTTTTTAAAACCCACAACACAATAATATATATATATATATTTATGCATATATATAATATAAATACAGAGAATAGGTCGGGTGTGGTGGCTCACACCTGTAATCCCAGCACTTGGGAAGGCTGAGGTGGGTGGATTACATCAGGAGTTCAAGACCAGCCTGGCCAACATGGTGAAACCCTGTCACTACTAAAATACAAAAATTAGCTGGGCATAGTGGCAGGCGGCTCTAATCCCAGCTACTAGGGAGGCTGAGGCAGGAGAATTGCTTGAACCCAGGAGATGGAGGTTACAGTGAGCCAAGATCGTGCCTCTGCACTTCAGCCTGGGCAACAAAGTGAGACTCCATCTCAAAAAATAAGAAGAAGAAGAAGAAGAATACAGAGAATACAGATCTGCAAGAAAACATATCAGTCTGATCATTGTAGTTAATTTTTGTGGGAAAAAGTGGCAAGAAAAGAGATCAGGGTTATGAGTTACAGTCAAAAGAAATTAAACTTTATCTGTAAGATTTTATTTTATACAAGGACAACATATTCCTGTATTAATTATGTAATTAAAAATCAACTCAGGCTGGGCAAGATGACTGATGCCTATAATCCCAGCACTTTGGGAGGCCAAGGTGGGTGGATCACCTGAGGTCAGGAGTTCAAGACCAGCCTGGCCAATATGGTGAAACCCCGTCTCTACCAAAAATACAAAAACTAGCTAGGCACGGTGGTGTGCACCTGTAATCCCAGCTACTCAGGAGGCTGAGGCAGGAGAATCACTTGAACCCAAGAGGCAGAAGTTGTACTGAGCTGAGGTCACACCACTGCACTTCAGCCTGAGCAACAGAGCAAGACACTGTCTCAAAAGAAAAAAAGAGAAAAGAAATGTCAATACTTTTAAGGCCAAGATTAGAAACTCTTCAGAAATCAGGTTGGGAGTTAAAAAAAAAAATTTGAAACTCTTCCTTCTTCATTCATGATTATTAATATTATAAATTATTGTTTTCACAGATTAAGAATTATATAACAGAATTATAGCCTTTTCCCCTAAGTAAATATTGGGCATGACTTACAGATGCCTGATGTTAGAATAATCTTATCCATCCAGACAAGTTTCTGAGGAGGAAAATCAGACATCAAGCACTTAAAAATATATTTCCACATTCTATTTTATTTATTTATTGACCCTCCATACCCAAGTACATTTGAAAAACATCACCATATCCTGTGGCTTTAAAAAATGGCACAGTTGGCTGAAATTCACATGACCTCCTGAGTTCAATCACATCAAATGTTTTTTTCTCAAAATTGAAAATTTTTTTTTGCTCTTCTATTTTATCAAGAGTGCCACCAAAAAGAATGTCTTCTTGATGGTGAATTAAAATTTTCTTCCAGGTTATTCATCTGAGTTGGAAAATAATTTTTTTTAATTTTTTGAGATGGAGTCTTGCTCTGTCACCCAGGCTGGACTGCAGTGGCACGTTCTCGGCTCACTGCAAGCTCCACCTCCTGGGTTCACGCCATTCTCCTGCCTCAGCCTCCCGAGTAGCTGGGACTACAGGCGCCCACCACTACGCCTGACTGATTTTTTGTATTTTTAGTAGAGACGGGGTTTCACCATGTTAGCCAGGATGGTCTCGATCTCCTGACCTCATGATCTGCCCACCTCGGCCTCCCAAAGTGCTGGGAATTACAGGTGTGAGCCACTGCACCCAGAGGAAAATAAATTTTCAGAGTAGACATTTTAAAAGTAAGATGTGTTCAGAAATATTAAAAGTAGTTTGATTTTTAACCCACCAATGCTAATAAAATAGAAATCTATTTTTATTTCATACAAATACATTTATTGCCCAATATTATCCAGTTCATATCTCATTCCAGACTCATCTGTTTTGTCCTCATTTACCTCATAAGTTTGGAAGAGTGGAAATGGCTGAACTTCTTAATCTATCAGTTTCAGGAAAGGAGACCCCAGATTTGTGATGGTTGGGTTGTCACTCTCAATGGGATTTTAACCACAAAACTTCTGAGAAAGTCCCTTTTTATGGGATTCAAAACATAAACTAAGATGATGAGTCATATTTTAGAATCAAACTATATCTCAGAAACCATCTAGTAGCTTTAGAAATCAATGTAACATTTATCAAACACTTTCCAAGCTCTTGACCTATTAAGAGCCTATGTCTAGAAACAGCTAAGCAACTGGCATAAGCTCCACAATAACAGTCCTAGAACCAAAAGGCACTGACTCTCAGTCCATTGTTGCCATTACAATGGAAAAATCACTTTTGGCTCCATGGCCTGAATGTATAATCACTTGCCTTCCCATCTATTACAACCTCAGTTTGTACTAAACAGGCTGCATAGTACAGAAAAAGGAAAGAAAATTAAAAAGCAAACCTAATCCACAGAATTGTTCACATATGCTCTGTAAGCCTTCCATGCAAATGACACCAGGTTTCCCACCATGCTACACCCAGATAGGAAAAGCTCCTTTGCTAGTTCCACAATATTCTTTCTTTTTTGTCGGCTAGAGATCCACAGCCTGGTGAGAATGGGATCTGTGTGTTGTGCTGTACTTTCTTTGCAGATGGAAGTTGTGGCATCCCTGCTGATATATTCAGTGGCATGTTCTGTAACCCGTCCTCTAGCATTCAGTGTACAGACTCACCACAACAATCGCTCTGCAAGTGCACACTCAAATCTGTGTTTAGTAGGGTCTGCTGGGATTGTTTTAAGGACTCTGACCTGATAAGAACATATTGCTTTCTTAGGTCCTTCAAAAAACACACACAAGTCATTTTTATATACCAAAAAATATAGGTAGGACTGGGCAGAGAATTTCTGTAACACACTTGACAGTAATTTCAGGTAGAGCTTCATGATATTTAAAAGGGAATGCAGAAGTCAGAGAAAGTGTTACCTGAAAATATAGCAGAGTACTCAATAATTTTTCCTCTACACATAATAGACTTGCTTTTTCTAAAAACTGCAAAAGAAAGTACCATAGCTATATGTGACATCTCCTGGTTTATAGTCACAGGAAACTTTTGAAGATCTCAGCTCCATGGTCCCCTTTTCAATACAATCTTTCAATTCTTCTGGAGCCACCTTGTCATTCACAGTGAACTTTTTCTAACTGGAGAACATACTACCCAGCAGTTGTAACTCAGACAATCTCAGTCATTCTGTGATAATTCACAAGTCCTTCCCTTCCTTCCCTTCCCTTCCTTCCTTCCTTCCTTCCTTCCTTCCTTCCGTCCTCCTCCCTCCCTCCCTCTCCCTCCTTCCTTCCTTCCTTTCTCTCTCTCTTTTTTTTTTTTTTAAGACAATTTCATTCTTTTGCCCAGGCTGGAGTGAAGTGGGGTGATCTCAGCTCACTCCAACCCCCACCCCCAGCACAGGTTGAAGCAATTCTTCTGCCTCAGACTCCTGCGTAGCTGGGATTACAGGAGCAAGCCACCACGCCTGGCTAATTTTTGTATTTTTAGTAGAGACAGGGTTTCGCCATGTTGGCCAGGCTGGTCTCGAACTCCTGGTCTCAGGTGATCCACTTGCCTCGGCCTCCCAAAGTGCTACGATTACAGGTGTGAGCCACTATGCCCAGCTATAATTCACAAGTTTCTAGAGAGGCAAGGGCAAGAGAATTTATACCCACAAACTTGGGAGAACCCAATGGGATAGAAATACAGCTACTTCCAGCCATATGGCTACTTCCAGCCTGGGAAACACAGCATGGTGGCAGGTGTGGTGGCACATGCCTGTGGTCCCAGCTACTCAGGGAGGCTGAGGCAGGAGGATCATTTGAGCCCGGGAGGTCATGGCTGCAGTGAACCGTGATCATACCACTGCACTCCCACTTGGGCGACAGAGTGAGACCCTGTATCAGAAAAAAAAAAATAAAGAAATGTGGCTACTAGAGAAAATGTATCTGATTACCAAAATTAATCACAGACAGGATTTCCCCTTTATTCTACTTTCAGACATACTTTACCAAAATAAGAAATATAGTGAAATCCAGTGACAGTCATAAAAAATACTGATAAAACTCAGCATTAATTAGTCTTTATTAAACTTGGTGGTACTTTACCTTCAACTGTTACTAAGATGTATTTTTTTGGGGGTGGACAAATACTTTTTAATGGCTTTTTTTAATGGCTTTAAAGTTTTCTTTTTTTTTTTTTTTTTTAATATACTGGAGAATCACGCAATGCACAATCAAGGGCCACAAGTCTGCACTCTCCTTTGCTACTGGTCCTGTAATGGCAGAACCTTTCATTTCACCTTTATTACTCACTATGATCCCTGCATTATCTCTGAAATAAACACACCATCTTTTCTCCGGTATGACTTTCATTGTCGAATGACCGCTGCTGGATGTACCATTTTTCTGAGCTCTGGTTTGCCTTTCTTGACTGTGGCCATCACCATGTCACCGACACCAGCAGCGGAAAGTCTGTTCAGCCATCCCTTGATCCCCTTCACGAAGATGATATACAGGTTTTTGGCTCCTGTGTTATCAGCACAGTTGATCACAGCTCCTACTGGAAGACCCAAGGAAATCTGGAATTTCACACCAGAGGACCTACCACATCCTCGCTTTGACATCTTGAACACGGGAAAGAAGGAAAAAAGTATTTTCAAATTTTTTAAAGCGAACTTCGTATTTAAATAGCAGCAACACTACATAGGTAGTATATGCCAGGAAAGCATTTGTCAACTGGGATCCCTATAGAGTCAATTGAGAAAATAAGATATAATAGTTTGCTAACATTACAAAACAAATGTACAATAAGAATAATTTCAGTATATATCGGCTATAACTCACCACAATTCAATACGAGATTTGGGTGGGGACAAATATCCAAACTATATCAGAGGGATTTAAAAGAAAAGAAAATAACCATAATAGTACTAGAGGAATATATAGGTGGATTTCCACCGGGCGCGGTGGCTCAAGCCTGTAATCCCAGCACTTTGGGAGGCCGAGACGGGCGGATCACGAGGTCAGATCAAGACCATCCTGGCTAACACGGTGAAACCCCGTCTCTACTAAAAAATACAAAAAACTAGCCGGGCGAGGTGGCGGGCGCCTGTAGTCCCAGCTACTCGGGAGGCTGAGGCAGGAGAACGGCGTAAACCCGGGAGGCGGAGCTTACAGTGAGCCGAGATCCGGCCACTGCACTCCAGCCTGGGCGACAGAGCGAGACTCCTTCTCAAAAAAAAAAAAAAAAAAAAAAAAGGCCCCCCTAACCCCCCCCCCAAATTCACCACCACACAAAACCACACACACACACACACACACACACACACACACACACTGATGAAAACATTGAAGAAGACAGAAACAGCATGACTAAAACTAAAACTGATGAAAAACAGATTTTCAGAATCCAGAAGGAAACTGTAATACTGAGTCTGGACTCAGGAAGTCAAGAAGGCAGGAAGGAGATACAGGTACATGTATATATATTTCCCTACCACATAAAACTGTGTCCTTTCTTGCTGGTCTAACCCCTACTCCCATCTGCCCTACAAAGCCCTTCCTTCCCACATATTATTTGGAATTGTAGCTCCGTGATTAGCCAGTACTCACCCTCAACACTTGTTCACAGGTTGGCTAACGACAGTGCTTCCACAGCAGCATCTCATGAATGCTGTTTATCATTTAAAATCCCACCTACCTCAGGGGTCTGCAGATAAGAATAGGATCCTCTTTGCTTCTACTTTCCTTAAAACAATAAGGAACAAAATACACCTGCTGCTGTCAACAAAATACACCTTCTGACATCTGTCCTCTTACCAGCCTCCTGGTCATACCCTTTTAGTCTCTAAACACTTAAAACTTGGCTCTCCACCCTCATTCCAAACATCATCCTCGACGGTCTTTTTAAAGTCCTGATTAGGTTCATGTGGCATATCTGTCCACTGCTTGGCCTCTCAGTTATAAAAATCTTCATCTCCCATATCCTTTTCCTCTATTCCACTTCATCTGCCACACCACAGTCACATCCTGATATTACTACTTACATTTTCCCAATTTCACCCCACTCTTGGGTCACGATCCCCTTGCCAGATTCCTCATTTAACTGTTTCCACCTAGACATTCTTCAAGGAAATCTTGACCTTGCATTGGCCCTTATATTTTCTCCCTAACACTAAGGACCCTTTTCTCTTTACTCCCTTCATTGTTCACTTTAGATTTCATGATCTTTTGTGTCAGTCACTCTCTTGCCAATACCACAAAGTCTCTTGTACATCTGCTCCTTCAGCCTATTCATCTGGAGAAACCAAACACTACACAAACCCAATTATTTGTTTTCAGCTTTTTTTTTTCCAGAGAAAAGTTGAACACTGCCTGGAAAACAAACAATGCAGTCAACAGAAGCTTTAGACCACTAAGAATTAATGATCCCATGCCTTAGTTGTGTCTTCATTACAGCCCAACAAATGTACCATACTTCTGTAATTTTCTAGGACCCTCAGTAATTATCTGAACACGTCTTCAAAACTCTGACCATTCTACCTTCCTCCTTGACTTCAACAGACGAGTTTTCCTCCAATTTCACAGGACAAGATAATCAGATTATAATCCTTATCTTTCCAACAGCAAACACATAAATTGGACCGATGATTATTATACACCGTTTAACTTAAATGGTTGTTAAAATAGTAAAATTATCTGATACACTCTGATATATTCTTTCATTGCCCTTGCCATTTCCCTAGGACTTCTCTGACCTTCCCCTGATTCCCGGCTAAAGTGTTAATTGTTGATTTATCAGTCTTCCAAAACCCCATTCCAGCCCTAGACATGTGGCTAGTCCAATGGATGGTGATCAGGTCATGTTGGTTGTTAACTGTGTTGAATATCATCCCTTCCCATGAACCTTCCTTGCATCTTCAACTATAGTTGCTCCATAATTCTGCTAAAAAAAGAAGTGTTAAAAGACGGGGCGGGGAGGGGGGCGGGGAATGAATGCACAAGGCTAGTCATTGCTGCACCATTTCTTTTCTTTCTTTTTCTTTCTTTTTTTTTTTGACAAGGATTCTCGCTCTGTTACCCAGGCTTCAGTTCAGTGGCCTGATCTCAGCTCACTGCAACCTCCGCCTTTCGGGTTCAAGTGATTCTCCTGCCTCAGCCTCCTGAGTAGCTGGGATTACAGGCGCCTGCCACCACGCCTGGCTAATTTTTTGTATTTTTAGTAGAGGCAGGGTTTCACCATGTCGGCCAGGCTGGTCTGGAACTCCTGACCTCAGGTGATCCACCCACCTTGGCCTCCCAAAGTGGTGCGATTACAGGCGTGAGCCACCGCATCCGGCCTAATTTTTTTATTTTTCAAATTTTAATTAATTTATTTATTATTGTTATTATTATTATTATTATTAGAGACGGAGTCTAGCTCTGTCACCCAGGCTGGAGTGCAGTGGCGCGATCTCCGCTCACGGCTCCGCCTCCCGGATTCACGCCATTCTCCTGCCTCAACCTCCAGAGTAGCTGCGATTACAGGCGTGAGCCACCACACCGGGCCGTAATTTTTTTTTTTTTTTTT
>NW_016803880.1:1475258-1479257 GCF_001698545.2 Rhinopithecus bieti | reverse complement strand
TTTTTTTTTTTTTTTTTTTTTTTTAAAGAAAACCCCACATATACACTCATGCAAAATAGGATACTAGAAAATAAAATGTAAAACCAAAATTTAATATTGTCTTTTTGGACATGGGATTGTGGGTGACTTTAAAATCCAGCTATTTCTACTCTTCTTATAATGATATATATTATGTGTAATCATATATGTAATACATATTTATAACACGTTATATATAATGTATAAATAATATATATAATTTGTTGGCGGGAGGAACGAGGGACAGCAGGCTTACAAAATCCGAAAAGCCAAATGCCCCAGTGGGAAAAAAGCCTCGATTTCCGTAATTCCCTGGTTAAAATCGAGGAACACCTTGGACTTCGAAGGCACTACCTGGGTCCCAGGGTGCACCATTCCTCTAATCCCCCATTTGCAGCAACATCTGGGAAGTCCCGAGAATGGGAATCGATGCCTCTTTTTCCGAAAGATAATTAAACGTCAACAACAAAAAATAAACAAAAAGTCCATCTCGGCCCCAAAGCAGCATCGGCTGGCCTGCGAGATGCCCACTCAGGAGGCGAGTCCACAGCTTAGGACTCAAGCCCGGGTTCGGAAGCTATTGCGGATATCCGAAAGGCAACGCTTGCAGCTGCAGGGACGCGACCTGCCCATAAGTCCTTGCGCTCACAGCATCCCGGAAACCCACGGGCTAGTGCTTCCGGGCCACGTCGGCCCAGGAAACCGCACGCGCGAAGTATGGCACCCTTCACTCCGCGCTCTTAGGCGGCTGGTGGGGCCTGCGAGTGCTCGGGAGCTGCCGGGGTCACAAGAGAAAGCCTAGCTGTCAATGACAGCCCCAGAGCGCCTGGGAGCCTTGCGATACCCAGGTGTCTGTAGGCAGCCAGCAGACACTTCCACGCTGATCTGGAATCTTCCCTCGCCCGGCTCTGCCCCTCACAGGGATGGCAAAGGACATTACAACCTACATCCCTTCCCCGATCTGCTGGCTTCAGATTGGCAGATTGTGTTTAAGTGGAATGCTCGTGGTGCCCCTTTGCTGAAATTTTATGGACTCAGTTTTTTCAAGTAGTTCTAATAATCGCGGGGAGAGAGGGGGCGGGAACGTAATTTCTGCGTCTGCCCTTAAATACCTTTAAACCTTGGCTGCATTGCCGCTTTTATGGAATTTCACCAATGGTCTGTTATTTTTGAATTTCCCTGATACACATCTTTCTTTCCTTTTTTTTTTTTTTTTTTTTGAGACGGAGTCTCGCTCTGTCGCCCAGGCTGGAGTGCAGTGGCCGGTTTTCAGCTCACTGCAAGCTCCGCCTCCCGGGTTTAAGCCATTCTCCTGCCTCAGCCTCCCGAGTAGCTGGGACTACAGGCGCCCGCCACCTCGCCCGGCTAGTTTTTTGTATTTTTTAGTAGAGACGGGGTTTCACCGTGTTAGCCAGGAGGGTCTCGATCTCCTGACCTCGTGATCCGCCCGTCTTGACCTCCCAAAGTGCTGGGATTACAGGCTTGAGCCACCGCGCCCGGCCACCACATCTTTCTTAATAACAAAATAAATAGCACTTTGGGAGGCCAAGGCGGGCGGATTACCTGAGGTCCAGAGTTCAAGACCGGCCTGGCTAACATGGTGAAACCCCCAGCGCTACTAAAAATACAAAAAATTAGTCGGGTCCAGTGATGCGCGCCTGTAATCCCAGCTACTCGGGAGGCTGAGGCAGAATTGCTTGAACCTGGGAGGCAGAGGTTGCGGTGAGCCGAGATCACGCCACCGCACTCACTCCAGCCTGGGCTACAGAGCAAGACTTCGTCTTCAAACAAACAAACAACAAAAACAAAATAAAACAAGGCATGTGGCCAATATTCCCTGCCAATACTTGTTTTCTTTAGAAAATGTAACTTTTAAACATAATTTGACTTGAAACGGTTTCTTTTCAGGATTTATCATTTTTTATAGGTGATTCCAGTTCAAAATATTTATTACATTAATATGTTGACAAATCGTCATTGCTGAACAAATTTTTTTATGTGCAATCATATGGAACATTTTACATTTAAGGATGTTTATAGATCAGGTATATAATCATTGGTAGAAACTGGGCAGGGCGCGGTGGCTCACGCCTGTAATTCCAGCACTTTGAGAGGCTGAGGCAGGTGGATCATCTGAGGTCAAGAGTTCAAGACCAGCATGGCCTACATAGTCAATCCTCGTCTCCACTAAAAATTCAAAAAATAGCGAGCGTGGTAGCACGCACCTGTAATCTCGGCTACTCGGGAGAATGAGGTGGGAGAATCACTTGAACCCCAGGCGGTGGAGGTTGCAGTAAGCCAGGATTGTGCTACTGCACTCCAGCCCAGGTGACAGATCCAGACAGAGTCTGTCTCCAGAAAAAAAAAAAAAAGAAAGAAAGAAAGAAAGAAAGCTAAGAAAGCTATATTGCTTATACTCTTAACATTTCTAACATTTCACTACATTTATCCATTCTCAAAAGAACTTTCTCATCACAAGATTGGAAAATCTGTACTTCCCTGGCTTAGTATGACTTAATCATAAACGTCTAAATTTGACTGATGTCCCAGGAAAGAAAACTTGTAAAACTACTCTGTTGCATTCTGTGTTTGTGACATTTGAGATCTGCATATTATGCATAACAATCTGGTTTTTAATATAATGTACAGAGACGGAACAAGTTTTAGCGGTTTAGCTGCCACTTTAGCTGCTTAAAGTAATATATGCATCATCTGCCCCCTTTGGTGGTAGGAATGTCAGATTCCATTCTCTGTAGGGTATTTCGTACAAATCTGTTAGTCACTGGAGGAATCAGAAACTAGACACACAACTGGTCCATCTGGCTGTCTGGTGGCAGCAGAGGACCTAGGATTTCCAGGGCAACTGACAGGGCAATAGAATGGGCAGCAGGGAGGAAATCTGGGGAGGTACATAAGATTTAGGTCCAATAGAAGCACTGTGCTTTAAATACCATTCTGACCCTCATTTATGTTTAATAACCTTTATATTTAAGATCTATCCACATTGCCTTCTTCCATTTTATTTCTTCAGATTTCTACATTGTATTACATAATATATGCTATCTTTCACTTACTGATTCATTTTGTGATAAGCATAGTTTGCCTCCAACTTTTTACTAACTTAATGCATTGTCTCTCACCCCAACTCCATTCCTCAACCAAGTCTGACTGGTCAAGAAATATCCAACACCTGGTATCAACCTGCGTGCTAGCAAATTAATAAATAATAAATGCTTTTGGAACCAATTTATGGAGGTCCTCAAAAACTGGGTGGTGTGTTTAATGGTAGGTCAAAATTTGGCAAAAATAAATGTACAGAAAGCCATTTCCAGAATAAAAAAATGTCAGAATACAATATGCCAAACAAATCTTCTAAATTACTAATCTGATGAATTGTTGATGCTCGTTAAAAAAGTTTAAGCCCTACTCATGCCTCAGCCTTGTCTGAGGCAAGCCCAGGAGCAGGGGCAGAGCATGAGTATACAAAACAAGACGAACTGCAAACTCCACTTCAGAAAAACTTCACCTATTTATGTATCAAAAGGCTGGAGTAAATGCAAAACTAAAGCTCTGAAAAACTCTATTTGACAAACTAGCTTTCAACTGCTAGTAAAAAGCCTAGAAATTGGCTGGGCGTGGTGGCTTATGCCGGTAATCGCAGCACATTGGGAGGCCGAGGCAGGCGATCACCTGAGGTCAGGAGTTCGAGACCAGCCTGGCCAACATGGTGAAACCCCGTCTCTACTAAAAACACAAAAATTAGCCAGGCATGGTGGCAGGCCCCTGTAATCTCAGCTACTTGGGAGGCTGAGGCAGGAGAATCGCTTGAACTTGGGAGGCGGAGGTTGCAGTGAGCTGAGATCGCACCATTGTACTCCAGCCTGGGCGACAGAGCAAGACTGTGTCTATTAAAAAAAAAAAAAAAAAAAAAGCCTAGAAATTAAACAAAACTGGTTTTATTTCATAAGACGTCTAGAGGCC
>NW_016803880.1:1464633-1474934 GCF_001698545.2 Rhinopithecus bieti | reverse complement strand
TAAAAAAAAAAAAAAAAAAAAAGCCTAGAAATTAAACAAAACTGGTTTTATTTCATAAGACGTCTAGAGGCCAGGCGCGGTGGCTCAAGCCTGTAATCCCAGCACTTTGGGAGGCCGAGACGGGTGAATCACAAGGTCAGGAGATCGAGACCATCCTGGCTAACACGGTGAAACCCCGTCTCTACTAAAGAATACAAAAAACTAGCCGGGCGAGGTGGCGGGCGCCTGTAGTCCCAGCTACTTCGGAGGCTGAGGCAGGAGAATGGCGTAAACCCAAGAGGCGGAGATTGCAGTGAGCTGAGATCCGGCCATTGCACTCCAGCCCGGGCGACAGAGCGAGACTCCGTCTCAAAAAAAAAAAAAAAAAAAAAAAAAAAAAAAAAAGACGTCTAGAGATAGGCAGCGGCTGGTGTTGGGTCAGCAGCTCAACAATGTGGCAACTGGCATCTTCGTGGTTCTCTTGGTCCTTCCTTCTGTCGTAGTTCAAATAACTCCTCCAGCTCCAGCCATCACTTTGGCGTTTATGGCAGTAAGAGGGGGAGGAGGTGGCCTAGCTGCATATGTTTCTTTAATCAGGAAGCAAAGTTTTCCCAGAATTCCCAAGGCCAAAGCTGTGTCCTGAGGCCACTGAGAGTTGTTAGTTGCAACAGAGGCTGAAAGGGGAGCAATTAGCTTTTCTGGGTTCTTTAGTGAAGGCAGGTAAGGGAGAAGGGGGTTGGGAATGGCTGGCAAATTGGAGCACCAACATTACCTTTGTGGATAATTTCTTTTTCAAAATGGGCAACTGATATGTGAAGAAGTATTTAACAACAATTTTAAGGTTATAATTTGAAACTCAGTTCTGCTTTCAATCATGACATTTTTAACAGATGCATTTCAGCTATACTATTTTTTCTTGTCCCCCACTCCCCAACATTCTAGAATGGAACTAAAATAAAATTACTTAAACTTTCAAGAAAAAGTGGGGAAAAAAAATCAGAAGGCCAACAGTGACAAGATACTTTCAACTACTCTTACTGTCATTGTCCTTCTACACCAAAAAACATCTGGAAAACATCCCCACATCCTTTGGCATTTAAGAACTGATAGAGCTGACCAAAGTCCATGTGGTTTCCCCTGGCTCCATTAACACTGAACACTTTTTCTTCAAAAATGGAAAATTTCCTTTGTCTTTCCATTTCATCATTTGTACCATCAAAAGGAATGTCTTCTCGATGGCGGATTAAAATTCTCTTCCAGTTTAATTTTCTGAGTCTGAAAAGAAATTTCCAAAGTAAACATTTTCAAAATGTATAGAGCACATAAAACAGAAGTTATAAAACAGACTTTTCCTAGAAGTAGTCTACTTTTTAAAATTTTTATAACTTTTGTTTATTTAGTAGAGACAGGTCTTGCTATGTTGCTCATGTTGGTTTCAAACTCCTGGCTGCAATTGATATGCTGCCTCAGCCACCCGCAGTGCTGGGATTACAGGTGTGAGTCATCACACCCCACCCAAGGAATCTACTTTTATCTCAGAGGGATTTATTTTAATCAAATATGATTCTGGTCATAATCCCATCCCCAAACTCATTTGTTGCCCTTACTACGGCCTTGTATCAGTAGTTTAGAAATATAGGAATTACTGAATCCCAAACTATTAATGGATCTTCTCAGAAATTCATTTAGGATATCAGTAGAGAAATGAGAAGACTGGTGGCAATTCTAGTGCTTCTAGAAAGCCCCTTACTTCATAGGGCATACAGTTTGCAGCATCACTAAGATAAGGGAAGGATCAGCTCCATGGAAGTGGGGAGGGTCATAGTGTCTTGGGCAGGAGCTCAATTCTTTCAGCGTATATTTACAGAATGTCTCCTATATGCACTTGTCAGGTGAGGGGGAAAATGCTGACTACATGCGATTTCTGCCATATCCATCAACTTGAGATTGAATCCCCATAAAGATACAACCCCTGGGACATACTTATCTCCACATCTCTAATAGTCATGTGTTGCTTAACAATGGGGATACATTCTGAGAAATGTATCTTCAGGCTATTTTGTCATTGTACCACCACGATAGAGTGTACTTACACAAACCTAGATGGCACTTTTTTTGTATTTATATTTTTTCATATAGAAAAGCAAATGTCCCAGCACGATTACTGAATATCACTCTGATATTCAATAGTGGGAAGATCAAGTGCCATGTATCAGGTTTCTACATGTGCTCCATTATAATCTTATGGCACCACTGTTTTATGTGTGGTCCATTGTTAAGCAAAACATCACTAGGCAGCACATGCCTGTATCTTGTTTAGTATTAAAATTTTAGACATGACTTCACATACATATGTGAAAGCAAACCTTGACCAGAATTCTTCACAGGCACTTTGTGGGCCTTCCACACAAACAACACCAGGTTTTCCAGGCATGCTAAACCCAGACAGGGAAAGCTCCTTTGCCCACTCTAGAATATTCTTTCTTTTGCATTTGTTGTAGATATGATGGCTGTAGATCCAGAGTCTCGTGAAGATGAGGTCAACTGACTGGACTGTGCTTCCTGTGGGGGGTGAAGATGAAGTATCTCTGCTGACATAGCTAGATGCGTGTTCTCTAACCCACTCCGTGGCATTCAGTATACAAACATCTCCATGACAATGTTTTTGCAGGAATGCAGTCAGATCTGTGTTCAGCTGAGTCTGCTGGGATCTACTCAATATTACTGATCTAACAGAAAAGATATAAGAAAATAATTGTCTTGGAACAGAAAACAAATTCGAGAGTTGCTTTTATTCTCAGATTAATTTGACCTCTAAAGTTGGCCAGAACTTCTGTAACGTACCTGACAGTAATTTCAGGCAGAACTGCCGGGTATTTAAAGGGAAGAATACAGGCCAGAGAAAACATCGCCTGATTAAAGAGAAGAAGAAAAAGTGCACTAACCAATGTTTTAAGTCTCAACATGTTTCAATCCTTCCAAAAGCAAAACTGAATTACCATTGCTTCCTCAGATACATCCAGGTTCATATTGATAGTAAAGTACACTTTTGAAGATCGCCCCTCCATTGTCTTCTTTTCAATACAATCTTTCAGCTCTGCTACAGCCAGTTGGTCATTCACCATGAGCTCATTCTCACCAGGGAACATACTGGCTAGCAGGTCTAACTCAGCAAGCTGGGCCTCCGCCTGCTCTATCTCAATCATTTTTGGACATGTGTAAGTTTCTAAAGAGGTAAAGACAAGAGAGACAATTTACATATGCAATCTTAGAAGAAATGAATACATCAACAAGGGCACTTACTAAAATTGAATTTGATTTCTTCGTAAATTGTACAATTTAATTAGTCTCTTCCCCATTACTCTACTTTCAGATATAATATGCTAAGTCCTATGCTAAGACCAGCCTGGGCAACATACTGAGACCATCTATAAAAAAACAAACACAAAAAACTTTTAATAGTAAGTAGACACCACATTCTTCTGTGTCTAGATAGTTAAGCGGACATTTTGAGCTACCATAAATGGGCAATTTCATCAAAGTAAACCAATTATGTAGTCAAAAAGCTGTATCAATAATGTAGCCAGAAGAGAGGATATGACTGGTTGAAATCTAGAATGAACAGAATAAGTCAGAGAGTTTGATTATGTGAATGGTCAGTTTCTTCTTTTTAAGTAAATATTGTTTATTAGTTTTTTTTGAGACAGGGTCTAGCTCTGTCACCCCAGCTGGAGTGCAGTGGCATGATCCCAGCTCACTGCAACTTCAACCTCCCAGGCCCAAGCAATCCTCCCACCCCAGACTTCTGAGTAGCTAGGACCACAGGTATGCACTGCCACGCCTGACTTCATTTTTTATTTGTAGAAACAAGGTCTTGCTATGTTGCTCAGCCTGGTCTCAACCTCCTGGGCTCAAGCAATCCTCCTGTCTTGGCCTCCCCAAGTGCTAGCATTATAGGTATGAGCCACTGTGCATGGCATTTATTTTTTTTTTTTTTTTTTTTTTTTTTTTGGAGACAGAATCTCGCTCCGTCACCCAGGCTGGAGTTTAGTGGCACGATCTCGGCTCACTGCAAGCGCCACCTCACCGGTTCATGCCATTCTCCTGCCTCAGCCTCCCAAGCACCCGCCACCACACCCGGCTAATTTTTTGTATTTTTACTAGAGATGGGGTTTCATCATGTTAGCCAGGATGGTCTTGATCTCCTGACCTCGTGATCCACCAGCCTTGGCCTCCCAAAGTGCTGGGATTACAGGCGTGAGCCACTGCACCCAGCCCATTTATTAGTTTTTAAGAAGCAAAGGAACATAAAGAGAAAATAAATGCTAATTGTCCTGTTGCTTAAGTAACCCCTGTTAACATTAAAACATTTTAAGCATTATACATATATATACATATACATGTGAAAAATGCTGGTATAATGTAAAAATATGTACAATGTTGAGATACAGTATATATATTTAAAAGTACCCCAAGGGGTAATATATACTTTTTCCTCCTACTTCCTATCTCCCTCCCCACCAAATATATTTTGTAGATCCATTCACTGTCAACACATAGTGGCCTACCTCATTCTTTGTAAATGTTGGCTGTTATACTGAATCATGTAGATATGCCATAACTTATTTAATTCTTTACCTATTGATGGACACTTGGGTTGCTTCCACATTTTTACTAATATGAACAATCCTATAATGCAAGTTCTTTTTATATATATAGTATGGTAAACTGAATACTGTGTATTCAAGAATAAACTTATAGAGGTGGATTGTTGGATCAACAGGTACATTTTTAGTTTTGACAGATACTGCCAAGTTGCTTTCCACAAAGTTGCCATACAGAACAGAAGTTTACAATTGTACTCAGTCCCCTGCTTCTTTTCTTTAAAGGAAAATTCTTAATACATAGTTCCTTTTGGCCTAGCACGGTGGCTCACACCTGTAATCCCAGCACTTTGGGAGGCCGAAGAGGGTGGATAGCTTGAGTCCAGGAGTTTGAGACCAGCCTGGGCAACATAATGAAACCCTGTCTCTACTAAAAATACAACAAAATTACCCAGGTGTGTTGGTGTGTGCCTGAAGTCTCAGCTACTTGAGAGGTTCAGGTGGGAGGATGGCTTGAGCCCAGGAGGTGGAGGTTGTAGTGAGCCAAGATCATGCTACTGCACTCCAGCCTGGGTGACAGAGCAAGACTCTGTCTCAAACGAACAAACAACCTAAACCATAGTTCCTTTTATCAATCTCTTCTTTTACAAGTTTCAAGCTTTATGTTTTTGTTTGTTTTTCTTTTTTGAGATGGAGTCCTACTTTGTGCCCAGGATGGAGTGCACTGGCATGATCTCAGCTCACTGCAACCTCCACCTCCCTGACTTAAACAATTCTCCTGCCTCAGCCTCCCAAGTAGCTGAGATTACAGGCACCCGGCACTACCCCAGCTAATTTTGTATTTTTTTATTATTTGTTTATTTATTTATTTTGAGATGTAGTTTTCACTCTTGTTGCCTAGGCTGGAGTGTAGTGTCGCAATCTCGGCTCACTGCAATCTCTGCCTCCAGCGTCCAAGCAATTCTCCTACCTCAGCCTCCCAAGGGGCGAGATTTCAGACACATGCCACCATGCCTGGCCAATTTTTTTTGTATTTTTAGTAGAGACAGGGTTTCACCATGTTAGCCAGGCTGGTCTCGAACTCCTGACCTCAGGTGATCTGCCTGCCTCAGTCTCCCAAAGTGCTGGGATTACAGGCGTGAGCCACTGTGCCCAGCCTAATATATCTTGATTAGAAAGGATTTCTCTACTGCAAGATTATTTTAAAATTCTTCTATTTTTAAAAAAAATTAGCTGGATGAGGTGGTAGGCACTGGTAATCCCAGCTACTTGGGAGGCTGAGACAGGAGAATCGCTGGAACCTGGGAGTCAGAGGTTGCAGTGAGTTGAGATCGCGCCATTGCACTCCAGCCTGGGCAAAAAGAGTGACACTCCGTCTCAAAAAAAAAAAAAAAAAACTTCTATTTTCAATTTGGAATACATTTTCAATTTCTGCATTTAAATATTTCATCCATCTGCAATATATTTCAGTTTAAAAGGTAACAGAAGTTTCCAGCTTATTTTTGTTTTTCCAGTTAACTAGCCATTTGTACCAGTACATCTTATAATACATTTGAAATGCTTCTTTCAACATATGTTAAGTGCCTGTACGTATTTGAGTCTTTTTCTGGATTCTCCATTTTGTTATACTGATCTGTCTATAACATCATATCCTAATCCTCTTTTTTGTTTTTGAGACAGAGTCTCACTCTGTCACCCAGGCTGGAGTGCAGTGGTGCGATTACAGCTTGTTGCAGCCTTGAACTCCTAGGCTCAAGCAATCCTCCTGCCTCAGCCTCCCACGTATCCGGGACTACAGTCATGCTACCACCATACCCAGCTAATACTCAACTCTTCAAATCACTATGATGGGTTAGTAAATTGCTCCTACTCTGTCTCTTCATAGCCATCACTCTTCTTTTCTAGAATTCTTTTTTGGTATTTCCTGGCTCTTCTCACATATAAACATTAGAATAATTTTGTTAAGCTTTGAAAACAAGAAAAAATGGTAATTGCATTGCAATTAAAGATTAACGCACAAAAAGACGATATGTTTATAACATTTTTTTAACAGCTTTAATGAGGTATAATTTATATGCCATACTATACTATCGCCAAGCAAGATCTTTAAAATGTTAGCATCCCTTAAGGTTTAGTTGGGGACCTCTATCTTCTCTACTGTCTCATGGTACCAAGTATTATTGAATATTAAATGTCCACAATTCTCAAATTCTTATGATGTTCCAAATTCTTGAGCCCCAATATTTGTAAATTTAACTATATCTATATATTTCTATTGGATGGTATATTAGTCCATTTTCTGTTACTATAACAGAATACCTGAGACTGGGTAGTTTACAATGAAGAGAAATTTATTTGGCTTCTTGTTCTGGAAGCTGGGAAATCCAAGAGCATGGTGCCTGTGTTTGGCAAGGGCATTCTTGCTGAGTCATCCCATGGCGGAAGGCAGAGGGCAAGAGAGAATGACAGCAAGAGCAAGAGAGATGAAGGGGCCAAACACATGCTTTTATCAGGAACCCACTCCCACAATAACTAACCCACTCCTGCAGTAACACCATTAATCCATTCGTGAGGGCTCTGTTCTTTGAGAACTTTTTCAACCCTGCCTTGTTTCTCTTCTCCTTCTGGAACGCTGATGACAGGAAGGTTACATTGTTTGTTATATCCCTGCACATCCCTTCATCACCTCTGAAAGTTCCCACCTCTCAACACTATATTGCATTGGGAGAAAGTTTCTAACACATGAACTTTGGGGCACACATTAAACCACACAGCAGAGAGCATCTCAGTCTCAACAGGTCTAAAATAGGTCTAAATGGCCGGGTGCAGTGGCTCACGCCTATAATCCCAGCACTTGGGGAGGCCAAGGCAGGTGGATCACAAGGTCAGGAAATTGAGACCATCCTGGCTAACAAGGTGAAACCCCGTCTCTACTAAAAATACAAAAAATTAGCCGGGCATGATGGCAGGCACCTGTAGTCCCAGCTACTCGGGAGGCTGAGTCAGGAGAATGGCATGAACCCGGGAGGTGGAGGTTGCAGTGAGCTGAGATGGTGCCACTGCACTCCAGCCTGGGCAACAGAGCAAGACTCCATCTCAAAAAAATAAATAAATAAAAGTAAAATAAACTAAAATAAAATAGGTCTAAATTATATTTCTTTAATAATAACTCTATTATTATTTCTTTTCTGTTTAGAGAACCTATTTTAACCATTCTTTTAGGATAGGTCTACTGGTGACAAATCTCCTAGATTTCCTTCATCTTAGAATGTCTTGATTTCCCCTTCATTTCTGCAGAATACTTTCACTGGACACAGTATTCTGGCCTAATAGTTTTTTACTTTCAACACTTGAAAAATGCTGTGCCTTTTCATCTAGCCTCTCTGGTTACTGATGAGAAATCACTCTCATTTGAATTGTTTTCCTTTATAGATAAGGTTCATTTTTGTCACTAATTTTATTTTATGTTATTTTATTTTTGAGACGGAGCCTCGCTCTGTCGCCCAGGCTGGAGTGCAGTGGCCGGATCTGCAGTGCAATGGCACAATCTTGGCTTATTGCAACCTCCACCTCCCGGGTTCAAGTAATTCTCCTGCCTCAGCCTCCTGAGTAGCTGGGAGTACAGGCACAGGCCACTATGCCCAGCTAAGTTTTGTATTTTTAGTAGAGATGAGGTTTCACCATGTTAAAACTCCTGACCTCGTGATCCACCTGTGCTGCCCTCCCAAAGTGCTAGGATTACAGGTGTGAGTTGCCACACCCAACCTTTTTTTTTTTTTGAGATGGAGTTTTGCTCCTGTTGCCCAGGCTGGAGTGCAATGGCACAATCTTGGCTCACTGAAACCTCCGCCTCCAGAGTTCAAGTGATTCTCCTGCCTCAGCCTCCTGAATAGCTGGGATTACAGGCGTTCGCCACCACGCCCAGCTAACTTTTTGTATTTTTAGTAGAGAAAGGGTTTCATCATGTTGGTCAGACTGGTCTCAAATTCCTGACCTCAGGTGATCTACCTGCCTTGGCCTCCCAAAGTGCTAGGATTACAGGCGTGAGCCACCATGCCCGGCCCCAAATGGTTTAGGTATTTATCCTAGGCAAAAGCAATCCTAATTAGGCGATAGATTATATGGGCACAATTCTTATTTGTGACTTCTCAGAGTCTTGTTAAATCCCAATATGGAGCACTGTGAATTTCCAAGAGGGGTGTTCAGTATTCTGTCTGTCTCCAGAACAGGTTTTTCCAGGCCAAATGACATTAGCCCTCCTCTCCACAGAACAGAGCAGGATTCCTTGCTTTGCCATGTAATCACCCAAATTTAAGTAGTTTAAATATAAGCATTTAAAGTATCATAGAAGATGGTGGGTAGCCATGATAATATTTATACATATATTAACATATATTTATTAATACATCTATTAATGTTTAATTTGAAGTTTTCCTTTTCTAGTAACTGTTGGAACTGCAAATATTCCTCCCTCCTTTTATTGCAATGTTTTCTTTTTTCAGATTATTTATTTATTTATTTATTTTTTTGAGACGGAGTTTTGCTCTTGCTGCCCAGGCTGAAATGAAATGGTGCGATCTTGGCTCACTGCAACCTCCACCTCCCAGGTTCAAGTGATTCTCCTGCCTCAGCCTCCCAAGTAGGTAGGATTACAGGCATGCGCCACCACATCCAGCTAATTTTTTGTATTTAATACAGATGGAATTTCACCATGGTGGTCGGGCTGGTCTCAAACGCCCGACCTCAGGTGATTCACCTGCCCCCTCAGCCTCCGAAAGTGCTGGGCTTATAGGTGTGAGCCACCTTACCTGGCCTCATGACAATGTTTTCTTTGCTAACCACTGACTTCGTACAATGTTATATCCCACTTTTGTAACTTGATATCGTACAAACATTTGGTGGTGGTGTTTTGTTTTTTCTTTTTTTTTTGAGACAGAGTCTTGCTCTGTCGCCTAAGCTGGAGTGCAGTGGCACCATCTCTGCTCACTGCAAGCTCTGCGTCCCAGGTGCACGCCATTCTCCTGCCTCAGCCTCCCAAGTAGCTGGGACTACAGGTGCCCGCCACCACGCCCAGCAATTTTTTTTTTTTTTTTTTTTGTATTTTTTGTAGAGACAGGGTTTCACCATGTTAGCCAGGATAGCTGCGATCTCCTGACCTTGTGATCCACTCGCCTCGGCCTCCCAAAGTGCTGGAATTACAGGCGTGAGCCACCACACTCAGCCCTTTTTCTTTTTTTTTAACAAAATCCTCATACATACTTAAAATCCCTGGACTTACTGGAATTCCATAGAGGTATTTGCTAGTCTGTTTTGGAGTTGAGAAACACAGAAAACAACTTCTTGGCTGGTTATTAGAGGAAGTGCATTTACTTTGTTTTTTGTTGGAGTGGCTCTGTTACCAGTGTTTGGATTCTATTACCAGATTGCCAAGGTGCAACTCCAGGCTCTGCCACTTACCAACTGCACGACCTTAGGCAAGTGGCTTAATTTATCTGTGCTTTAGTCTCCCCAACTCCGTAACTGGGATGAGAGAGTTGCCATGATGATTAGATGAGAATTTGCGGAAAGTGCCTGGCAACAGAGTAAACTTTATGTGTGCTTGCTACTATTTTTTTTTTTTTTTTTTTTTTTGAGACGGAGTCTCGCTCTGTCGCCCAGGCTGGAGTGCAGTGGCCGGATCTCAGCTCACTGCAAGCTCCGCCCCCCGGGTTTACAAAA
>NW_016803880.1:1457505-1462235 GCF_001698545.2 Rhinopithecus bieti | reverse complement strand
TATATATTTAAGAGAATGTAGACTGAAACTTGATATTTCTGAGTGGAATATCTTTTCCTTGTAGATTTTTTTTTTTGAAAAACAGAGCACGGCACCCCGCGACCCAAGCCACGAAGCTCTCAGGAAGAATGCCCAGCACGCAGCCGCTCTCGCACCCTAATTGCCCTCGGGGCGAGGTCCCCGGCTGGAGGGGGGCTGCTGAAGCCGGGAAGCAACGCCGAGGTCCAAACCGACCGATGGGCGCCTGCAGTGAGGGGAGGCGGCGGGCAGTCATGCCGGGAACGTTCCCAAAGAGTTGCGGCCGGCGGGGCAGCGTGGGAAACCCCCGTGGCGCTCGCCACTGGCGCTGAGGCGAGACTCACCTTGAGTCGCGGCCCCCTCACTGCTGTAACCCGGGTTCCATGGCTGCACGGACAGCTCAGTTTTCATCGGAAGGGAGCCTCAAAATTCTAGTATACTGCGACCCAAAACTTACAAACCGCCTCAGCTAGCGGCCTACCAGAAAAAAACACGGCGCCCGGCGCATGCGCGCGCAGGGCGGTGGCCGGAAGCTAGAGCCGGCAGGTCCGGCGCCGGGTCCGCCAGTGTTTGTGTACGCACCTGGAACGACGTAGGGAATGCTTTGTCCCTGCTAGGTACTTCTCAGTAGCAGAGTTTTCTTCTTTTTTTTTTTGAGACGGAGTCTCGCTCTGTCCCCCAAGCTGGAGTGCAGTGTCGCGATCTCGGCTCACAGCAGCCTCCACCTCCCGGGTTCAAGCGATTCTCCTGCCTCGGCCTCCCGAGTAGCAAGGATTACAGGCGCCCACCACCATGCCCAGATAATTTTTGTATTTTTTAGTAGAGACGGGGGTTTCACCATGTTGGCCAGGCTGGTCTCGAACTCCTGACCTCAGGCGATCCGCCACCCCTGGCCTCCCAAAGTGCTGGGATTACAGGCCTGAGCCACCGCGCCCGGCTGGAGTTTTTCTTCTTAATAACTCTCCATGCCAACCCCGTTGTCATTTCCCAGCGGCCGCCACTGTCAGTATAGTGGGCACTTTTCAGGGACAAAGAATTGGTCCGTTAATGCTCCTCAAACTCGAACGTGCCTAGGAATAGTTCGGGGATCCTGTTGAAATGCAGATCAAGATTCGGTAGGTAGGGGCGGGGTTCCAAATTTTGCATTTCTAGTATCTTCCCACACAGCGGTGATCCTCCTTGTCCCTGAATCATGGAGGAGGAGGGCAATTAGGGAGATCTGAGCCTGGATGCATGGTGGCCTTGGCTATCTTAGGTGTTCTTGCCCATTAACCAACCTGGGAGGAACCGTGTGAATGCATATTTATCCCTCTTAATAAAAGGGTAGTTTGAAGGAGATGCTGACAGGAGGGTAATTGGAAATGTTTTTCTTCCCAATCCAACTATATGGAATACACTTTATAATATTCATTTTAGAAGTGTCATAGATACGATTTGTAGACACTGACATTTAGCAATACTAAATATCACTGCTAGCTCTCCCCCCCCAACCCCGCCGCTTTTTTTTTTTTTAAACAAAAGACAGTATGTATTGTAGGTGTTCATAAACTACATCTTCTGCATGGTGTTTCATGAGCATTTTTCAATGTCATAATTTATTTTTTCCTACAACATTTATTATGAAAAAATTCAAGTGTAAAGCAAAGTCGAGAGAATTTTACAGTGGAGCAGATCTCAAGAGAAAGGGGAAGGACGGATTTCCCCTCTATTTAGCAGTGTCTGAAGACATTTTGGGTTGTCACAACTGGAAGGATGCTATTGGCATGGAGTAGGTAGAGCCCAGGGATGCTCCTCAACTTCCTACAATGAACAGGACATCCCCTGACAATAACAAATTTGCTGGTTCAAAATGCTGATAGTGTTGAGGTTGAAAAACACTGACCTGGAGAGTATAGAATTTTACTCTACCAGCTTTGTCACATATCCCATCAATCCATCTGTTTTCATACATTTCAAAGTAAACTGCAGACAGTAGCTTCTAAGTATCGCTAATGTACATCATTCAAATTAGTTTTGTTTTGTTTTGTTTTTGAGACGGAGTCTTGCTCTGTCGCTCAGGCTGGAGTGCAGTGGCGCCATCCCGGCTCACTGCAACCTCTGCCTCCTGGGTTCACGCCATTCTCCTGCCTCAGCCTCCCAAGTAGCTGAGACCACAGGCGCCTGCCACCACGCCCAGCTAATTTTTTGTATTTTTAGTAGAGACAGGGTTTCACCGTGTTAGCCAAGATGGTCTCGATCTCCTGACCTCATGATCCACCCACCTCGGCCTCCCAAAGTGCTGAGATTACAGGCATGAGCCACCGTGCCCCGGCCCAAATTAAGGATTTTAAAGGTAAAAATGAAATGTATACCTTAAATACACGTGAGTTTTTAAATGCATACACCTATGGAACTCAAGCCATATTAACGTATAGAACATTACCATCACCCCATAAAGTTCTTTCATGCCCTTTCTTAGACCCCACCCAGTTCTCCCCAAAGGTAACCACTGTTCTAATTTTTTTTCCCCACCATACTTATTTTTCTTGTTCTAGAACTTCATATGGTTGGAGTCATGCAATAGATATTTTTGTGTAAGGGTTCTTTCACTCAGGGAAATATTTTCATCTGTTATCATGTGTATCAGTTTCTTTTGATTGCTCAGTAGTATTCCATCATATGAATATACCAGTTCCATTCTTGTTTTGATAGAAACCTGGGCTATCTTCAGTTTTTTGGCTATTATAAATAAAGCAGCAGCGAACATTCTTGTACAGCATTTTATTTCTCATGACTATTTCTTTTCAATAAATATTTATCGAGCACTTACTATATTCCAGGCACTTCCAGGTACTAATTATAGCCATGAACAACACAAAGATGTTGCATCTCTCAAAGACCTTATATTTGCACATTTCTCTGTATGGATGAAGAGGGCTAAACATAAAGGTAAAAATAAAATTATGGGCTGGGCACGGTGGCTCACACCTATAATCCCAGCACTTTGGGAGGCCAAGGCGGGCAGATCACTTGAGGTTGGGAGTTCGAGACCAGCCTGACCAACATGGAGAAACCCTGTCTCTACTAAAAATACAAAACTTAGCTGGACATGGTGGCACATGACTGTAATCCCAACTACTGGGGAGGCTGAGGCAGGAGAATCGCTTGAACCCGGGACGCAGAGGTTGCTGTGAGCCGAGATCACGCCATTGCACTCCAGCCTGGGCAACAAGAGCAAAACTCAGCCTCAAAAAAGAAAGAAAAGAAAATTACGGCCAGGCATAATACCTCATGCCTATAATCCCAGCACTTTGGGAGACCAAGGAGGATCACTTGAGCCCAGGGTTTGAGACCAGTTTGGGCAACAGAGAGAGACCCCTGTCTCTACAAAAAATACAAAAATTAGCCAGATGTGGGGTCCTGTGCCTGTAGGCCTGTAGTCCCAGCTACTCAGGAGGCTGAGGTACGAGAATTGCTTGAGCCTGGGAGACTGAGGCTGCAGTGAGCTGTAACCGCACCACTGCACTCCAGCCTGGGCAACAGAGTGAGACTCTGTTTCAAAAAAAAAAAAAAAAGAAAGAAAATTACCAGATAGTGGATAATTGCTGGACAGAGAAGTAAAGTAAGGTGATGTGAGTGATCAGATGACTGTGTTACCTAGATTGCCCTGTAACTGGAAGGAAGTGACTTTTAAAGCATGTATAGAGGCTGGATGCGGTGACTCACACCTAGAATCCTAGTGCTTTGGGAGACTGAGGCTGGAGTATCGCTTGAGGTCAGGAGATCGAGACCATCCTGGCTAACACGGTGAAACCCCGTCTCTACTAAAAAATACAAAAAAAAAAACTAGCCGGGCGAGGTGGCGGGCGTCTGTAGTCCCAGCTACTCGGGAGGCTGAGGCAGGAGAATGGCGTAAACCCAGGAGGCGGAGCTTGCAGTGAGCCGAGATAGCGCCACTGCACTCCAGCCTGGGCGACAGAGCGAGACTCCGCCTCAAAAAAAAAAAATTATCTCATCCCACTCTTGTTCTTTCTTGCATGAGAGCTGGAGTCTATGCCCTACCACACATCCGTGGATATGCCCAGGATTTAACTTGAGCCTTGGAACTTTGCATAGTAGCTGCTACTAACTTTTTGAGATAATACATTCGAGGGGCTCAGTCCTGCCTCATCTAGATCACCAGAGACCAAACAAGGACGAGCCCAATATCTCTTGGACTTTAATGTCATAATGTTGTCAGAATAAAGTGAAAGATGAAACTAAGCTGGGCGCGGTGGCTTACACCTGTAATTCAGCACTCTGGGAGGCTGAGGCAGGTGGATCACTTAAGGCCAGGAGTTCAAGACCAGCCTGGCCAACATGCTGAAACCCCACCTCTACCAAAAACTACAAACGTTAGCTGGGTGTGGTGGGGTGGTATGTGCCTGTAATCCCAGCCACTCAGGAGGCAGAGGCAGGAGAATCGTTTCAATCCTGAAGGTGGAGGTTGCAGTGAGCTGAGATCGTGCCACTGTACTCCAGCCTGGGCAGCAGAGTGCAAGCCAGTCTCAAAACAAAATAAAACAAACAAACAAAAAAATTTATCTCAGCAGTAAAAAGCAAGAGAGCTAGTTTTCCCCCAAATTTAACCAAATGTTACTCTGGTGGTTAGTATGCCACCATCTTAAACTCCTTTGATCTCATTAGTAACAATAGACATTTATTTTATGATTTTTTTTTTTTTTTTTTTTTTT
>NW_016803880.1:1442214-1457114 GCF_001698545.2 Rhinopithecus bieti | reverse complement strand
CCAAGAGCATGAAGCTATCCTCTGGTGAGGGTCACCACACAGCAGAAGCACAGAAGGCAGAAGCAGGCCTAGGAGAGAGAGAGGGAGGAAATCATATCAAACTCATTATTCTTTTTTATTTATTTATTTATTTTTTTGAGACGGAGTCTCGCTCTGTCACCCAGGCTGGAGTGCTGTGGCCGGATCTCAGCTCACTGCAAGCTCCGCCTCCCGGGTTCACGCCATTCTCCTGTCTCAGCCTCCCGGGTAGCTGGGACTACAGGCGCCGCCACGTCGCCCGGCTAGTTTTTTGTAGTTTTTAGTAGAGACGGGGTTTCACCGTGTTAGCCAGGATGGTCTCGATTTCCTGACCTCGTGATCCGCCCGTCTCGGCCTCCCAAAGTGCTGGGATTACAGGCTTCAGCCACCGCGCCCGGCGATTAATTGTTTTTTTATGGTGAACTGTTTACATTCTTTGACTATTTTTCTATAGATATCTGCAACCCCCCCACCCTTGCACCCTTGGTAGCGATTACTACTTTCTCTACTGAACTAAGACTCCAGGGCAGAGAGGACTATGTTTAATTCATTTGAGGGAACGCTTGGCACAAAGTGTGCCCTTACATATTTTCTTTTTTTGAGACAGAGTTTCACTCTTGTTGCCCAGGCTGGACTGCAATGGAGTGATCTCGGCTCACTGCAACCTCTGCCTCCAGAGTTCAAGCGATTCTCCTCCCTTAGCCTCCGGAGTAGCTGGGATTACAGGCGCTCGCCACCATGCCCGACTAATTTTTTGTATTTTTAGTAAAGACAGAATTTCACCATGTTGGCGAGGCTGGTCTCGAACTCCTGACCTCAGGTCATCCACCCGCCTCAGCCTCCCAGTGTTGGGATTACAGGCATGAGCCACCGCGCCCGGCCTTGCACTTACAAATTTTCAAAGAATGAACAGTAAATATTTGAAAATTCCCTCCTCTCCCGCAATTTATGTTTGACACTGTCTTTCAGTTCTGCTTTAAAAATTCACTCTCGTGGCCGGGCTCGGTGGCTCACGCCTGTAATCCCAGTACTTTGGGAGGCCAAGAAGGGCGGATCACAAGGTCAGGAGTTCGAGACCAGCCTGGCCAATATGGTGAAACCCTGTCTCCACCAAAAATACAAAAGTTAGCCGGGCACGGTGGCTCACATCTGTAATCCCAGCACTTTGGGAAGCCGAGGCGGGCGGATCACAAGGTTAGGAGATCGAGACCATCGTGGCTAACACGGTGAAACCCCGTCTCTACTAAAAATGCAAAAAATTAGCCGGGCATGGCGGCGGGCACCTGTGGTCCCAGCTGCTCGGGAGGCTGAGGCAGGAGAATGGCGTGAACCCGGGGCGGAGCTTGCAGTGAGGTGAGATCGCGCCACTGCACTCCAGTCTGGGCGACTGAGCGAGACTGCCTCTCAAAAAAAAAAAATAAAATAAACCAAAGTTAGCCGGGTGTGGTGGCGTGCGCCTGTAGTCCCAGCTACTCGGAAGGCTGAGGCAGAAGAATGCACTCCAACCTGGGCGACAGAGGGATATTCTAAAAAAAAAAAAAAAAACAATTAACTCGCTGCGTTTTTATTCTGACATGGCGCAGAAAGGTAAATTCAAGACAACTTAAGTACTCAGTTTTAGAAGTCGAGAGGACAGAATTACGGAGACAGAAATTTAAGCGCTCCCCCTCTTAGCCTCCAAATGTAATGTGTTCCAGAAAGGTAACCATCTGGGAAACTCCAAGGCTCAGACCACCACCTGATGCCCACACTTCAGAGGCATTTATATAACTTCATGGTTATGTCAGAGACCAGAAAACCCACTGACAACCAAACCCATTGCCAACCAAATCCCTAAGCCCGAACTTCCGGCGCAAGCCGCACGCAGGCGCAGATTTACTAGCGTCAGAGCCGATGGTCCCGGGAGGTGGGGGTGGGGAGGTGGTGGCCTAGCCACTTCCCATAATGCCGCGTTCCGGAAGTTGTTGCTTTCCAGGGGTCACTGGCTTTGGCTCCGTCGCTCTCAATTCGTCACCAGGAGGAAGAGGGAGCTGGCTGACCAGCCCAAAGGCCCATGAGGGGATGCAGTTATGGGCTCTGTCGCCGTGGGTGAGTTCTGGTCCCACTGCCTGGCAGTCGTCGCACGCCTGACCTCCTGCGCTGGGAGAGCCCCTGTTTTCCGCCCCAACTTCGTTCTCTTCTTGAAGGCCCCACTCCTTAAGCACGTAACCCGGCTACTTCCGGTACTGCGATCTCATTGGCTGCGTGTCTTGTCAGTTCCAGAAGCTGGCCAATGAGATGCCGCTGCTGGCGCCCTTCTCGACCCCGTGGACCCCGAGGTTCCCCGGTGGGATCGGAGCAGTTAGAAACGGAGGAGAGGGGAGGTGTGGCAGGCGCCGAGCAAGTGGGTGGGTGGCGCGTGGCAGGGATTACCCTATGGGTTGGGGCTGGGTTTGCAGCCGTGTTCTTACTGCTGGTAGGAAAAGCAGGATCTGTCACCTATCCGGTTGACTACACCTAGGAGAGGACTGATCTACGCAAAACTTGAAAGCCACGTTAAGACCTGCTGACAAAGTTTTCCACACGCTTACATTTTTAATGGAACCGAGTAGGCAGGGGACAACTGGGAGGGCAGAGAGAGAAGAGACTTGGAATAATATGAGAGGCGGCAAGACTATCTTTGATTTAGATTTTGTACGGAGTCCTGCAAAGAGTCATTTCACTAGGACGCTAATACTCATCCGATGACACTACTTGAAAAGTGTAGTAAGCTTATTGATGTTTTAGAGCTGATGGAAGTCACAGTATTCTCTCCTCATGACTCATTAGTTGCCTTTATAGTTGTCAGAAATTTACTGGGGCTCTTTCCGCAGCACTGGAGTGACCCCTCTATGTCCTCTGCCTGCAGCAATAAACAATTCGTCTTTCAAGTTTCCTATGGAGTCTGAGCTGCTGCAATCCTAAAACCGGATTTACTAGTGCTGTCTTCACTACTGCAGACTTCTGACTTCTTATTCTTCACTCTTTTCTTTTTCACCAGAACTTGTTTGCTTCATTCTTATGTACCTACCTTTGCACGTTATAATCATCCTTTATGCCTCAGGTACTATTCTATTTTTCTATTTAAATGCAAGAAGTATTTCGTCAGGATCTACTATGTACAAACATTATGCTAGATATTATAGGCAGTTCCAAAGCTATGCCTGAAGCCATTTATTTTTCTAAGAACTTTAGATTCTGCTTAGAGAAATAAGATAAACCCAGATAAAGATTTAAGAAATTCACTGGAATATCTGATAAGGGGACAAGATGACTGGAGCATACCATAAATACTAGAGAAGTTCAGTGGAGAGGTTAATTTAGAGTAGAATGATTGTCTAAGGCTTCCTTGAAATGGAGAGCTTGCAAGATTGGTAAGATTTAGATAGATAGAACATTACGGCTAGAAATCAAAGACATCAAGGCACAGAGGGTACAAAGTGTTTTGGAGTGGAGTACAAGAGACAGACTTGGCCAGGCGCGGTGGCTCACGCCTTTAATCCCAGCACTTTGGGAGGCTGAGGCGGGCAGATCACGAGGTCAGGAGTTCAGACCACCCTGGCCAAGATGGTGAAACCCCCGTATCTACTAAAAATACAAAAATTAGACGGGCGTGGTGGTGGGCTTCTGTAATCCTAGCTATTCGGGAGTCTGAGGTAGAAGAAGCATTTGAACCCAGGCGGCAGAGCAAGACTCTGTCTTAAAAAAAAACACAAAGAGACTGACTTGATTGGCAGGTAAAAAGTGGTGGTCTTGAAACCCAAACATCTGCGTTTTACCTATTTTTTTTTGTAGAGATAGAGTGTCGCCTTGTTGTTGCTCAGGCTAGTCTTGAACTTCTGGCCTCAAGCGATCCTCCCACCTCGACCTCCGAAAGTGTTGGGACTATAGGCGTGAGCCACCGCATCCAGACAACACCTGCCTTTTAGCTCATTTTTGTTACCCTGTGTGATCTTTCACCATTTTTTTCCTGAGTTTTCTCCTTGAGTGAAATGTCTTTTTAAAGTGTTGTTATGAAAATCCAATGTGATAATGTTTGTGAAAGGACTTTGAAGATCGAAAGTACTATATAATTATAATTTTAGTGGGTTTTTTGTTATTGTTGTTGTTGAGGCATAATAGAGTCAGGATTAGCTGAGCATTGGGGCCAAATTTATAAAGACCTATGGGGCCTATTTATAAAGGCTAAAGTTTAGGGAGTGTGGTCTGGAAAACTGTTAAATGCTTTCAATCAAGAGAATGATATGATAAAAATGGCATAACTGGAAGATGAATCTAGTACTGAACTCCCACGCCGATTAGAGTGAGTTGGATTGGAAGCAAGAACCTGGGTGCTATTTTTTGTATTTATTTTTAAAATCTATAATTCTAGATAGGTAGACCTGTATGTACTTTTAGCACTTTTCTTGTTTTCTAAGTTTGAATTGTTGACTAAAAAGGTGAAGATGTGATGTGCAGCTAGATTTGTCACAGCTTTCCAAAGTGGTTTTGGCAATAATGTAATAATGTAAATAGTCAAGAATGCAGTTGTAATCAATTTCCATTTAGCTGATATGCATGGGAAATCCTGGTGTGGAAAATGCACAACAGTGTATCACTTTTTGTATTTAGCTTTGAAGCTATGTTGGAAAATTTCTAACTCCCTTCAGGAGGTTGTTGTCAGAATTATTTTTAATTTTTATTAGAGAAATTATCAATTTAATTTGCCTAGACTGCAGAGCTAAGAAAAGTAGCTTAGAAGGAAAGGAAATCAGTTTTCTGATTAAAGTGCCACCATTATTTCACATGTACGTAGAGAGGAGTCAGCTTCCTAAGAGTATCAAGTTCTGAGACTGTTCAAGACCTGTGTAAGAAGACCAGGGTTCTCTCCTGACCTTTTACATGTATTGAAAACCTCTTAAGCTTGCTAAGAATCAGTTTCCTATGCCATGAAAAATAGGGGAGATAACTATTCTATCTACTTCAGTTAAGAATCAGTTTCCTACGCTATGAGAAACAGGGGAGATAACTATTCTATCTACTTCAGTTCCTATTGAAAATTAGATGATTATATGTGATTGGTCTTTATAAATTACAGTGTGATAGACACGCATCATATATGTGGCTTCATTATTTTACTGTCTCCTAGAGAAATATAAGACATACTTTCTTTTTTGTTCAAGCTAACTTTATCTTGTTTTCTAGATTGTTATTTTGTGTCAGTAAGTAATCCATAAAGTGCCAACATGGGAAAGAAACGGACAAAGGGAAAAACTGTTCCAATCGATGATTCCTCTGAAACTTTAGGTATATTTCATTGACTGAATCTTTAATGTTTATATCTCTAAGTGAATATGTTTTAAAATATGAAAATGGTATAAAACTGCACATTATTGTTATCTGCATTTTAATGTAATGTTTATAATCTATATGTCATTTAACAGTCTTCTACTTTTTTTTTTTTTTTTTTTTTTTTTTTTTTTGGAGAAAGAGTCTCGTTCTGTCTCGTTGCACCCCGGCTGGAGTGCAGTGGTGCAATCTCAGCTCACTGCAACCTCTGCCTCCCAGGTTCAAATGATTATCTTGTGCCTCAGCCTCCGAGTAACTGGGATTACAGACATATCCCACCACAGCTAGCTAATTTTTTTTTTTTAAATAGAGACGACGTTTTCCTATGTTGATCAGGCTGGTCTTGAACTCCTGGCCTCAAGTGATCTGCCTGCCTCAGCCTCCAAAAGTGCTGGGATTACACGTAAAAGTCACTGTGCCCAACCTTCTACAACTTTTTTTTTTTTTTTTTTTTCTGAGACAGAGTCTGGCTCTGTTGCCCAGACTGGAGTGCGGTAGCATGATCTCAGCTCACCGCAGCCTCTGCCTTGCGGGTTCAAGGGATTCTCCTGTCTCAGCCTCATGAGTAGCTGGGATTACTGGTGTGTTCCACCACACCCAGCTAATTTTTGTATTTTTAGTAGAGATGGGGTTTCACCGTGTTAGCCAGGCTGGTCTTGAACTCCAAACCTCAAGTGATCCGCTTGCCTCAGCCTCTCAAAGTTCTGGGATTACAGGCATGAGCCACCGTACTGTACCGGACCTTCAACAACATTTTTAATGGCATATTATTGCATTGACCAAAGACCATGGATATTTCATAATTTATTTAGATAATTTTCTACTGTTACAGATTTAGGTAATCTTTAACTTTTTAGTATTATGAATGGCTCAGTAGTAAACAACTTTATAGCTAAATCTCTGTGTACATTTAAATATTTTCCTACTACACATATATAATTTTTTAATCGAAGGGTATCAGCATTTTCAAGGCTCTTTTGATTCTGTTGCTAAATTGCCATCCAGGAATGTTTTACTAATTTCCAGGCCCCCTAGCAGCATAGAAAAGTGCCCATTTCCCTGAACCTTCATCAGCTCTGGTTAGTATCATCTGTAAAAATCTGTGCTGATTTGATAGTTGAAAAGGGTACCTTCTTTTTCCAGTTTGTATTTCTTTGAGTACTGAGATTTGGTAGTTTTTCCACCTGATCTCAGTTGCATTTATATTTCTTTTCTTGGTGCAAGATCATTGGACATAAACCTAATTATGCCACTTGACTAGTTTCTAAACCTCCAATGTTCCTGAAACGACTCAGCACTTTAGTGTGATTTGCAAAGCTCTTTACTTATCTTGGCCCCAACAGAGTTTTCAGCCTCAGGTTCAACTGCTCATTTTCACACATTGTGTAACTCCATCATCTGGGGAGACAGCATGCACTTTTACATGTTTTTGTTCTTGGCATTGGCATTTTCAGATTGCGCTTCACTCCCTGAGGTCACAGTTTAAAGTGTGAGCCATGAAGTCAGAAAGACTTGAGTATAAATTCTGGCATAGATACTCAGTAGTTATGTGGGCAGTAAATCTTAGTTTTCTCATTTGTCTTTGGGAATAATAGTGTCTTCTAGGGTGATTGTAAGGATTAAATGAGATAATGTATGCAAAACATTTAACAAAGTACATAGAACATATTTAATTAATATCAGCAATTTTTATTACTATTATTATCTTCTCGGATTGCACAGATATTACCTCCCCTGTGACACTTTTGGTGACTTTAGCCTTCTCTTCTTTTGCTGCTACACCATGTTTCAGAGATTTTTATACATTAATTTATTTAGCTGCCTTTCCTTCCGGAATGTGAGCTACTCAAAGAAAAGAGCTGTGACTTGGTCAATTTTGGGCTCCTGAGCATCTGGCACAGTGCCTGCCCTGTAGTAGGTGTACCATTGACTGAAGGATGTTTTCTTTTTTTTTTTTTTGAGACGGAGTCTTGCTCTGTCGCCCAGGCTGGAGTGCAGTGGCCGGATCTCAGCTCACTGCAAGCTCCGCCTCCCAGGTTTACGCCATTCTCCTGCCTCAGCCTCCCGTGTAGCTGGGACTACAGGCGCCCGCCACCTCATCCAGCTAGTTTTTTGTACTTTTAGTAGAGATGGGGTTTCACCGTGTTAGCCAGGATGGTCTCGATCTCCTGACCTCGTGATCCGCCCGTCTCGGCCTCCCAAAGTGCTGGGATTACAGGCTTGAGCCACCGCGCCCGGCCAACTGAAGGATGTTTTCTACGAATCTTTAAAGATAAAGAGAATCATAAATATGATAAAGGTCCTTAATTTAAAGGAAATAGCCAAATAAATTGAAATGAATTTGTAGTGGGGGACAGTGGTGGTTATATTTAGGACTTTAAGAAAGCGAAACTTCACAAATTTGTATCAAATCTGTTTCTCACATATTCATCTTGTATTATTCAAACATCAAACAATTTTAAGTTCAGAATATCTAACAGTTACTTTATAGAGTAAATTTCATTTTTGAAATGTGAATCAAGGGTAAGTTTTGAGATTAACTGAAGAAAGTCATTTTTGACCTTATATATTCCTTCTTTATTATTTGTTTTAACAGAACCTATGTGCAGACACATTAGAAAAGGATTGGAACAAGGTAACTTGAAAAAGGCTTTAGTGAATGTGGAATGGAATATTTGCCAAGACTGTAAGACTGACAATAAAGTGAAAGATAAAGCTGAAGAAGAAACAGAAGAAAAGCCTTCAGTTTGGTTATGTCTTAAATGTGGCCATCAGGTATGCTTACTTTTAAGATCAATATGAGATTTTAGAAAACTCTTTGAACTTACTTTAGAAAGTATTACTTGAAAGTACAGTATGGATAAAAGGATACTGGTAACATAGATCGTGTTCTCTGGGGAACCAGTTCTGAGTCTGAAGTGTGTGTATAGGTGGTGAAGTGTTCTCTGGTACCACACCAATAAAAGTAAGGGAAGCAAGATTAAGCACAGGGAGAAGTTGAATGAAGAGGCAGTGGCAGTGGGGTCTCAGCCAATCCCACAGTGATCTCTGCCTGAATTGAGGCAAGGAAGTAGGCCTTTCTATCTGTGTATAGACCAGTCACTGGATGTGGCCTGTCCCTAGAGCAGGAAGTAACCTTGAGCAAGGCAGCTCCCTTTTGTTGAGACCGATTCCTGGGAATGGATGGACTAGACTGTGAGCTCTCAGCCGGCCACATTCTCAGCACCTGGGGGAATGAGTAGTACCTTGATCTTTGGGAGTGAGGGCATGTCTGGCTGGCACATCACAGTGTCTGCTCTACCAGCTCACAGTTACTACCGTGGTACTAAAGTCAGGGCCTCTCAGTTACCCTTAGTGGTGGCAAGTTAAGCTTATATGTTAGGAAATTGGGCTACTAGGCAGTAGTCATGAAGTCATGAGGCTTCAAGATGAGGCAGATAGCCATTTTTTTTTTTTTTTTTTTGAGATGGGGTCTTACTCTGTCACCCAGGCTGGAGTGCAGTGGTGTAATCTTGGCTCACGGCAGCCTCTACCTCCCAGGTTCAAGCAGCTTTCCTGCCTCAGTCTCCAAGTAGCTGGAATTACAGGTGTGTGCCACCACGCCCGGCTGATTTTTGTATTTTTAGTAGAGACGGGGTTTTGCCATGTTGGCCAGGCCGACCTCAAACTCCTGATTTCAAGTGATCCACTAACCTTGGCTCGCTCAAAGTGGTAGGAATACAGGCGTGAGCCACTGTGCCCAGTTAGGATTTTTTTTTTTTCATTATATGTTTTCAAGTTGAAAATCTTATTGAGGTTGTTATAGATCCATGTGCAGATCTAATAAATAATACAGAGAAATCCCTACACATTTTGATCAGATGGTAACATTTTACAAAATGAGTATAATATCACAACCAGGATATTGAGATTGATACAACATACCAATCTCAATCAGATCTCCTGAGTTTGACTTCTCTTTTGTGCATGTGTATGTGTACATGTGTATTACATTCTGTACACTTTTGTCACCTGTGTAGATTATTCACCACCACAGTCATGATACTAAATAGTTGAACATCACAGGGATGGCTCATACCCATCTCCCTACTGCCACCACTCTCTCCAGCCCCTGGCAACCACCATTCTATTCTGTATTTCTAAATTTAGTCACTTCGTCAGAAAGGTTATGTAAATGGAGTCATACAGTGTGCAACATTTTGGGATTGGCTTTTTCTTTTTTCGAGACAGGGCCTCACTCTCTCACCCAGGCTGGAGTTCAGTGATATAATCATGGCTCACAGCAGCCTTCACGTCCCAGGCTCAAGTGATCCTCCCACCTCAGCCTCCCGAGTAGCAGGGACTACACCTGCATGCCACTACTCATGGCTAAGTTTTGTAGTTTTTGTAGAGATGTGGTTTTGGTATACTGCCCAGGCTGGTCTTAAACTCCTGGACTCAAGTGATCTGCCCACCTGGGCCTCCCAAAGTGCTAAGATGATAGGTGTGAGCCACAATGCCCAGCCAGGATTGGCTTTTTCACTCAGCATAATCACCTGAAGATTTATCAAAGCTGTATCAAGTTTGTTCTTTTTTTAATCACTGAGTGTATTTTATGGTATATATGAACCACAGCTTGTTTTTACTGTTTACCTGTCGAATGACAACATCTGGGCTGATCCCATTTTTTGGTGTTTAAATAAAGCCGCTATTAATATTTGTGTACAGGTTTTTGTGTGAACTTAGATTTCATTTCTCTAGGATAAATGTCCAAGAGTGCACTTGCTGGGTCCTGTGGCAATTTAATGTTTAGTTTTTTAACAAACTGCCAAACTGTTTTTTCACAGTGACTCTACTTTTTATATTCTTACTAGCAGTGTGTGAATGATTCACTTTTCTTCATTTTCTTCATTTTTGCCAGCAATTGCAATTGTCACAAGTTTTTATTTTAGCCGTTGTGAGAGTTATATACTGATATCTCATTGTGGTCAGTTAAAAAAATCTGTATGTTAGGAAAGAATGTTGTTTACTTGTATTTGAAAGGTTTAATTGTAACCTTTTAAATACATATGGTGAGTATGAATATACTTTGCTATTTCGATTTTTCGGAATGTATTTTGTGTTACAAATTTTACTTGCTACCTTTTTAATTCATAAGAGGAAGACAAGTCAGTATTAACTTTTTTCCCATGAGATACTTTTGGCACTGTTAGCTAATGATTCTTAACTGTTGTCTCAAGACAATTGTATGTTTCAGATGATCTTAAATGATGTAATTTTCAAAAATAATATCAAATGTTAATTCATTTATTTTGGAATTAAATGTTGAGTGGGATAAATTAAGCCAATAGTGTTTGGTATCATAGTTAAGGAATTAGAAACTACCAATGTATATTCCTTCTCCAAAGTATGTATCTAGCTGCAGTAGAAACAGGACTGGTTGTTGTACTGTGGTCCAAAAGTTGATAGACTGGTTCCAGTAGATACACAGTGAAGGTATGTTTCTTAGCAGTGATCTGACTAGCTGGAAGCAGGAGTTTTGGTCATGTTCTTTCATGAATAAGCCTATACATCTTTTAGGTACAAGTCTCCCATTTACTTATTTAAATAGTGCTTTTTGACCACCTCCTGTGTTCTAGAATATTTGGTAATATATTAAGTCTATTGCTTTGAGCCTTTGGGATTTATAGTTCAGGGGAGAATGAAGATAAATATCAGTAACATTAGTACAAGGTAAAAAATAAGGAATGCCACTAGGAATTTACACCATGTTATAGAATTTGTTTAAAGGAAGGAGACAGTATTTTCTCAGCTGGGAGATAAGTATAGGCTTCTGGGAGGAGGTGGCTTTTGAGCAAGATCTTGAAGAGTTGGTGGGATTTTGTTAGGTAGCAGTGTTCATAAAGGATTCTGGATAAATAGAATAATGTGAACAAAATTGCATAGTTGTGAAAAGTGCTGGGTGTGTTATTAGCTGGTCATTGGTATGTGAATAAGAGAATGTGGAGTTAACACTGGAGAGATACGTTGGGGTCAGAGAATGTCAGGTTTGTTTATTAGGGGTTTAAGAGAGCAATTCATAATTTTTGAATTGTATATGAACAGAGCTTTGTTTTAGGAACATTAAACTAAAAGAATATGCATGTGAAGGAGGAGGCTGAAGTTAGGGGAATGTTTAGGAGACTGTTAAGGAATCCAAACCAGACTTCATGAGTGACTGCGTTAGTGTGGTTTAATTTGGGCTGGAAAGTTGGAAAGGAAGAGTACTTTGAATGCATGGTTTTCTTTTTTTTTTTTTATTTTGAGATGGAGTTTTCACTCTTGTTGCCCAGGCTGGAGTGCAGTGGTATGATATTGGCTCACGGCAACCTCTGCCTCCTAGGTTCAAGCAATTCTCCTGCCTCAGCCTCCTAATTAGCTGGGATTACAGACGTATGCCACCATGCCTGGCTAATTTTGTATTTTAGTAGAGACGGGGTTTCACCATGTTGGTCAGGCTGGTCTTGAACTCCTGACCTCTCAGGTGATTCCCCCCACCTCGGCCCCCCAAAGTACTGGGATTACAGGTGTGAGCCACTGCACCCAACAAGTGCATGGTTTTCTAAATACTTTTGACTTAAATGTTCTCAGTTGCCTGTGCATATTTAAGTTTTAACAAAATGCTGATTCTGGAGTCTGACATTTTCTTTTCAAGATTGTAAGAGTGGCAGAGTTTCATGAGCCACTTCCTTGTTTATGATAGATTTTGCATTCTCCCCTCTTGCTGAATTTTATGGCTTTGAGGTTTATGATTATGATTTTTTTAGGGCTGTGGCAGAAATTCTCAGGAGCAGCATGCCTTGAAGCACTATCTTACACCAAGATCTGAACCTCACTGTCTGGTTCTTAGTTTGGACAACTGGAGTGTATGGTGAGTTTCGCTTCCTCTGCCTGTTGGGTGGAAATTATTTGAAATATTGGAGAATAGAAATGTTTAAATATGTTTAAGAAGAAAACAATTTAAAATTTTGTAGTATGTTTTAAAATACCATCACTTTCACAAAGCTGAAGAATGTGGTGTTATGAGAAGCTTCTGCTTGGACGTTTGCACAAACAGAAAATTGTAACATAGAAGACTTAAGAATCTTTACCCCTTTGTTTTGTTGCTTGTGATATTATAAGGTATATAGTGGAGATAGGGATGCTAAGAACAAATTTCAGATAAACAAGATTGTAATAAAATTTTGGCTATAAATTTGCGTGAAAATAAATATCAGGCTGGTATATCATAGACGCTGCATCGTAACATCATTAAAACAGATTTTACCTCTTAAAATCATTTTCACAGTAGTCTTCACTGAATGACATCTTTTTTTTGGGGGGGGGGGGATGGAATCTCTTTCTCTCGCCCAGGCTGGAGTGCAGTGGCGCGATCACAGCTCACCGCAACCTCCGCCTCCTGGGTTCAAGCAATTCTCCTGCCTCAGCCTCCCGAGTAGCTGGGATTACAGGCATGTACCGCCATGCCCAGCTAATTTTGTATTTTAGTAGAGACAGGGTTTCAACATGTTGGTCAGGCTGGTCTCAAACTCCTGACCTCGTGATCCTCTCGTGATTCGCATGCCTCGGCCTCCCAAAGTGCTGGAATTACAGGCATGAGCCACTGTGCCTAGCTTGAATGACATCTTTCAATTTTAAATGTTGTTACTTTTGTCTGGCTAACACAGTGAAACCCCATCTCTACTAAAATATCAAAAAAAAAAATTAGCTGGGCGTGGTGGTGGGCACCTGTAGTCCCAGCTATTCAGGAGACTGAGGCAGGAGGAGGGTGGCATGAACCCGGGAGGTGGAGCTTGCAGTGACCATAGATGGCGCCACTGCACTCCAGCCTGGGCGACAGAGCGAGACTCTGTCTCAAAAAACAAAAAAGAAGTTGTTATTTTGTTAGTGTAGTTCTGTATTTTAAAATATATGTAGAAAATCTTTTGACTTCAATGTTATAACCAGTAAAGTAAAATATTTGGGGTATTTCATCGTACTACTTATATGCAGCTGTAATTCTGGCAAATCTTAGTAATAATAAACCAGAGTAAATATGCACTGTCTTCTTCAGGAAAACAGAATTTTATGTTCAGTTTCTTTAATAGAATAAGTTGGCAGTTACACACTTTGGATTCCAGGAATTATTATTTATCTCCCCTTTTGGTTGTCAGTTTGTCATTTTCTTTCTGTGATTTTTTTGGGACACAGGTGTTATATATGTGATAATGAGGTCCAGTATTGTAGTTCAAACCAATTGGGTCAAGTGGTTGATTATGTTAGAAAACAAGCTGGCATTACAACTCCAAAGCCAGGTAAAATAATTTGTTTCTTTAATATATACCAAATGTTGATTTATGTATCTGCTGATACTTAGATTTGTTATACTACCTAGTGTTACATACAGCTGAGTAACATTAGTTATGGTTGATTTCAAACTATGAAACTTTTAGTTTCAGGTGTTAGAAGGGATGTAATAAATGGTCTAGTCAGATGTGATGAAGGCCATAGACTAAGGTAATGACCAATAGACCTGTTCCCGTAACCCTAGCCAGGCTTACTATAGACTTGCCTTAACACTGTTCTTAGTGTCGTAATTTTGTAATAGCAAGATTTCTGTCTGTTTGCTGGGATAACATAAAAGTAAAGCATTTGTGATTCCTTCTAATGGTCAGATATTTCTTAGGTTCTTTCCATGCATAATTAAACTAATTGACTGATGTACAGCGTTTGCTTTAAGCATGTTTTTTAAATTTCTATTGTCACAAGTATCTTTGTCAGAGCCAGAATTACTTTTGTTTTTTACTTTAGGATTGATTTTGACCCACAGAATTCATTAAAAAATTTATTTTATGTCCACGTTCTTGATTGTTTCATATTCTTAATTTTACAAGGTAAGATGTGTTCGTTTGTAAATAATTTTGTGCAGTAAAAAAGGGAGATTTATACCAAAGCACATACTGTTTGGTTTCATTTGTCAAACTATTGCTTACTTTAGGTCTGAGTATTTGTTGTTTATTGGGTTTTGTTTTGTTTTGTTTTTTGCATGGCAATTTACCTGTATTTATTTAAAATCAAATGGGTGGGTGGGTTGGAAATAATGTCTTTAGGTAAACTCACAGACTCTAAAATACTGTTTCCCAAGTATACGTCTGCATTCGATATGACCATATTACACATTTTGCCAAATGTTTTCTTCTTCTTTTTTTAAAGCAGAGAAAGATAATGGAAATATTGAACTTGAAAATAAAAAATTAGAAAAAGAGAGTAAAAATGAACAAGAGAGAGAAAAGAAGGAAAACATGGCTAAAGAGAATCCTCCCATGAATTCTCTTTCTCAGATAACTGTGAAAGGACTCAGTAATTTGGGAAACACGTGTTTCTTCAATGCAGTTATGCAGGTACATTGTCATTTTTTTCCCTTTAAAAAAAAAAACCATCCTTTTCCTTGTAGAATCTGCTACTTAACTCCCCCCTAAGTAATTTATTTCTATGTATCCAAAGAAAACTTTTTTTTTTTTTTTTTTTTTTTTTTTTTT
>NW_016803880.1:1409831-1441049 GCF_001698545.2 Rhinopithecus bieti | reverse complement strand
TTTTTTATTTTGAGATGGAGTTTTCACTCTTGTTGCCCAGGCTGGAGTGCAGTGGTATGATATTGGCTCACGGCAACCTCTGCCTCCTAGGTTCAAGCAATTCTCCTGCCTCAGCCTCCTAATTAGCTGGGATTACAGACGTATGCCACCATGCCTGGCTAATTTTTGTATTTTTAGTAGAGACGGGGTTTCACCATGTTGGTCAGGCTGGTCTTGAACTCCTGACCTCTCAGGTGATTCCCCCCACCTCGGCCCCCCAAAGTACTGGGATTACAGGTGTGAGCCACTGCACCCAACAAGTGCATGGTTTTCTAAATACTTTTTGACTTAAATGTTCTCAGTTGCCTGTGCATATTTAAGTTTTAACAAAATGCTGATTCTGGAGTCTGACATTTTCTTTTCAAGATTGTAAGAGTGGCAGAGTTTCATGAGCCACTTCCTTGTTTATGATAGATTTTGCATTCTCCCCTCTTGCTGAATTTTTATGGCTTTGAGGTTTATGATTATGATTTTTTTAGGGCTGTGGCAGAAATTCTCAGGAGCAGCATGCCTTGAAGCACTATCTTACACCAAGATCTGAACCTCACTGTCTGGTTCTTAGTTTGGACAACTGGAGTGTATGGTGAGTTTCGCTTCCTCTGCCTGTTGGGTGGAAATTATTTGAAATATTGGAGAATAGAAATGTTTAAATATGTTTAAGAAGAAAACAATTTAAAATTTTTGTAGTATGTTTTAAAATACCATCACTTTCACAAAGCTGAAGAATGTGGTGTTATGAGAAGCTTCTGCTTGGACGTTTGCACAAACAGAAAAATTGTAACATAGAAGACTTAAGAATCTTTACCCCTTTGTTTTTGTTGCTTGTGATATTATAAGGTATATAGTGGAGATAGGGATGCTAAGAACAAATTTCAGATAAACAAGATTGTAATAAAATTTTGGCTATAAATTTGCGTGAAAATAAATATCAGGCTGGTATATCATAGACGCTGCATCGTAACATCATTAAAACAGATTTTTACCTCTTAAAAATCATTTTCACAGTAGTCTTCACTGAATGACATCTTTTTTTTGGCGGGGGGGGGGATGGAATCTCTTTCTCTCGCCCAGGCTGGAGTGCAGTGGCGCGATCACAGCTCACCGCAACCTCCGCCTCCTGGGTTCAAGCAATTCTCCTGCCTCAGCCTCCCGAGTAGCTGGGATTACAGGCATGTACCACCATGCCCAGCTAATTTTTGTATTTTTAGTAGAGACAGGGTTTCAACATGTTGGTCAGGCTGGTCTCAAACTCCTGACCTCGTGATCCTCTCGTGATTCGCATGCCTCGGCCTCCCAAAGTGCTGGAATTACAGGCATGAGCCACTGTGCCTAGCTTGAATGACATCTTTCAATTTTAAATGTTGTTACTTTTGTCTGGCTAACACAGTGAAACCCCATCTCTACTAAAAATATCAAAAAAAAAAATTAGCTGGGCGTGGTGGTGGGCACCTGTAGTCCCAGCTATTCAGGAGACTGAGGCAGGAGGAGGGTGGCATGAACCCGGGAGGTGGAGCTTGCAGTGACCATAGATGGCGCCACTGCACTCCAGCCTGGGCGACAGAGCGAGACTCTGTCTCAAAAAACAAAAAAGAAGTTGTTATTTTTGTTAGTGTAGTTCTGTATTTTAAAATATATGTAGAAAAATCTTTTGACTTCAATGTTATAACCAGTAAAGTAAAATATTTGGGGTATTTCATCGTACTACTTATATGCAGCTGTAATTCTGGCAAATCTTAGTAATAATAAACCAGAGTAAATATGCACTGTCTTCTTCAGGAAAACAGAATTTTTATGTTCAGTTTCTTTAATAGAATAAGTTGGCAGTTACACACTTTGGATTCCAGGAATTATTATTTATCTCCCCCTTTTTGGTTGTCAGTTTGTCATTTTTCTTTCTGTGATTTTTTTGGGACACAGGTGTTATATATGTGATAATGAGGTCCAGTATTGTAGTTCAAACCAATTGGGTCAAGTGGTTGATTATGTTAGAAAACAAGCTGGCATTACAACTCCAAAGCCAGGTAAAATAATTTGTTTCTTTAATATATACCAAATGTTGATTTATGTATCTGCTGATACTTAGATTTGTTATACTACCTAGTGTTACATACAGCTGAGTAACATTAGTTATGGTTGATTTCAAACTATGAAACTTTTTAGTTTCAGGTGTTAGAAGGGATGTAATAAATGGTCTAGTCAGATGTGATGAAGGCCATAGACTAAGGTAATGACCAATAGACCTGTTCCCGTAACCCTAGCCAGGCTTACTATAGACTTGCCTTAACACTGTTCTTAGTGTCGTAATTTTGTAATAGCAAGATTTCTGTCTGTTTGCTGGGATAACATAAAAGTAAAGCATTTGTGATTCCTTCTAATGGTCAGATATTTCTTAGGTTCTTTCCATGCATAATTAAACTAATTGACTGATGTACAGCGTTTGCTTTAAGCATGTTTTTTAAATTTCTATTGTCACAAGTATCTTTGTCAGAGCCAGAATTACTTTTGTTTTTTACTTTAGGATTGATTTTTGACCCACAGAATTCATTAAAAAATTTATTTTATGTCCACGTTCTTGATTGTTTCATATTCTTAATTTTACAAGGTAAGATGTGTTCGTTTGTAAATAATTTTTGTGCAGTAAAAAAGGGAGATTTATACCAAAGCACATACTGTTTGGTTTCATTTGTCAAACTATTGCTTACTTTAGGTCTGAGTATTTGTTGTTTATTGGGTTTTTGTTTTGTTTTGTTTTTTGCATGGCAATTTACCTGTATTTATTTAAAATCAAATGGGTGGGTGGGTTGGAAATAATGTCTTTAGGTAAACTCACAGACTCTAAAATACTGTTTCCCAAGTATACGTCTGCATTCGATATGACCATATTACACATTTTGCCAAATGTTTTCTTCTTCTTTTTTTAAAGCAGAGAAAGATAATGGAAATATTGAACTTGAAAATAAAAAATTAGAAAAAGAGAGTAAAAATGAACAAGAGAGAGAAAAGAAGGAAAACATGGCTAATGAGAATCCTCCCATGAATTCTCTTTCTCAGATAACTGTGAAAGGACTCAGTAATTTGGGAAACACGTGTTTCTTCAATGCAGTTATGCAGGTACATTGTCATTTTTTTCCCTTTAAAAAAAAAAACCATCCTTTTCCTTGTAGAATCTGCTACTTAACTCCCCCCTAAGTAATTTATTTCTATGTATCCAAAGAAAACTTTTTTTTTTTTTTTTTTTTTTTTTTTTGGAGACAGGGTCTCACTCTGTCACTCAGCTGGAATGCAGTGGCACGATCTCAGCTCACTGCAGCCTCTGCCTCTTGGGCTCAAGCAATCCTCCTACCTTAACCTCCAGAGTAACTAGGACTGTAGACATGCACCACCACTTCCAGCTAGTTTTTGTATCTTTTGTAGAGATGGGGTTTCGCCCTGTTGCCTAGGCTAGTCTTGAACTTCTGGGCTCAAGCAGTCCACCCACTTGGGCTCCCCAAAATGTTTAGATTCCAGGCGTGAGCCAACTCGCCTGGCCAGAGAAAACTTAAGGAAAGTTTTATTGCATAACAGTAAGACAGTTTGGTGAGCACTCGGGTGCAGTGGGTTTGAAACAAATATTGCTGCTGCTTTCATGGAGCTTGCACTTGGGCGGCGGAAACACAGGATAACCTCATACAGAAGCAAATATGTAGCTACAGGTGGCGGTAAGTGGTTGTGAGAGAATCATGGTGGAGTATTGGGGATAGCTACTTCTGATTGGCTGGTGGGAGAGTGCCCCACTGAGGTGATGAATAAGTTCAGAAATGAAGTAGTTATGACCCATATAGAGCCGGGAGAGAAGCGTCTGTAACTTCTCATTTTCCGAGTACAGATACAATAGAGATTTTAGTGTTGGTCATGATTTTCTGTTTTGATAGAATAGACACTTAAGAAGTGTTTGAGTTGATTTGCCTTTAAGTAATTTTTCTCTTTTTTTTTCACCCTACATGCTAGAACTTGTCACAAACACCAGTGCTTAGAGAACTACTAAAAGAAGTGAAAATGTCTGGAACAATTGTAAAAATCGAACCACCTGATTTGGCATTAACAGTATGTTCTTTAAACTTTTCTAATCTGTAACTTTCTTCTCTGAATGTCTGTTTTCTGAATTATTTTGAATAATTGACACTTATTTCCACTGTTTTGGTTTTGTTTTACTTTAGGCTACTAAGTTGAACAGTTTCAGGCTAATAGAAGTTTTGAGGAGCCTTTACATCTGTTTGCTCTGTGTATGCGCTGATTTTCTGTGCTCAAGGGTTAAGCTTCCTTCTTGGGAATGTGTATATGTTTGTGAAGCCTTAGGCTTACCTTATTATTTTTAACATCTTTAAGGTACTTAAGAGCTGTGTAATCAAATAAATATTGCCTTATCCATTTTTATTATTTACATTTTGCTTTGGCTCTTTCAATTCTTAGGTAGTAAGTGTTCCGGATAATCTAAAACTAAAATAGTAGAGCTGAATTCTGCATAAAACAGTCTGTGACCAAACAGTTTCTGTATCTTTTGATGTACATTTTAAACTTTTAAATAGGGCAGTTCTGTCAGGAACATTGACAGTATATGTTAACTAATTAGATTTTAGTAAAGTCAATGATTCCAAAATTTGACTGAAGAAAGTAATTTCTTTTCCCATATTCAGGAACCGTTAGAAATAAACCTTGAGCCTCCAGGCCCTCTTACTTTAGCCATGAGCCAGTTTCTTAATGAGATGCAAGAGACCAAAAGGGGATTGTGACACCTAAAGAACTCTTTTCTCAGGTCTGTAAAAGTGAGTATCCACTTTGATTGTGCTTTTAGTGCTTCACATGCTGAGAAATCATATTAATATTAAAATATAAAAATATTAATAGCATTACATTTAGTCAACTCTCTGTATACAAAATGCATAGTTTTTTTTCATTTGGATTTTAACATATATTTTATGTGATAGTTAAATCTCCCAACGGTGTTAGTGGACTAAACAGAAATTTGTAGAAACTAGAACTTTCTGGCCGGTTGTGGTGGCTCACGCCTGTAATCCCAGCACTTTGGGAGGGTGAGGTGGGCGGATCACAAGGTCAGGAGATCAAGACCATCCTGGCTAACACAATGAAACGCTGTCTCTAATAAAAATACAAAAAATTATCTGGGCGTGGTGGCGGGTCCCTGTAGTCCCAGCTACTCTGGAGGCTGAGGCAGGAGAATGGTGTGAACCTGGGAGGTGGAGCTTGCAGTGAGCCGAGATCGCCCCACTGCACTCCAGCCTGGGCAACAGAGCAAGACTCCGTCTCAAAAAAAAAAAAAAAAAACAAAGAAAAGAAATTAGAACTCTCTGAGATTTGGGATATGATCCTAAGATTTTCTAAAAATAGCTTCAGATCTTAGTAGACTGAAGATTGCTTTTCCGTCTTTTTCTTTTTCTCCAGAGCAGTGCGGTTTAAAGGCTATCAGCAGCAAGACAGCCAGGAGCTGCTTCGCTATTTATTGGATGGGATGAGAGCAGAAGAACACCAAGTTAGCATGTTATGACCATTGTATTTTATGATCTTATCTTCATAAGCTTTCTGTCTCATTTGATATCTTACGAGTTAAAACAATGAAAGCTAGATATTAAGGCCATCATACTTTTAAATTTTTTCTTACACCAGTTTTTTCAACTAGTATGTTTTCACCATTAGAATGAATCCAGAGAATTAGCAGTGATTCTCTTTCTCATGATGGCTTAAGTTTAGTTGATGTTTACAACATTAATGTTCTTTAAAGGTTCTGTTGTACTAACCTATGAGAAGAGCTGCCAAATATTGGAAAATGTTTCTCCCAAAATGGTTCCCAGGTGCAGCACACCCTTACTCTTATTCTGAGTCTGATTTAACACTGTTTTTTGAATCTAGAAAGTATTTTCATTTTGTAGGAGTCAGGGAACATTTGTTGCATTTTAAAATTTTTGTTATTTGCCAGGATATAAAATAATGTATTTGGGGATATGAATTAATGAGTACTCGTAATAGTGATAACTAATATTTATTTTGCACTTATTTTATGCCAATCACTGTTTTCAGTGTTTTGTATTAATTCCCTTACTTCGTTCTCACAAAGTTTCTGCGAGGTGGATACTGTGGTTTTTTCCTATTCCATAGATAGAGAATCTAGGCTGTGGAGAGGTTCAGTACCTAGTTTAAGGTCCCCCAGAAATAATGGAGCTGGGCTTTAAGCACTGGAGTCAGCCCCTGTGGCTCTCACGTAATCATTCTGCTTATAGGACAAGCTATTTCAGTTGCTTTTCAAAGGAGGTGGGCATGTTCTGATAAGCTTTGGTTTGAAAAGGTTTAAGATCTTGAAATGATGAGATAATACCTTTTTTAGTGATTGCTTTGCAGCATAATTCCTTTTTAGCTCCTGGAATTAATTTTGAAAATGTGATTTTGGAATTATTTAGTAAAAATGGGCAGCTGTATCCTGATCACTTTCTTGACTTGATTACATATTTTCTAAGGAAAATAAAATTTAAAATTTAATAGTGTATATATATTCATTTTATTACTTTTAGAGAGTGAGTAAAGGAATACTTAAAGCATTTGGTAATTCTACTGAAAAATTGGATGAAGAACTAAAAAATAAAGTTAAAGGTAATGTCTGACTTTTTGAACTAAAACACTATAGTTGAAATCCTCTGTATCTTAGGACAAGATTGCTGGCACATGTATTTCCAAGTCCACAATTCTTAATGTATAATTTCTCTTTATCAACATTGATTAGTAAAAATTATTCGGTATTCCAAAAGTGGACAATTTTAACCTATAGTGTATTCTTTTTATGTATTAAAGATAGAGCTAAGATGAATTACAGTTTTACTTTTCAAAAGCTTAAAATTATAATTAGCAGTAATACATGAATTGTATTTGTTACTGTGAGTTGTCAGTAGTTGGTATTAATCGTGGAGCCAACTTAGTTCTTATTATATGGCATGTAAAGATTTAGGACAGATCTGCCCAGTAGAACTTCCTGTGTTGATGGAGCTCTACTATATCTTTGCTGTCCCATATAGAAGCAACTGGGCACGTGTGTCGCCTGAAATGTGACTGGTGAAACTGAGGAACTACATTTTTATTTTTATTTTTATTTAATTGTAATTAAGTTTACATAGCCACAAGTGACTAAGGGTTACTGTATTATAAAGCACAGATCTGAATCAACTCATAGCAACTCTTTGCCTCCTTGGTGCCCTTTAGAGCCTGGCCAGTAATGAAGAGAATTATCCCCGCTGGCATTTTCTGTCGTAAAAGTGTGGTTCCGCATAAATTATCATTTGAATAGTGCTTATAGGCTTCATGTATTTGGAAAATTGGCTGACCAAGTAGTAAAATTAGGGCTTTTAGTTAGATTAAACTTATCAAGATTATTTCTAGGAACATAGGAAAATAAAAGGAAGATTTCATTTGAAATATTTTCCTGAGGTTTTTCTTTTTCTTTTCTTTTCTCTTTTTTTTTTTTTTTTTTGAGACGGAGTCTCGCTCTGTGCCCGGGCTGGAGTGCAGTGCAGATTCCGCTCACTGCAAGCTCCGCCTCCGGTTTCACGCATTCTCCTCCAGCCCTCAGCTCCGAGTAGCGGACTGGCAGGCCGCCGCACACCTCGCCCGGCTAAGTTTTTTGTATTTTTTAGTAGAGACGGGTTTCACCGTGTTAGGCCAGGATGGTCTCGATCTCCTGACCTTCGTGATCCGCTGTCTCGCTCTTCCAAAAGTGCTGGGATTAAAGCTTGAGCCCCCGCGCCGGCCTCTTTTTTTTTTTTGAGGTGGAGTTCGCTGCTGTGTCGCCAGGCTGGAGTGCCGTGGCCAGATCTCAGCTCACTGCAACTCCGCCTCCCGGGTTTACGCCATTCTCCTGCCTCAGCCTCCTGAGTAACGCTGGGACTACGGCGCCCGCCACCTCGGCCCGCTAGTTTTTTTTGTATTTTTAATAGAGACGGTTTCACCGTGTAAGCCAGGATGGTCCTCGATCTCTGACCTCGTGTCCGCCGTCTCGGCTCCCAAGTGCTGGATTCCAGCTTGAGCACCGCGCCCGGCCTTTCTTTTGTTTTTAAAATATCAAAGGAGTTCGGTCTTAGAGTTCACAAAACAAGTTACATGCATTTTCTCTCCCAGTTTGCTACTGTGGTATCTTTTATCAGTCTTGAATGTTAGAATGTTAGAGCTAGAACTAAGGAGCTAGACTGTCATTCAGCCTAGTCCGAGCTGTTCATTTTATACTAACAGAGAGAGAGACATAGAAGTCTCACTGACTTGCACAGTTTACTGCCCACTGACTAGGTCTTGGATACGGACTTTTTTGTCTTATTCCTAAAAGGTGATTGTGTTCAATTATGTTATGCTCAGAGGTGGAATATATAATACTGACTTCTATCGCATAAAAATGAAATAATGGTGATTATGAATGGAGGAAGAAGTCTGTGGGACAGGAAATTTAAAATAAAATTTTAGAGTTAGATAGGTAAGTAGTTTTAGTTTTTCTTGTTTAATTAATTATATAAAGGTAATTGGTAATTGATGAACTTTTTTTTTTTCTCCTTAGACTATGAGAAGAAAAAATCAATACCAAGTTTTGTTGACCGCATCTTTGGTGGTGAACTAACTAGTACGATCATGTGTGATCAATGCAGAACTGTAAGTAGATGTGATGTGTACTGGGTTTATTCATTAATATTCATATAGTAGTTTATCTGTTGTTTATTTCAAAAACAGAAATCTCTACCTTCATAGGATATCTTTTTAAACTATTCAGATGTGCATGGTTCTTTGTGGGAAATGTCAGCACTCCTTAAATCTTGAAGAAGTTAAACATTTTGATTTATTTCCCCCAACCCAAAGTCCTCAATGTTGTGTAATTTTTCATTTCAAATTTTCTTAAGCCGTTGTTTATTTTAAAACCCTCCCCTACCCCCCATCCCACAGGGCAGGGAATATCTTACTATGTAACATTTACAGTATTTACATTTTTACACTTTTTTTTTTGATTGGTTAAGGTCTCCTTGGTTCATGAATCTTTCCTTGATTTGTCTCTCCCAGTTTTAGATGATCAGGTAAGACTATTGAGTTTATTTTATTCAAGTAGTTTTTTTTCCTGTAAGATTTTACGGGGGGGAAGCCCTGTTACTCTTTTTAAGTTTGTATATTACTAGCACATGCAGAAATTTTCTTAATTTGAGGTAGAATAATTTTAGGATTTGAATAAAGAACAGGGTAACTACTTTTAAAACAAGGATGAAAAAAAGATGATGTATTCAGAATTCTGTACAAGTAATTAGTTTGGTTTCCATACAGAGAAGTATTTTCCTTATATTAAAATTAATACTTATTTTTGTTATATAAGACTAACCACGAATCCCTTGCACACCTAAGTTCATAAATGTTAGATAAAGAGTATTATTTCATTTTAATTTGGTTCCTTTTAAGTAGTAGTAGGAAAAAAGAGATGTTATGAGTATTGGATAAATCATTACTCAACTTTGTATGAATTATGAGACCTTTGGCTTGTTACTTGGCAATTAGTCTCACCAAACTTTATTTTCTCTTTTTCTAAAACTGTCATATGCATGCAAAGAAAGAAAAGAATAAAAAAGAATACACTGTGGTGACTTATATAAGTCACTTAGAAAATGTATTTGGAAATGGACATATTTACAGGGTGACACAGCATGTATCTAATAAAATTCATTGTATTTCTATTACACTTGCATGTGGCGTTACCTTTTGCTGTTTTGTTGGTTTGCTTGTTTTCTCATTATGTGAAGATTGCTTTCTAGTATATGAGATAAGTGAATTTTGTCTCGTCTATTTTCAAATATTGTGGAAAATAAAACTAGTATATAATAGAATTAGAAAAATATTTACATAGCACGGATTTTTTTCACCAAATGGTAGTTGTAAAATTTTGTTTTTGACCTATGTTATCTATATTTTAAGAGTGGTAAGAAAAGTGTAAATGATAGAAATCTGAAAAAGACAATGGAGGATGAAGATCAAGATAGCGAGGAAGAAAAAGATAATGACAGTTATATAAAAGAGAGAAGTGATATTCCTTCTGGAACAAGTAAGCACTTACAGAAAAAAGCAAAGAAACAAGCCAAAAAGCAAGCCAAGGTGGGTAATTAGTAGGAAAATCATATACTTCTAATTTTATATTTTGAACTGTTGAGTGTGTAGTCTGAATGACATTGGTTAGACATGTCTGTTGTTTTAGATACAGCACTTTCATTTGGCAGTTGCGGAATTTAGCTCATTTAGTATTCTCTGCAGGGAAATTGCTTTGAGTATATGGGAAGAAAATGTCGTGCTTCTTTTTAAAATCCTGCATTGCTTGTAACAAGTATTTGTAGTGAATTTAATTAACTTAATTTTTTGAGTTAATATATTGACACCCACAAATTTGAAAATATATAAAGATAATAAGTCCCCCTCCCACCACTGTTTTTTTTTTTCCTCGCTGCCACCGAGACGGAGTCTTGCTGTCACCCAGGCCAGAGTGCAGTGGCATGATCCCTGCTCACTGCAACCTCTCTCTCCCAGGTTCAAGCAATTCTCATGCCTCAGCCTCCTGAGCAGTCAGGACTACAGGCGCATGCCACCAAGCCTAGCTAATTTTTATATTTTTAGTGGAGACAGGGTTTCACCATTATTGGCCAGGCTGGTCTCAAACTCCTGACCTCAAGTGATCCGCCCGCCTCGGCCTCCCAAAGTGCTGGGATTACAGGCATGAGCCACTGCGCCTGGCCGACCACCACTTTCCTTTTATGACAAAGATAAACATTTTCGTTTCTTCTTACGTATCCTTCTGGAGTTTCTTTTGGAAAATATGAGCAAATACAAATATGCAGTCTTGGTTTTTCCCCCCCTTTCTTACCATATACACCATTCTGGATTGTATTGTTTGTTTATACTTAGATTCTTGGAGTCCTTTCCATTTTAGTATATAAAACCTGTTCTTTTTTTTTTTTTCTTTTTTCTGTTTTTTTTATTTTGAGATGGAGTCTTGCTTTGTCGCCCAGGCTGGAGTACAAATGGCGAGATCTTGGCACACTGACTCCTGGGTTCAAGTGATTCTCCTGCCTCAGCCTCTCAAGTAGCTGGGATTACAGGCATGTGCCACCGTGCCTGGCTAATTTTTGTATTTTTAGTAAAGACAGATTTCGCCATGTTGGTCAAGCTGGTCTCTAACTCCTGACCTCAGATAACCTGCCCGCTTCAGCCTCCCAAAATGCTGGGATTACAGATGTGAGACTCTGTTCCTGGCCCTTTCTTTCTTTTCTTCTCCCTTCCCCTCTCCTCTCCTCTCCTCCCTTCCCCTCTCCTCTCCTCTCCTCCCTTCCCCTCCCCTCCCCTCTCCTCTCCTCTCCTTTCTTTCCTTTCTTCTTTCTTTCCTTCCTCCTTTCCTTTCCTTTCCTTTCCTTTCTTTCCTTTCTTCTTTCTTTCTTTCGTTCTTTCGTTCTTTTCGTTCTTTTCGTTCTTTTCTTTCTTACAGTTGCATGATTCTGTTTTATGGATGTGCCATAATTCATTTAACCATTTCTCTATTGATTTAGGTTGTTTCTAGTCTTTTGCTATAATGGTCAATGCTCTAGTGAATAACCCTACACATGTGTCATCTGTAGGATAAATTTTGAGAAGAGGGATTGCATTTGTAGTTTTGGTTGATACTAATTGTCCTTCACAAAGGCTGCTCCTGACCCTTGACAGCTGTGTGTTATCAAACTTCCAGATTTTGATTGATGTGTTAGATGGAAAATATTATGTCAGTGCAGTTTTATTTTGCATTTATTTTAATATAAATTAGATTAAGCATATTTTTATGTTTCAGAGCCATTTGTGTTTCATTTTCTTTGACGTTTTTGCTTATATTCTTTTCTCATGTTTTATTCACGCATTCCTCTGTTTTTACGGAAACACTTCAGAAAATGTTTGGGTCCCATCCTGTTGGCTGCCCTTCATTCTTCTGGTATTACAGAGTAGCCTCACGCGGGTTGTTCTTTCAGTTACAACCAGAAATGCTAACCCCTTTGGGTTTTTAGGCATTTCAGTAACAGGAATCTTGATGAAATGCCTTCTTTTCCTCTCTGTTTGGAAGTAGGTTGCAAGTGGCAAGAGTGATTTAAAGGGAAAAGTTCTTCACTCTCTTCTGTAAGTGTGGCTGCCTTGCTTCTTTGTTAACTTCAGGCCATTTTTTTCTCAGAATACTTTTGTCCATTCCTCTGACCAATCTACACTGTACTTGTACATCCTTGAGTTCTTTCAGTTTGTTTTTTTTTTTTTTAATCTCAGTGAAACCTTGACCCAGTAACTCATGTGGATATATTTCTTTCTGTTAGGTGTGTAGTCAGACCCACCATATGGTATAACATTTGACTGCCTGGGTTTAACAGTCTTATTACTCTGCCTGGATTACTTCTCTTAGCACAGAGACCATGTCTTGCGTATTTTTATTTCTGCAATAGGGTGCTTTTTTGATGGTTGGTGATGGTTTATTCCTGATTTCGTTTAAATAACTTTTTCTTTCTTTTTTTTTTGGGAAGAGTCACTCTGTTGCCCAGGCTGGAGTGCAGTGGTGTGGTCTCAGCTCACTGCAACCCCCACCTCCCATGTTCGAGCGATTCTCTTTTCTCAGTCTCCTGAGTAGCTGGGACAACAGGCACGCACCACCCATGGATGCGTTACAGGCATGCCTGGCTAATTTTTGTATTTTTAGTAGAGATGGGGTTTCACCATGTAGGCCAGGCTGGTTTCAGACTCCTCATCTCAAGTGAGACGCCCTCTTCAGCCTCCCAAAGTGTTGGGATTGCAGGTGTGAGCCACTGCACCTGGCCTAAATAACTTTTCTTCATAATTTATTTATTTATTTTTTGAGACAGAGTCTTGCTCTGCCACCTAGGCTGGAGTATGGTGTGCGTGATCATAGCTCACAGTAATCTTGAATTCCTGGGCTCAAGTGATCCTCCTGCCTCAACCTGCTGAGTAGCTGGGACTACAGGTGCACACCAACGTGCCCAGCTAATTTTTATTTTTATTTTTTTTTAGAGATGGGGTCTCAGTATGTTGCCCAGGCTTGTCCCAGACTCCTCAAGTGGTCTCTTGTGATCCTCTTGCTTTGACCTTCCACAGTGCTAGGATTACAGGTGTTAGCCACCATGCCCAGCCAATTTCTTCATAATTTATTCGATCCTTGGTAGTAAAGGAACTTTTTAGGATCAGATTGTGAGAGTGAACTCTTCCTTAGGAAATTATTTTTGACTGACAAGCAACAAAACTGGATATAGTACATGTATGTGCTTTCTCTTTCTTCCTTTGTCTCTCTTCCTCCTTTTCTCCCTCTCTTTCTTTCTCTTTCTTTATTTTTTAATACCTTATACTTTTTACCCAGAACCAACGAAGACAACAAAAAATTCAAGGAAAAGTTCTTCATTTAAATGATATTTGTACTATTGACCATCCTGAAGATAATGAATATGAAGCTGAAATGTCACTTCAAGGAGAAGTAAATATTAAATCCAACCATATTTCACAAGAGGGTGTTATGCATAAAGAATATTGTGTCAACCAGAAAGATTTGAATGGCCAAGAAAAAATGATAGAAAGTGTAACTGACAATCAAAAATCCACAGAGGAAGTCGATATGAAAAATATCAACATGGATAATGATCTGGAGGTTTTAACATCTTCTCCCACTGAATGTACTAGGAATTTAAATGGTGCCTACCTAATGGAAGCGAGCAATGGAGAAGTGGACATTTCCAATGGTTTCAAAAACCTAAATTTGAATGCTGCTCTTCATCCTGATGAAATAAATATAGAGATTCTGAATGATAGTCATACTCCTGGAACAAAGATGTATGAGGTTGTAAATGAAGATCCAGAAACTGCTTTCTGTACTCTTGCAAACAGGGAAGTTTTCAATACCGATGAGTGTTCAATCCAACATTGTTTATATCAGTTCACCCGTAACGAGAAACTTCGAGATGCGAATAAACTGCTTTGTGAAGTATGCACACGGAGACAGTGTAATGGACCAAAGGCAAATATGAAAGGTATTTTAATGCTCTCACTGTATGTAAAATTAATATTCAGGGGCACATTTTGCCCTACATAGGTAGAGTGCTCCTATTCTAATTGTATCGGGATTTGGATGGCATGAATAAGTGTCCTCTTCTTTGTAGATATTTTAATAGAAGGATGGAAGAAGTAGGACTTTACTGAATTGGCTAATACACTATGACATCCCAGCAGCAGTTAAATGGGACAGTTTTCTCCCTGACATCTCTCCCTGTGGGTAAATTATCCCCTTGGAATACAGTCACCACAGCATCCTTACACACAGTGGCTCTTTTTTACCACCCTTACCTCCTTTGCACCCAGTATGCCACACTTGAATTTATCAATGAACTAATGTGACATGCCCAGTGCAAAGCTCTGGGAAGACAGTGCTTTCTTACAGTCTTCCTCAAATGGGAAAAAGAAACATACTGACAATTTCCCTTATCTCCCCACTGCCTTTTTTTTTTTGAGTTTGGGTAAATAGGATGTGGAGGGGCCATGGATTCCTAAGGATTTTTACTAGAATTGTTGAAACATTTTAAAATTCTAAGTAAAATTTTATTTATTTGTATGTAGAGACAAAAAGTAAGGCTGTTTTTGTGTGTGTATGTGTATATATAAATATTATATGTGTGTGTGTGTATATATATAGATATGTATCAGCTCAGAGACCATACAAGAATGGGCTTACTTTCTGTCTATATATATATCAGCTCAGAGACCATACATATATATATGTGTGTGGTATGTGTGTGTGTGTGTGTATGTGTGTGTGTGTGTGTATATATATATATATATATTTTTTTTTTTTTTGAGACAGAGTCCTGCCCTGTCTCCCAGGCTAAAGTGCAGTGGCCAGTCTCAGCTCACTGCAGTCTCTACCTCCCAGGTTCAAGACATTTTCCTGCCTCAGCCTCCCAAGTAGCTGGGACTACAGGCACCCACCACCACACCTGGCTAATTTTTGTATTTTTAGTAGAGATAGGGTTTCGCCACGTTGGCCAGCCTGGTCTCGAACCCTAACCTCAAGTGATTTGCCCGCCTAGGTCTCCCAAAGTCTTGGGATTACAGGCGTGAGCCATCGCACCCAGCCTAAAAAATATTTTTTATAGGTGAACATTTGCAAAGTATTTGATATGATGGAATATACTAAACTTTGAACCTCATTAACCAAAATATTGTGTCTTTCCACAGTAATTCCACTTTTCTCTTTGATTGTAATCATTCTCAGTTATTACAGTATTTTGATTTCATCAGTAATAATTTATGGACATTTTAATCTCATATAAATACCTATAAAATATCTTTGATTTTGCCTCTTACTCCACAAATTCTACAGTGTTTGTTATCTGGTCCTTCATAGAAAAAGCTTACTGATCCTTGCTTTAGATGTTTGAAATGATTTTATAGCAAACCTGAATGCTGTAGGGGTCTAAAATGATTTTCACCATTAAAAATTTCTTCTTTTCTTTAGGTGAAAGGAAGCATGTTTATACCAATGCCAAAAAGCAGATGCTAATTTCTCTTGCTCCTCCTGTTCTCACTCTTCATTTAAAGAGATTTCAGCAGGTATTCCTTGTTACCCAAAATTTGTTTTAAATATGTAACACCTACTTTGTTTATTACCTATTTTATTCAGTACTGTCTCAACATATTACTATGTTACTTTGGTTTTCTGTTGTTTCTTAACTCTAATGTCAATGAAGTCAGAAAGGGAAAAAAATAGGGGCTAGGCAGAGGCGCATGTGAAGGTGGAGGCACAATCTCCTCAGATTTCCTAGAACTCATGTTCTTCTTTTTAGTAAGATTGGCATCTTACTTTTATTTCAGGTTAAATAAAACAAAAGACTGGTGTATTACATATATCTCATGCTTAGGAGTATTAGCTGATCTTTTCTGTTTTGTGTGTGGCATCTTATTTTTATGGACCCTTGATGAAAAGACATTGGTGCCTCAGATTGTCATCATTTTGGTGACCTCGTCTTTTCTGGAAAACGTTTGCTATAGCTGTATAACTTCTAAACTGTGTTCCAAATTCCGAAAGTACTTTCAGTATCTTCAGAACGTTTTTCCCCTTGTGGTTGGTATGGGCTTGAGTAATTGGATGGGCCTTTATTAGCAATTCACTAAGCTTGGTTCGAGCATGAGGCTGAGAGTGCATGTTTCACAGAAAAGTATTATGCTATCGCTGAGTTTTAAGCACTCAGAACCTCTGGTCTAATCTGGCATTTCTGGATGACTGAAGCAGAAACATTGAGAATTTTCTCACGAGAACAGTTTTTTTCTTCTTTTTGAAACGGTCTTGTTCTGTCACCCAGGCTGGTATGCAATGACACGATCGTGGCTTGCTGAAGCTTTGACCTCCCGGTCTCAAGCAGTCCTCCCACCTCAGACTCTATCGTAGGTGGCTACCACCATGTCCAGCTAATTTTTTAATTTTCTTGTAGAGACAGAGTCTCACTGTGTTGCTCAGGCTGGTCTCGAACTCCTGGGCTCAAGTGATCTTCCTGCCTCAGCTTCCCACAGTGCTGGGATTACAGGCATGTGCCATCGTGCCCAGCTGGAAATAGCTTTCTTAATGTGTTGATGTGTGTTTTTTGTGTGATACATGTGCACTTAGCAAAAGCAAACCAACTTTGAACCAGTTAGTGGTCAGAAAGAATTGAGTCTCCAAAGAAAATTGAACTAGGACTTAATGTTGATATTCTTTTGGACATCAGAGGGGACTTTGGTTTACTTAACCTGTATTGCTTTTCCAGGAAAAGAAGTCAATCTGTTATACTTCTCTTTTAGGCTGGTTTTAACCTACGCAAAGTTAACAAACACATAAAGTTTCCGGAAATCTTAGATTTGGCTCCTTTTTGCACCCTTAAATGTAAGGTAAGTGAAAGTGATCTTTTTCAGGAAAGTCCTTTAAAGTCAAATCATAGCTTACTTACCTAATGCTCCAGTAGCAACTCACTTAAGTATGAAGTTGATAACAATTATTGAGGAGAGTGGGTCTTCGATCATTGTACCTTTATAATTTGAAGATTAGTGATGAATCATTTTGAAGAATGGGTTATTTCAGTTCAACGTTTAGAATCCCCTTTATTATGGCACACATTGTCTTGTGAGCTGAAGGCATAAAACTGAAGGTGAGCACATCTATTAATGAATAATCTCAGTTTAATGTGGTTGAATATTAAGGCTGGTGAACATAGATCAGGGGTGGTATACACTTAACCCAGCATGTTGGTGGTTCAGGAATGGCTTTGTAAAGTAAACCATGCCTCAACTATATTTAAAGAAGGCGTAAAAGTATGATGAATCAAGATGAAATGAGTTTTGCAGGCAGAAGGAACAGCAGGAGTAAAGGCAACAGTGTAAAATAGGATGGTGAGTGCCAGAGACTGGTAATGTATGTAGTTCTAGAGTTTACAGTACAAGGTATGAGGGAGTTGAGAAATGAAGCCGGAGAAGTGAGATAGGAATGAAGGTTTGGAGAGTTCTCATGGTGTGGAACTTGGACTTCATTAGGTATACAATGGGGAGCCCTGAGGAGTTTAAAGCATTGGGTGGCATGGTCAGATCTGCATGTGACATAGGTTACTTACTGACATATGGAGGCTGGATTTTAGGAGGGAAAGACTAGAGGTGGGGAAATGAGTTAGGTGGCTGTTGCATTAATTCAGCCAGTAGTTGGTGAGGGCTTAAAGTTTGGCAGGAGATGGGGAGATAGGAGGACTACTTCAGGAGGTAGAATTAACCAGACTTAATGACTGATTGAGAGTGGAAGGTGAGGCAGATGCCTTTTGTAAGTGGATGCTGAGGGTGTCAGAGAAAGGGTTGAGGATGATTCCTGAGGCCTGGCTTGACGGATGGGAGTGCTGTAAATTGAGGTAGGAAATATAGGGAGAAAAGCAGGTTGAGAAAAGCAGGTAGAAAAAAGATAATAACTTGAGTGTTAGATACATTTGAGTGTCAGATACCTTTGAGAAATTAATGTGCTTAGTCTAGAAAACATTTGGATATACATATCTGAGACCTACAGCAGAGAGGTTAGGATGGGCCCAGGGCAAAGATTTAGAAATCAGTACATATGTGGTGGTTTAAAATATGAGAAGATGGGATCCCTTGTGTATAGTGTCCGAAGAGAGAAAGAGGAGATGGCCAATGACAGGACCCTCCTAAGTATCTGCGTGGAATAGGCAGGGGTAGAAAGTGAGGACGCCACAAAGGATCTCAAAGAATCTCCGTGTTGAAGAATTTGGGGCTGGGCGTGGTGGCGCACACCTGTAATGCCATCACTTTGGGAGGCCAAGGCAGTTGACTCACTTGAGGTCAGGAGTTCGAGATCAGCCTGGCCAACATGATAAAACCCTGTCTCTACTGAAAATACAAAAATTAGCCAGGCATGGTGGTGTGCGCCTGTAATCCCAGCTACTTGGGAGGCTGAGGAAGGAGAATCGCTGGAACCCAGGAGGCAGAGCTGTAGTGAGCCGAGATTGCATCACTGCACTCCTGCCTAGATGACAGCAAGAAACTCAAAAAAAAAAAAAAAAAAATGTCTGGGCCAGTAGCTGTGAAGGGCATAATGGAAGAGGCAGCTAAGGACAATTTATAAGATTATAGTCACATTGAGGACTATGACAACGTACATGATCATATGTTATAGTTTTGTTTCTTAGCAGTAGCGGCTGTCTGGATTTGGGGCATGGCAGGTACATTATAGGATTCAGGGTGAGGTTTTGTGATGAATTGGATATGGTGGCAAAGCTGGTGGTGAGTATTGGGAGGATATCATTTGTAAGTGATACATGTGGTTCAAGTTCCCAAATTTTAATGTGTATGTAGGAATCATACCTACAAATTTTGATTCTGTAGGTCTGGCATGGGATCAAAAATTCTGCATCTTTAATGTAAACTCTCAGGTGATGCTGATATTAGCTGTTCATGGACCACAGTTTGAATAGTGATGGTCTAGACTACATATGGGGAATTGTATTAGTCAGTTTCCATGCTGCTGATAAAGATATACCCAAGACTGGGCAATTTACAAAAGAAAGAGGTTTACTGGACTTACAGTTCCATATGGCTGGGGAGGCCTCACAATCACGACGGAAGGCAAAGAGGAGCAAGTCACTTTTACATGGATGGCAGCAGGCAAAGCAAGAGCATGTGCAGGGAAACTCTCCCTTATGAAACCATCAGATCTTGTGAGGCTTATTCATTATCAAGAATAAGCATGGGAAAGACCTCCTCCCATGATTCAGTTACCTCCCAACAGGTCCCCACCACATGTGGGAATTATGGGAGCTACAACTCAAGATGAGATTTGGGTGGGGACACAGCCAAACCATATCAGGAATGAAGCCAAAAGTCTTCATAAGCAAGGAGAATATGAGCATTGGAGATCCTGTTAGGTTAAAGAGTACAGAATAGGTGAGATGAGAGTTGAATAAATAGAAGACTTGTGGACTAAGACTAAAAAGATTTATGTCCCTTGAGCTCAGGAGTTTGAGACCAACCTGGGCAATATGCTGAAACCCCGTCTCTACAAAAAATTCATTTAGCAGGTCATGGTGGTGTGCACCTGTAGTCCCAACTATTCCAGAGGCTGAGGCGGGAGGATCACTTGAGCCCAGGAGGCAGAGGTTGCATTGAGCCGAGATCACACCACTGCACTACAGCCTGGGTGATGGAGTGAGACCCTGTCTCAAAAAGGATTTTATGAAGTTGAAGGACCACTTGAGCCCAGGAGGCAAAGGTTGCATTGAGCCGATATCATACCGCTGCACTCCAGTCTGGGTGACAGAGACCCTGTCTCAAAAAACATTTTATGAAGTTGAACAATTCTGAGTGATAACAAGCCCAGACTTTAGTCCTGGTTGTGGTTGGCTAAAATGGAATGGCATTTAAAGTCCTGTGAGGATCATAGATGGACGGAGAAGTACTAACTAAGTTCTTCAGTGAATATGGAGGCACAGATTGGGAAGTTGAGACAGTACTACTGAAGGGCAGTGATGCATGTTACGAACTTTTTACATGAGAACATAAAATAGTTGTCTGAAAAGTGGCTCCTGGCCCAGAGAATGCCTGTTCCTATTACCAGCCCTATGGCATATGGAGTCCTGAAAGAATAAGCAGACTGCACCCTCTGGTGGGGAAAGTGAACACTTGAGAGGTTGAATGTGCTTCTCACCAACTCCCTTGGGGACATTTAAAGATGTAAGGGGTAATTTTTGGCACAACCTAAAATGCTGTCCTCTTCCTGTTCAGGGCTTGTCTTTTAAACAGGGTATTCAGGGTTGTTAATAGCTAGGGTTGTTAAGGTATTTTGGAATTATCCTCAGGCTCCTAAAGAAACTGGCAAGTTGAATTCACTTATTTGGTATCTGAGCCAGGTAACGGCATCAAGTGGCCTATGGGTATGACTTTTCTAGCAGGGGAACTTTGGTAAATTTATAATAAAACCGGAAGTGTCTCAGGCTGAGAAGAGGTATGGAGAAGAGTAGACTCAGGAGTGATTTCTGCACTCTCAAAGTAATGGTTAAAGACCCTTTGCATAGTGTAAACTTGCCTTGCCAATGACATCTGTGTAAATGGAACTTGAACTAACTTTTGGATTCTACTCATTTTTAAAGAATGTTGCAGAAGAAAATACAAGGGTACTCTATTCCTTATATGGAATTGTTGAACACAGTGGTACAATGAGGTCGGGGCATTACACTGCCTATGCCAAGGCAAGAACTGCAAACAGTCATCTCTCTAATCTTGTTCTTCACGGTGATATTCCACAAGGTAAGATGTCTTGGAAAATTCAGGCACTCAGCAGATTATGGCAACACCAAAAAGTAATGAACTTGAATCTTTGCATTTCTGTTTGATTTTTCATTTCCTCTTGACAGATTTTGAAATGGAATCAAAAGGGCAGTGGTTTCACATCAGCGACACACATGTACAAGCTGTGCCTACAACTAAAGTACTAAACTCACAGGCGTACCTCCTATTTTATGAGAGAATACTGTAATAGTATCAAAAGTACTTTTTCTGGAAACACATTTATGGCTTTTATAATGGCTGAAATAACAATAAAAAAGTAAAAACTAATTAAAATCATGTTCACTTAACATGAAATACATGCCAGAAGAAATCATGTTTATTTGAATATTGAAGGGAAAATACCTAAAAATTTACAAAGGTTTTGTATTGTCATGGTGGTTTTAATTCCTGCTTCGTTTCTGGAAAGCAAATCCTGACTTACTTAAGTCCTCTGTGTTTAATGTCTGGGTGATGGATCACAACACATCAATAAACTGACTTACCTAAAATCTTGTTTTATTACTGAGATTTTAACTTCTACTGACTTACCCTACTAGGTAACACTTTAAAAAATGTTTCATCAGATGGGCTAATGAAGCTTCATTACAAGTCTGTTAATTTTATAAGAATCTATACTGACAGCAGAATATAAATGGGAGGAATGTTTCTTTATAATCCTGATGCCAGTGTGCATAAGCTGGGGTACATAAGGCCTTACTCTGTATTTGCTCTGTGCCAGTGGTCAACTGATCTGGGACAGATTAAGACAAACTAGTCTCACTCCTGTGAGTATAATTGGGTACCAAACCCCTTAATACCAGCATACCAGAGAAAGCCTGCGAACTGTTCCAAGTCAGCCAGTGTTTGAGTTACATGCAATGCAAAGAGCTTAGGGACACCAAGCCTCTCTGAACTTCTTGAAAGGTTCTACATGAGGACGACTTCGACATACAATGAACACTTCTAACCTGCTGTGGCAGTAATGAGAGTTGTATCATTCCTAACACCTGTTGAGTTTATGTAAGACCCAGTCAGTCATATTGCTTCTAAAATCTCTTGGAAAGAATACTAAAAACAGGCTGGCATGGTGGCTTATGCTTGTAATAGCACTCTGGGAGGTCAAGGCAGTAGAAACCTTGAGCCCGGGAGTTTGAGACCAGCCTGGGTAACACAGTGAGACCCTTTTCAGGAGGCTGAGATAAGTGGATTGCCTGAGCCCAAGAGTGGAGGTTGCAGTGAGCTGAGCTTTCACCACTGCACTCCAGCTTGTGCGACAGAGCAACACCCTGTCTCAAGGAAAAATATATACACACACAATTTCAAACAGTATTGAGGACCTTACATAACCAACACGTATAGTAGCACATGTCCTATAAAATTCAGTATAATTTATAATAATTTATTTATAATGTTCTTGGCTTTTTCAACACTCCTGATTGTAACAAAATAGGATCTGCTTTATGAAAACGGACTTAATTTTGTACATGTCAGGAGATCTATTTTCAGTTATAAGCATTTTTTGGTACTTTGCTAAGTAGAGTGTCTTCCATTCAACAAATTATTAATTGCTATTGAAACAAGTCACCTTGAGTAAGGCATTCCAGAGCTGTGACAAAAATACTCTGGAAATCTAGTCCAGGTGTTGACAGACCTTTCCTGTAGAGGGCCAGATAGTAAATATTTTAGGCTTTGTAGGCCCATTTGGTCTCTGTTAAAAATACTTAATTCTGCCACTCCCTTGTTAGAAAGCAACTGCAGACAATATGTAATGGTATGAGCATGGCTGTTTTCCAATAACTTATTTACACACACAGGCAGTAGACCAGATACACATGGGTAACAGGCCTCTACTTACATAAATGACTTGCCTTAAGTCCCACAGCTGATGTGATTAACAAGGTTGAGAGGAACACAAGTCATTTAGAGCCAATAACCGTGGTCATTAGACAGTAAGGCTTTGACAGTAACAATATGTTTATTATAACATCCAGCCAAGAATACAAACACAAAATACCTCTTAATTTAAGGAGAATAAGAAAACATCAGGCGATTCTTAGAGTACTACTACAAATACAGCCTTCACCTACAGTAAAAATTAAGCCAACTTCAATCATTTTGGTCATCATCCCAGTCTTTCTTCCCACTTGGAGGCTTGGGCCCACCAGCTGGTTTTGCCATGATGATCTGCATAAAAAAGAATCACACAAAAGTATGCTTATAAACTCAACCTTTAGAATGAAAAGAATGCTTCTATTAGCATGATTTAAGATTAAGCAATCTTCTTGATATAATTATGTACTGCATATAAAACACTACAGCAGTTTGCTAGCTCCCTTGTTAGAAATTCAATTGTAAACTTTCAGCAGCATGAGGTTTACTGCTTTTGTGGATAACTGCAACAAAATCCACACAGATTAGTGAACATTCCAAGACATGCACTTCAATAACTGAAAAAGCTGAAAGTGAAAATATGTGCATGCATCACTAGTATAAGTCGGTCAGTCAGTTTGGCACCTGATTTGCTATTTATATATGAGATTCGTCTTGCCAACCATCTCTGTCCCAATTTCCTTGTGGTTTAGGAGCTTTAGGTCCACCTGCCACCTTTGCCATTATAATCTAAAATAGTTGATACATAAATATATACAAAGTTTAACACTGAAATTTTCCAAAACCTGTAAATGAGAAACATTCAAAGCATCCGGTTTTCATAAACAAAAATCTAAGCCCTTAGTTCCCAACTTAAAAAAAGCACCACAAACCTCACCTTTATCTAAAATAAAATGGGTTTTAGTTTTTTTTTTTTGAGACAGAGTCTTGCTCTGTTGCCCAGGCTAGAGAGTGCAGTGGCGCAATCTTGCCTCAATGCAACCTCTGCCTCCTGGGTTCAAGCAATTCTTCTGCCTCAGCCTCCCAAGTAACTGAGTTTACAGGTGCCTGCCACCATGCCTGGCTAATTTTTTATTTTTAGAACAGATGGGGTTTCACCATGTTGGCCAGGCTGGTCTCAAACTCCTGCATGATCCACCCAACTCGGCCTCCCAAAGTGTTGGGATTACAGGCCTGAGCCACTGTGCTCAGCCAGAAAACATCTTAATTACCATCTGCAAACATAAGCTGTGCACAGTGGCTCATGCCTGTAATCCTAGCACTTTAGGAGGCCAAGGTTTGAGGCCAGGAGTTTGAGACCAGCCTCGGCAACAAAGAGACCCAGTCTACAAAAACTAAAAAAATATATATATATAAAATATATATATATATATACACACATAAAATCAGCCAACCATGACAGCACCTGCCTACAGTCCCAGCTATTCAGGATGCTAAGGCAGGAGAATCACTGGAACTCAGGATTTTGAGGTTGTGGGGAGCTTATTATGATTGTGCCACTGTACTCCAACCTGGGTGATAGAGTAAGACCTTATCACAACAACAAAAACAACAACAACAAAGATACCTAAACCTGAAATTCTCAGAGTAACATGTTACTGATTGAGGGTAATTTCAGACTGAATTAAAGGCATTAAGCGTAATTTTAGAACCTAAGTGCACCTTGATTTGAAAAAGTAACTGAAAGCCGGGTGTGGTGGCTCACACCTGTAATCCCAGCACTTTGGGCAGCTGAGGTGGGCGGATCACAAGGTCAAGAGATCGAGACCATCCTGGCCAACATGGTGAAACCCCATCTCTACTAAAATTACAAAAAAAAATTAAGTGGGCGTGGTGGCATGTGCCTGTAGTGCCAGCTACTTGGGAGGCTGAGGCAGGAGAATCGGTTGAACCAGGGAAGTGGAGGTTGCAGTGAACTGAGATCACGCCACTGCACTCCAGCCTGGCGACAGAGCGAGACTCCATCTCAAAATAATAAAAAATAAATAAATAAATAAAATAACTAAAACAAGTAGTTCACAAATTTTAGTGGGCACCATAATCAGACAGAGTGCTCATTAAAACAGACTGCTAGGCTTCTTCCAACATTTCTGGTATCACTGGGTCTGGAGTGAAATCCAAGAATCTGTATTTCTTCTCTTTTTTTTGAGACGGAGTCTGAGTCTGTTGCCCAGGCTGGAGTGCAGTGGCGCCATCTATGCTCACTGCAAGCTCTGCCTCCCAGGTTCACACCATTCTCCTGCCTCAGTCACCCAAGTAGCTGGGACTACAGGCATCTGCCACCACACCCAGCTAATTTTTTGTTTTTTCAGTAGAGATGGGGTTTCACCACGTTAGCCAGGATGGTCTCGATCTCCTGACCTTGTGATCCAACTGCCTCGGCCTCCCAAAGTGCTGGGATTACAGGCGTGAGCCACCGTGCCCGGCCTCCGAGAATCTGTATTTCTTATTTATTTTTAGTTTTTTAAAAGATGGAGTATCACTCTGTCAACCAGGCTGGAGTGCCATGATCTGATCATAGCTCACTGCAGCCTTCTACTCCCGGGCTCAAGTGATCCTCCCACCTCAGCCTCCTGCATAACTGGGATTACAGGTGTGAGCCACCATACCTGGCTGAGAATCTGTCATTCTAACAAGTTCTCAGGTGATGTTGATGCTATTTTGGGACCATACTTTGAGAACTAGTGAAATAGACATTCGAACAAAGATTAATCCAGCCCGTACTACACTATCTAATGCTTAAAGCTTGATGTGCAATTCCTTTTCTAGAATATATACTATACAAATTGAGGTTCATTATACTATACACTATATACACAAACTGGTTAGTATAGTTGGATGGGTTCTTTAGATACATACTTTACACAGAGTGCAAAGACTAGGGGAACAGATCAACCAACAACTTCCCCTACCATAAGATAAAGCAGAGTTCCTAGTTTAAAGCCAAAATTCCAAGTGCCTTTGTGACCAAGGGTGGTGGTTATTGTCTTGCTTGGAAATAATTGACATTCAGTTCCTAACTCAGTTGCAATTTTTGCGTACCTTATGCTGCAGTCTACTTAGCTTCTTAAGTCCCTGCTATTTTTGGTTTCCCCTTTTATTCTTAGCCACATTCTAATTTCTAGAATAAGTATTTCCTTAGGTCTCTATTTATTTAAAAACTCAAACATACTCTTCCATTGAAAATCACCTAATAAGCTGATAGAGAAACCCCTGTTAATCTGGTACCCAAACATCTAGTTTCTGCTTATTTCCAGTGACTTGAAACCAAATATCCAGTTCTTTTGGTTATCTCTTGCTATCATAGTTCTTCCAATAAATTTGTTATAATTAAAACCAACTGGTCCTTACTGTACTTAAAAGTTGAATTATCTTTCCACTCATTTCTACTTAGGACTTACTCCAACTTTAATATGACATGACTTTTACCTAATGGATTTATACTGTCCCTCTAGCAAATTAAAATTTTCTATTAAGTACTTATAAATAGTCATTGCTTATTAATTACTTCTGAAATTTTGTGGGGAAATGTATTAAGTTTGCCAGAAAATGCCTTTTGGAAAATAATTATGATTTCAGGTTTACTTCTATATATAGAACAGTCTACCACAGTTCAAAAAAAAGTAGAAATATGATTNAGCTGATAGAGAAACCCCTGTTAATCTGGTACCCAAACATCTAGTTTCTGCTTATTTCCAGTGACTTGAAACCAAATATCCAGTTCTTTTTGGTTATCTCTTGCTATCATAGTTCTTCCAATAAATTTGTTATAATTAAAACCAACTGGTCCTTACTGTACTTAAAAGTTGAATTATCTTTCCACTCATTTCTACTTAGGACTTACTCCAACTTTAATATGACATGACTTTTACCTAATGGATTTATACTGTCCCTCTAGCAAATTAAAATTTTCTATTAAGTACTTATAAATAGTCATTGCTTATTAATTACTTCTGAAATTTTGTGGGGAAATGTATTAAGTTTGCCAGAAAATGCCTTTTGGAAAAATAATTATGATTTCAGGTTTACTTCTATATATAGAACAGTCTACCACAGTTCAAAAAAAAGTAGAAATATGATTTTTAAACACCTTTAACATCTTTTAGTACCTCAAGCTATAATTTGTCATAGCAGAAAAAATTTTCAATGCCCAGTCCTCTTATCTGCAGACAGCCAGAGACTCCATTTTCCTTCAGGTTGGTGGTCTGCAATGTCTGCTTGAGGGCTTTATGGTCCTTCCAAATTCCATGTTAGTATTACACATTAAATTTACTCTCTAAATTATTTGTACAAAGGGGTTCTAAGGCTAAAAGGTTTGAAAGTTATATTTAACTTACATTTGTTCCACTGATTCCAACTTAAAATGGCAAAGGATTCTTTCAGTAGAAAGATGTCCATTTTAAATTAGTTGTAATATATTCAATACAATTTATAATAGAAGAAAAAAAAACGGAGGGGGGCACATAGTGTCTAATATGTGAGGAGTGAGGACTAAGAATCCTTTGAATTAGAACTATGCTATGTTCTAGTTCTGGGAAAATATACTATTAAACCATATGCAAATAAGTATTTTTAAAGATCAAAATTTCACTTTGCTCACCTGATCCACTCTAAGTACAGTGACTGCAGCATTAGTAGCGAGTTTGATAGCCCAATATTTTCCCAGGTAAGTATCTAGAATACCAGCTTCCAACATGTCCTTTACAGCAGGGACTTCAGCCTGTCAAAGCACAATTTTCATCCTTTCATTTAAAATCCTCTTATGTGAAAATGTTTATACCTAACAAAAAGCCCCACATAGCTCCTTAAATAGTACTGGAAAGTAACCAAGCACAGTACTACCTTACAGAGTCATCCTTTAGTATGTGAGGATTGGTTCCAGGACCCCCAAGGATGCCAAAATCCGTGGATGCTCAAATCCATTACATAAAATGGCATGGTGTTTGGATATAATCTATGCGCATCCTCGTATATACTTTAAATCATCTCCAGATTAATTATATGACAGTGTAAATAGTTGTTATACTGTATTTTTAAATGTGTTTAGTTTTTCCAAATATTTCAATCTGTGGTTGGTTGAATCAATGGCTACAGAACTGGGCTGATTACACACTACAGAACAGAAGGCTATCAATAAAACAGAAGGAAAATGAAACATTCTTCCATCAGACAAACTATGTAAAAACTAAGAAAATAATCTGCTCCCAAATCAGAACACTGTTTCTCATTGATACTTTTAAACTCACACTATTTTTAGGTTGTGTATTCCCCAAATAAAGCAATTTAAGTTCAGTGTTTTTTCAAATACCTCAATATCTAATCCAACATTTTTATTTCCTTCTTGATGTACTGCATAAAGTTTAGAGATTACTTCATTGGCCTTAACTCCAGAGTTTTCTGCCAGTGCACGGGGAATAGCTTCAAATGCCTCAGCAAACTTCTTAATAGCGTACTGTTCAAGTCCAGGACATGTCTAAAACAAAAATGTGTTAATTATTGCCTTTTATTCAAGCAATGGAAAGAAAGTCAATTTATACAGAAAAAGCTGTACCTCTCCGTATGATGTGATCTGTTTGGCTAATTCAATTTCTGTTGCTCCACCTCCAGGTACAAGACGTTTATCCTGTACGTAGTCCCCCCGCCAAAAAAAAAAACACACACACAAAATTCACTAAAAAGCAGTTCGCAGTTTTCTCATCTTTTCACATTCCAGTACCCCACCAAACAGGAGTTTTCATCAGTCATTGTTACTCAAATACATATTACAAATTTGGTAAAAGTGAGTGGGTGGGGCAGATTTTCTTAGTGCACGGTGTCTGGTATATGAAAAGGACCAAAGTGAAGAATGGGAATAGCACCATATCATTTTTGCATATCCACAGATATAGCACTAAGAACTGCTTTAGCAACTCAAAGTACATTACAATGGAAAACTACCATAAACAATGTTTGTAAAAGCTCTGCGTTGCTGTTAACTCCTCTGTACAATCCTTTTTGGAAACTATCATATTCAATAGCAGTGAACACTTAAGTCTTAGGTAAAAACAAAAACGGGTGCTTCATTTCATATAAACCACTCATTCTGAAGTACTCGTGATGTGCATGAGTCTGCCAACTGTACTTTTAAGAACATACAAAGTACTCAGACCTTACAAACTACTAAGATTATTGCTAATACTGACCCTTGTAAGAACTTTGAAAGTATTAACACCATCATCTACTGCCCTTTCTATGTCATCCATCAGATTGTCTGTAGAGCCTCGAAGTACTATGGTAGAAATGGCGCCATCTTCCTTTTCTATCAAAAAATTAAATATATTTGGTGATTAAATACAAGAGCTAAAGCCCTGCACTTAAACATGTTTTACCATTCCTACATACCATGCTTAAAAACCACCACCTGAGTATCTCCAACTTCTGAGAGGCAAACACTGTCACAATGTCCCATTTCTTCAAGGACAGGAGGTGTCTGTAAGAAAGTGACTGTTGTAATAAAAATTCCATCATGTTCAACTATCTTTCAGTGTTTTCCAAAATACATACCAATCTAGGAAGAGCTGTAGCACCAACTGTTTTACAGAGTCTTCGGAGATCCCATTTTGAGTTTAGCCTTTAAAAAACAGAAAGACCTTAATAAAAGTTTTAATCCATTTGATTTTAATTTCAGATAGCATATAAACTTCAAATTAAAGAGGAACCTGTATACCAGCCCCCATGTCACATTCTTTTGACAGTGGATTTTAACTCAGAACACATCTGGATTGCAATGAACACTGAGGCCAGGAAGCTGACTGCTGACTCTGAGTGAATCCAGCTGGCCAATAGTACCACATCTTAAGTCTGTGTTGTATGGCATTGTTCTAGAATTGCGAGAATGGAAGTCACTTTAGGATGCCAGTGGTTTATAGTTCTAAAACACCAGGGAAACCCTTACAAAACTCAACAGCATATAGAAAATTTTTGCTTTACTTTGTGCAATCAATGTTCTGTGAACAGGAGTGATTTATTTTGCACATTTTATTAGGTACTAGGGATGGTGGTAGGTAGAAACGGGTAAGTTGTCTAGTGTGCACCATAAATGTGCTCATGGATTAAAAGGGATCTTCCTGACTCCACACTCTGATAGGCAACGCACCAAGCTTGTGTCTAGTCTCTTGGACAAGTTGTTCCTTTTGCCTGGAATGCTTTTCCCTCTTCAGATATCTGGTCATTGGTTCTTCAAGCTCTCAGCGTCAATTTATGTTTTATCAGAGGTGTTTCCTGACCCCTCCCCAAACTAAGTCCTTTTGCTATTTGACCTAATACCTATACTTTCCCTTTATTAACAGTCGTCGTGGTCTATTTTGTTTAGTGTTTTCACCACCGAAAAAAACATTTATGATATAGGTAAAAAGAATTCGGCTTTCTCTTACCTCACTAACATGATATTATATTTGTTTGCATAATGAAGAGCCATGTCTGCCACTTTGCCACCTGTTACTACGACATTTGCACCAGTATCAGCAATAGCTTTGACTTGTGCATCCATGAGATTTTCTTCTCCCTTACTAAAATTCATCAGTTCTTCAGCAGTCTTTATCAACACTGTTCCCTGGCAAAACAAGTAAACATTCCCTTTAAAATAATTTCACTACATTGGTGTTCAAAGTTGTAAGATAACAGTTTACTGAATAAATAATTTTAAGGTTTGGTAAAAAAAAAAAAGATAAATGTGCATATATTATGAAGCAGCAGAATACTAAATGCTTCTAGAACCTTCTAGATGCATCTGCTTTTGATAAGTACTTAGGTGGAAAAGTACTTCTAGTTATTTATTTATTTTTGAGACACAGTCTCACTCTGTCGCCATGCTGGTGTGCAGTGGCAGGATCTCGGCTCACCGCAACCTCTGACTCCCTGGTTCAAGCGATTCTCCTGCCTCAGCCTCACAAGTAGCTGGGCTTACAGGCAAGCACCACCACGCCTAGCTAATTTTTGTATTTTTAGTAGAGACAGGGTTTCACCATGTTGGCCAGGATGGTCTCAATCTCCTGACCTCGTGATTTGCCTGCCTTAGCCTGTGCTGGGATTATAGGCGTGAGCCACCGTACCCGGCTGAGAAGCACTTTTATTTTAAATATGTCAGATAGGTGTCCTGGTATTTGTCTTTTGACAAAGGTTAACTAGTATTAGCAAAACAACATTGTGGTTCTCAAACTTTTTCTAAAATGTGGACTTGGCGAGGCCAAGGTAGGTGGATCATTTGCAGTCAGGAGTTGGAGACCAGTCTGGCCAACATGGTGAAACTGTCTCTACTGAAAGTACAGAAATTAGCCAGAGATCACTTGAACCCAAGAGGCAGAGGTTGCAGTGAGCCGAGATCGTACCAATGCACTCCAGCCTGGGTGACAAAGC
>NW_016803880.1:1401982-1406076 GCF_001698545.2 Rhinopithecus bieti | reverse complement strand
AAAAAAATAAAATAAAAATAAAATAAAATAAAATAAAATAAAATAAAATAAAATAAAATAAAATAAAATGTGGACCAAAGACCACAACCAGCTCATGCTGCAAAATTTAAAAACTGTCAACAACTTGGATTTCAAGAATTCTAGAGATGAAGTCAGTCACTATTGACTGTAAACACAAACTTCAAACTTTCTAACATATATTTTTAGAAACATACCTACCATTTTCAAATTACATTATCTTGTTTCAGGATGCTAGAGAATGTCAATTTTATTTTTGTGAAGAGCACACAAAGTACTCGCATTCTCATATTCTTTCACTTGCTGAATTTATAAGCTGTACTAGAAGGGCTGTGTGTCAGATTATAAATAATATGGCCACCATCTTTATATTTCAAGTTTAATGTTCAGTAGTTGAATTAGATATTCAAAGAACATAAATCTGGCATAAAAAAATAGGTAAGATCCTGCAATGTTCAGTTTTTTAAGAAGTACTTACTGCTTTAAGAGCTAACTCAAACAATCTGAAAGTGCAGCCCCAATTATTACTTTTAAGGTTTGAAGTCTACATACCTTAGTTTCTGTTATCGTGCCATCAAAAGGACAAGAGTACACTGCTATTTTTGCATCTTTGACAGATGTTACATCACCTTCGGTTTCCTTCTTAAAAACCATGCCATGCAATACTGAAGAGGAACTGATACCAGAGCCCTAAGGAATTGAATACCAAAACCATCAGCGATCTCATGAAAATAACATTACGGTCAAACTGTTGATTCTCCATATACCAAAAATCTCCCTCTCTAAAATAAAGTCATAAACCAAGACAGTGACTCCTGGGATAAGGGGTGGGGTGGTGGACATAAAGCACGCCCTTCTGCTCTAGTCAGAAATCACTGAGGGAATGAGCTACTGTTAGAGAGGAGAGGTCCTTCAGTGTACTGGGAAGAACCAAAGGCAGAGAACTGCTCTTAGCCATTCAGTTACCTAGTACTTGGTGCCAATATACCAGCCACAGCTGTCAGTACTGCGAATACAACACACAACAAGGCAAAGATTCTGTCCTCACAAGGTCACAATTTAATGGGGAAAGCTGGCAGTACGTGGAGGGAGACAGCAAACATGGAACACATGAGGATCTTCAGGGAAAGCACATGTACTTATGTTAAGCTAAATTCACATTAACAATCAGAATGCCAAATGTGCAAAACCAAAACCACTCCACTGATAGGTTTTACTCTATCAAGCACATTTTATCAAAAATATAATATTTCAATACTAACATTAAAGTGTGAATTCTATTATTGAAGAGGGATAGGGCAATTTCCACCCCACTCAAAACTGTCTTCTAAGCTTATTATAATTCAGAGTATTATGAAGAACACAAAAAAATTAGTATTTTGGGCTGGGCGTGGTGGCTCACACCCATGGTGGCTCACACCCGTAATCTCAGCACTTTGGGAGGCCAAGGTGGGCGGATCATGAGGTTAGGAGTTCGAGACCAGCCAGGCCAACATGGCGAAAACCCTGCCTCTACTAAAAAACACAAAAATTAGCTGGGCTTGGTGACGCACACCTATAATCCCAGCTACTCGGGAGGTTGAGGCAGGAGAATCGCTTGAAACTGGGAGATGGAGGTTGCAGTGAGCCAAGGTCGTGGCACTGCACTCCAACCTGGGCGACAGAGACAGACTATCTCAAAATAAATAAATAAATAAATAAATTTAGCATTTTGTTTATACATTGTTCTTAAACCCACAAGACATCACAGAAAATGACTTTATAAGGAGATAGTATGTCAATATCCTTTTAAACTTAAATAGGTAGTAGTATTATTACAACTTAGCAATATCAAAATGTTATAAAATAATGCCTCGAAGGCCAGGCACAGTGGCTGACGCCTGTTAATCCCAGCACTTTGGGAGGCCAAGGCGGGCGGATCACCTGAGGTTGGGAGTTCGAGACCAGCCTGACCAACATGGAGAAACCCCATCTCTACTAAAAATACAAAATTAGCCAGGTGTGGTGGCGCATGCCTGTAATCCCAGCTACTCGGGAGGCTGAGACTGGAGAATCGCTTGAACCGGGAGGCAGAGGTTGTGGTAAGCCGAGATCGCGCCATTACACTCCAGCCTGGGCAACAGGAGCAAGACTCCATCTCAAAAAATAAAATAAATAAATAAAAAATAATAATGCCTCAAAAAAAGTCCTAAGTGTCCAAAATCATGAAGTAACATTTAGGTTTTGATGAACACAATTTTTTTTTTTTTTTGCACAAAAAACAAAAACACCACAAAAAAAACTGATCTAGATATGTAGCATTAATGCATTTTCTACTTACCAGAATTTTACAGACTCTGATGTTATCAACATTGAAATGGCCGGAATCAGGAAAAATAGATACTGTTAAGAAATGAGACATATCAAAAGATTATTTTGGGACAACAGAGAAAATACCTAGTCATGTTAAAGACATTTTTATTTTGGATCTTTTCATTTACTGATATTTACTTACCGCATGCCTGAGCAATAAGCTTGGCCAGAAATACTTCATTACCATATTGTTTACTCATTATGGAGGTACGAAGTAGAGATGAGACTTCATCAACATCTCGAAGGTTTTTTGCAGAACAACATACCAAATTAGGAAGAATCTCATGAGCTTTTCTGCAGGCTATTTCATAACCTTCTATGACCTAAAATATAAACAACATTTCCTATTCTGACATGACTTAAAGTAGCTTACTTAAGTAACTGAATACATATGGAAGTTTATTTTTGATATAAAATGACAAAGAATATACTCTGGAATAATACATATAGTAGACTCTACTAGTTACGAATGGAGGCTTAGATGACAGCCCAAATTTGAATCTTAACTCTACCTAACTCACTAGCTATGAGATCTTGGGCAAGATTTTTCTAATTTTAATCTCTTTTCTCATCTAAAATAAAGTGGAAAAAAAAAAAAAGAAAAAATAGATAAAATGGGATTATAAGGCCTCACTAATAGGGTTTTCGTGAGACTAAAATGATACTGCATGTGAAGCATATGTACTATAATGGCTGGTACAGAGAAACTGCTCAGTACATGTTAGCTACTACTATAATAATGATTTTAGTTTATGTTTTAAGCAGGTGTACATGTAAGCAAAAATTAAGTAGGAGTAAGTTATAAATGAACACTTGCCTCTGAAACTGACAGGCCAATCCTCAGAAGTTCTTCAGCTAATTCCAGGAGAGCTCCAGCAAATACCAGAACAAAGTTTGTGCCATCTCCAACTTCTTGCTCTTGCATATGAGAAGCCATTACAATCATTTTTGCAGCAGGATGCTGTACCTAGTAGAAAAGGTAATACCAAGTTAAACATCTGATTCTTAAAGCAGCATAAAATTGTTCGTTTCCATTTCTTAAATAGACTCCAATTTTCCTGTAGATTAGGTAACTCCATTTGATCACAGTGCTATACGCTACTTATAGTGTGGTCACAAGAAAAAATCCAAGTCCCTTTATGCCAATCAGCACAAATGTATCACTATAAATAAGAATTTCAAAGTGCATCCTCTTTTGATGGCCTGTACATACAGTGCCACACATATGGTTCAGCATATCATTATATCTCACTAAATTAAAAAACAAAGTAATTACAACCACCAAACCTAAATATTTTTTAAAAATCCTTCAGGAGAACTAAAATAGATACCACTTAACTTGGTCATGAGTCTCAGTATCTATTTTACCATATATTCTTGTTCTAAGGGCTATCATTTGTGATTTAAAGAAAGGGGGGAGTATAAAATTTTTCTTAAAATGTAACATAATTTTAAGTGGATTTTATTCTTAAGATTTAATTTTAGATACCTTTACAGAAACAAGCCAAGGAGTAAGAACTGAAAGCAGGGAGTAAACTATAAAAGTCAGCCCTGTGATTTTATTACTTTGACAGTATCACCACTATACTTTAGTAACTCCTGATGTTAACTCCTGAGATCATCAGTGTGCAACATTAACATTCACAATGACAAATTCTTGCACAAGTGTTTTGTGGAGTTAAAATTTAACTTTTAACTTAAAAAAAATTATATATATATATACA
>NW_016803880.1:1381856-1400973 GCF_001698545.2 Rhinopithecus bieti | reverse complement strand
AAAAAAAAAAAAAAAAAAAAAAAAAAAAAAAAAAAAAAAAAAAAAAAAAACCACTGTTTTATGTATACGTTTTTGCATTGTGGAATAATTCACTTCAGAGTCACTCTATCAAATGAAGATAATGGTAATCAATTTCATATCGCAATTAGCAATGTATCACAACCAATCCCTCCACAAATCAATAACTTAAGAAATTTTTAAGATTTCAGTGGTTACAATGTTCCATCTAAAGAGGACTCTCTATAATTAGAACAACCTGTATAATAAATTTTCAAGTTGGAAAAATAGTCCCTTATCCAATCTGAAGTAAGAGATTTCTTCTAGTTAAAGTCTACTTAATTTTGATGTCACCAAAATATTTCTTGACTTTTAAAGAAACAACTTACTTCTAGTTCTCTTAAAATAGTCGCCGCATCATTTGTCACAAACAACTTCTCCAAATGGTTGATAACCATTTTGTTCATTCCTCAAAAGTAACAGTTAAAAAAAGAAAAAGCCATTATTAATCAAATCCTTACCCAAATACCCACGAAAATCTAGTAAAAAAATATAAATTTGTACATTTAAAAAATAGCTTTGTAAGAAAACACATACTATCTATTCTTCAAGTTTATCTTATAGCCCCATGGGCATTCTCTGACCGCAGACCCATATTCCTTCTTTCCTTTTTAATGTCCTATAATATTTACTACGTAACATGCCACATCTCACATTTTTGCCAATTTCTGTCTTCTGTTTGCAACATGATTGTCATGCAACAAGTGCTCAACAGATATTAACATGTAAAAAGGCCAAAATAACCTATTTAGTATATTTAGTTGTATGTTTATTCCATGAAACTGTATCAATTAAATTTAATTGGTGGTAGAAGGCAAGAAGGAGGGAATTTTCTTCCTTAAACTATGTCACTTTTATATTCAGTGTTTGTCATAATGAACATTAGGTACTATCTTACTAGTCAAAGTGTGATAATTTTCTACCCTCTCAACAGGATAAAAGTAATATATTGATCCCTATTTTCTAGAGATGTGAGTTGATTGAAAATTAGAAATAACTAAAACTTGAACTATTAATTGAGCTATCAAATTAACTTCCAAAGCCATACTATAACATCCTCAGAACAAGTTTGAAAGAAGAGGTAGTACACAAAATTCTACTATTGTATCTTTACAAATATTAATTTAGAAATTACCATTTGGTCCATATGCTGTACGAGTGGTTTGGGCAAGCTCCTTGCAAGCTTGTATATTTCTATACACAGCCTCTTCTAATCCTGAAAAGTGCTGTTAAAAAAACAAAACAAAAAACCCCGCTAATTAGACAGGACAGTGAAACAAGAATTTTCAAACAGAAGATATCTTTGCTTATATCTTGCTTCTAATAAAGAGGGAGCTTAGCTGAGGTATTCGGCACAAGAGGGCTGGTTACAAATCAGCTTTCTGGCTCTTTTTTAATTTGGGCAATTTTCTTAATATTTCTTCATTATAAAATGAGGTAATTATAATAGTACCTACTTCATAGGATTGTTGAGACAATCAGACAAGACTTATGTAAAACACAGCATTTGATATTCATAAATGATGCGTACATTTCCTCTCTAGCTGAATGAATAAAAGTACAACATTTTGGGGGACTGCAGATACCGACTTACACATCAAATCGTAAGACTTATAATTTTTTTATTAAAAGTAGTGAAAAGTACAGGGAACCATGCTAAGGCTAATTAGAGAATGGGAATGAGGTACTTCAAGTTGAATACCTTTCCAGAGTTTATCGGTATTTTCTAATGTTGAAATGTGGAATATTTTTCTCATTGTGTTAGAATCTAGGCTTTTGTAAAGCCAGAAGTTCTTTAAGTATGTGCCACTGAAGTGTTTAGGGACCGAAGTACACAGACTGTTGAATACTTTTTTTGAATTGCAACATTATCCCAATGTATACGTATTGAAAAAGTGAACTGTTCACAGTACTAAAAACTCTCACAAATTCCACACTGGACTTTCTAGAGTTGAAGTTTACTTGGGTCCTCAGATATATTTCACTAATCTACAGTGCATGAGAACATTTCTTTAGAGCTGTGCTGCCCAATACAGTAGCCACTAGCTACATGGGACTAGTGAAAGCAATTAAAATAAATTTTCAAGTAATTAAAATTTAAAAATTCAGTTCCTCAATTGCAGGAGCCACGCACAGTTCAAATGCCCAGTAGCTACATGTGGCTAGTGAATATCACATTGGACAGGCTGATACAGCATATGTCCAACACTGCGAAAAGTTCCATTACACAGTACTGCTTTACAATACAAGCCATGATTTTGTGATCCAAAACCAAGGTTAATAGCCATTACATTTTTTTTGAGAGAGAGAGTCTCTATTGCTCAGGCTGGAGTGCGGTGGCACGATCTCAGCTCACTGCAACCTGGGCCTCCCGGTTCAAGCAATTCTGGAGGCTCAGCCTCCTGAGAAGCTGGGACTAGAGGCGCGCGCCACCACACCAGGCTGTTTTTTTGTATTTTACCCCTGCCAACAGCCACTACTCTAAAAGCGTCTTCAGCAATAAGAACTGTATGACAGCAATAACACTTAAGTCTGAACTCCTGGCTTACACTCTTGCTTCTTCCCCTCACTCCCCATTCTGTGAGAAACTACCATCTGATCAGATCCCATCATTCCGATACTTAAGACCTTCAAGGCCGGGCGCGGTGGCTCACGCCTGTAATCCCAGCACTTTGGGAAGCCTAGGCGAGCGGATCACGAGGTCAGGAGTTTGAGACCAGGCTGGCCAACATAGTGAACCCTTGTCTCTACTAAAAATACACAAAAAATTAGCCGGGGGTGCGCCTGTAATCCCAGCTACTCCGGAGGCTGAGGCAGGAGAATCGCGTGAACCCGGCAGGCGGAGGTTGGAGATCACGCCACTGCATCCCAGCCTGGGCGACAGAACTAGACCTCGTCTCAAAAAAAACACAAAAAACAAAAACAAACAACAACAAAAAAACCCTTCAATAGTTTCCTATCCCGCTTAGGATAAAATGCAAATCCCTCTTCAGGGAAACAAAGCCCTACATATCCTGGCCCGTGTCTCCTTGCATAGCTCCTCCTCTGAATTTACCATTCTTCTTTTCTTTGGTAAGCTTCAGCCCTATAACCTTTTGTTTGTTTGAAAGAAGAAGAAGAAGAAAAAAACAGGTTCAAATCATTCCTTCCTCAGGGTCTTTGTACTAGTTAAGTACACCTAAATAAGAGGTGGGGGGAAACAGCCCAGGCTCAGGGGCTTCTCTCACTAAGCACTGAGCTAAGAGTTCTTCCCTAAATATCTAAGTGTTCTGTCTATTCCTGATCCTTCTTTTAGAGACATTTTCACCTCCTGTCATCCTCTACTATAGTACAGTTTCTTTCATCATTATTTGGAATTCTTCTTTTATTTAATCGTTATATCTGCCTTAGAAGCACATAAACTCTACGAGAAGTGGGACTTGTGTCTTTCACTGCAGTTCCTTCAGTACCTATTTATTGAATGAAATAGCTCAGTGTCCTGTAAAAATCTACTAGCATTGGAAATACAAATAATGTTTTGTGATACACGAGTTTTCCAAAACTGTATTAGTGAAAAAAACCCAAATTGGAAGCTAATATCTCAGCCTGATTTCTTTAAGGAAATCAGCCCATATTATTTTCAAAAGATGATTCCACCAACATTTACATTAAACCCTGACATTTACTTACTATACTGACATTATTTGAAAAGTGCATTCTACAAACATGAACCTAGTTCTATTAAACTGTTAATGCTCCCCGTACCTCGCATAACCTTAAATTCAACCACACTGATCTATTTCTTGAATTAACAAGATCTGGAGGACATACAGAGGAACGCAATTTGAATAGCACAAGAGACAAATTTATCAACAGAGCAGTAAGATATTTTTTAAAACTATGCTACTGAAATAACGTTCAAAACAAGGCCATTAAACAAATCAGTGTCATCTGTATCACTTATCCTGCAGATTACATGGTCAGAACTCAAAGACACCACCCTCTTGGTCCAATCTCCGTAATTTAAAGGTGAAGAAAATAAAACCCAAGAGAGTTAGGTTTTAGATTAAGCCAGCTAACATAAGTTGGGACTGCAACTCATTTGGCTACAACGCATGGCTTCTGTCAACCAAGCTGAAAGCCCTGTTTCTCACTGGGAAGGAAGCAAACAAGACCCGGCCCTTTTTCCCACACACTCTTCTCTGGATCGCCTAGTTCTCCTTCTTCCCCATCCTGTAACTCGCGAGCAATCGGCGTCGCAGTTCCCAAGACAATTTCATCTACGTTACTCAATTTCACCCTCACAACCCCTTTTAAGCGTGACGGGCCTTAGCCCCATTTATGGATGGAGACAAAACGCAAGCGCGGCTTCACGTCCGTCCACCTTCAAGGTGTACAATGTCGATCGTGCCGCCGACCCCTCAGCCTTCCTCCCGGTCGCGGAAGAAGAGAAGTGCCTGCAAGCCCCGGGGCACTTGGAAGGCCGAGTCCTTCCAAGATCACCTCCCCTTCTGGAATCTTCTCTTCCCCCGGCCGCTGTGCCAGAGCAGCACGCTCAGCCTGTTAGTAGGCCCTCCTACTTCGCCGCGGCCGCCGCAGCCCTATGCTGACTCTCCCACCTCATTCCTTTCCTTCAGCCCTTACTTTCGCTCCCTCCTTGAGCATCTGGGCAAAGCCCGGAGCCTTCGGAACGTGAAGCGCCATGGCCAGGCTGCAGGAAGCCGTTCACGCGACCGCTCGGAAGAAAGCGGAGGAAGCAAGGAGCACGCACAGCCTTCTGGGAAAGCAGCGTGCGGCCGTGTCTCGTTCTTCCTAGCTCTCCAGTTAGCCCGCCCTTTCCCCGCCGCCAGATGTGCAGCATCGCGAGAAGAGCAACTTCTGTGACCAGAACCAAGCTGACGATCCCCGATCGGGTCGATCGATAGGGCGGGCCCAGGGAGCGCCTCGGGTTTCTGGCTCACGCACGCGCAGACGGCCCAGACCGTGGGCGCTTGTTCCAGTCTGTGCTCTCTGATCGGACCCAGTAGTCGGGGTGATAGATTTTTGCGGTTTTTGATCTGGAAACCACATATCCTTAGCTTAATTTCCACGTAATCTTCCAGACCCAGCCACCAACATCAGGGCAGGTGTGTTTTTTTTTTTTTTCCCGAGGCCGAGCATCTGCCCCATCCCCTAAAATTGCCTTTGGGCGTGCGCTGTGTGTTGGGCACCATAGGAAGCGCTGGGAATGCGCATGATAATTGAAGTCGTCACCAAGGGTAGCGTAGCACACATCAAATGCTCACGTGTGCCAGGTTCTGTGTGATCTGCTTTACATGCGCCAGGTTCTGTATGATCCGCTTTCCATGGAGTATCTGTTAATGGTCAATCTTAAAAATTAATGAATTGTCGATTAAAATACCATTTCGTTTTCCTTCTACAAAATGGAGACAATACCATTTGATTTGTAATGGTATTGTTTCCATTTTATAGAAGGGAAACTGAAGTTCACAAACGGGAAATAATTTTCCCAAGATCACAGAGCTAGTAAATATTACAGCTAGAATTCCTACCCAGATCAGACTGATTGCAAAATGCCGGTTCTAAACCACTATGTATATTCCTCTTTTCTACTTCTTCCTGGGAATATGAATCCCTTTTACTCTTTTAAGATCAGCTATAAATACATATTTATCTGATTTATATATAAATTTATAGATAAATATAAATCCCTTTGGCTTGGTGGCATGCATCTGTAGTCTCAGCTGCTCAGGAGGCTAAGGTGGGAGGATCTGCTTAAGCCTGGGAGGTTGAGGCTGCAGTGAGCTGAGATCATGCCACTGCACTCCAGCCTGGGCAACAGAGTGAGGCCCTGTCTCAAAAAAAAATCTTTTTTTGCAAAAATGTAAATGCCACTGATATGGTTTGGATTTGTGTTCCTGCCCAAATACGATGTGGAATTATAATCCCCAGTGTTGGAGGTGTGGCCTGGTGGGAGGTGATTTGATTAAGCGGGCGAACGTCCCCCTTGCTGCTGTTGTGATAGTGAGTGAGTTCTCATGAGACCTGGTTGTTTAAAAGTGTGTGGCACCTCCCTACTCTGTCTCTTCCTCCTCCTCCAGCCTTGTAGGACTTTCTTGCTTCCCCTTCACCTTCCACCTTGATTGTAAGCTTCCCGAGGTTTCCCCAGCCATGCTTCCTGTATCGCCTGTGGAACTGTGAGCCAATTAAACCTCTTTTCTTTATAAATTACCCACTCTCAAGTAGTTCTTTATGGCGATTAGAGAACGGACTAATACAGCCACCCTTTTCATTCTTGGAAAATAGGGATAGTTTTAATAAAATCATACATATTATTGTGTGATAGGGTTATTGTTATTTTTTAAATAATGTTTACAAATTTATCAGTTTTAATTTCTCATACAGCAAATATTGATACCTATAACCCACATAAACAAAAGGCCTTTGGGGAAGTCAATACTTTTTAATAGTCTAAAGGTGTTCTGAGACTGGTACATTAGAGAACTACTACAATGATCAGGCCCGAACAACAGAACGATCCAAGATTTTTCCCTCGATTAGCTAGGAAGTAAACAAAAGCACATTCCTCTGACTCAGAGATAATGTTGCTTATAAAAATAGCTAACACAAAATAAACCTGAAAGGAGCTAAAATGACACCTGATTAATTTTATTAATTAAAAATGGAGGAATCAAATCTTGAGAAAACGTATAACTAGACCATGGAAAATAGAACTTGAGGAAAAAACCATTGATGGATCAAATTTTTGTTAAAATTTAAGCCGGGCGCGGGGCTCCAAGCCACCTTAATCCCAGGGGCAATCTATTGGGAAGGCCGGAGACGGCGATCACGATGGTCAGGAGATCGAAGACCATCCTGGCTAACACGTGAAACCCGCGTCTTCTTTACTAAAAAATACAAAAAAAACTAGCCGGGCGAGTGGCGGGCGCCTGTAGTTCCCAGCTACTCGGAGGCTTGAGGCAGGAGAATGGCATAAACCGGGGCAGGCGGAGCTTGGCAGTGGAGCTGAGAACCGCCACTGCACTCCAGCCGGGGCGACATAGCGAGACTCCGTCTTCAAAAAAAAAAAAAAAAAAAAAAGAAAATTCTATAATAAAAAATTGATCTTTAATTTTAACAAATAGGAAATGGGAAGAATTAAAATCAATTTAAATCTGTATGGTAATTTATCAATGAATGAAATGGACTTAATTGCTAAGAATACTTTCTAGATGAAAATTAGAAACTTTATATAATTTGGGTTAAACTGCATTCATAATGATAGAGTCAAAACAAGGGCCAAACATTCGCTGAGTCCAAAAGGTCAAATATTCCTTGCCCAGAAAAGAAACACAAATATTTAAAGTGACTTCGAGGCCTGGGTTCTGGTCCTTGTTTATCTCACTGGTATCTTCTCCATTTTGGCATTAATGTCCTGTATTCTGGCCCCAGTACCTGGAATAGTTCATGCTGTCTGCTTTACCACTTCTGCCTCAGGGTCTTTACCTCTGCTGTTCTTCCTACCTAAAATGCTCTTCTATTCCCTTTTGGCTGAGTTAATTCTACCTCAGTATGCAGACAATTTCATTAGAAAGTCTTTGATGACTCCCAAGACATTCCCTGTTTGTCAGTCTCATAGCTTCTGTGTTTCTCCTTCATAGCACTTACCACAGTTGTAATGACAGAATTACTTGTCATCTTTCTCCACCAGCAGGTAGATGCTGAATCACCAGCACTTATAGTGTAATTGGACAATGCACGGAGTAAGGATTCAATAAATAGTCGTCAAATGAACTACTGGGTGACCAAATGGGTATCCAGAAGAGGAGATCGAAAAATTGAGGTGCTGTGGTCTCAATGTTTGTGTCCCTCCAAAATTCGTATGTTAAAATCCTAAGCCCCGAAATGATGGTATTACATAGGGCCTTTTGGGAGATGATTAGTTCATTAGGTCTCCACCCTTATAAAAGATTAGTGCCCTTATGAAAGATGCCCAAGGGAGCTTAATTTGCCTTTCCACCATGTGATGACACAGCTAGAAGGTGCTATCTATGAACCGGGAAGCAGGCCCTCACCAGTCTCTGTATCTGCTAGCACCTTGATCTTGGACCTTCCAGCCTCCAGAACTGTGAGTAACACATTTCTGTTGTTTCTAAGCCACCCAGTTTGTGGTATTTTGTTATACCACCCCAAACAGATTAAGACATGGGAGGCATGGTCTCTATTCTTCCCATCCAGATGTATATGAAGTAAAACCAGAGAACAACACAAAGCAATTGAGAGGATTTTTCCTCCACAGTTTGCAAAAGGCCAAGGAGACTGCAGGTTTCAGTTATATTGATTCAAAAGCCTGAGATCCTCATGTTAGGTGCCGACTGAAAACATGGCCTCCAGCCTCCAGGAGAGCTAAAAGCCATGAGGATTGGGGGTTGGGGACGTCTGAGCCATCTTAGGATTCTGATAAGGACTCAGTTCACTGTTTGTTTCTAGTTACTTTGTTTCTTTTTTTTTTTCATTTTTTATTTGTTTGCCTTAAAGTTTTCACCCCTGTACATCAGAATTGTTTAACGTTTTTGGCTTGGCTGTGTGTTTTGATTTTTTTTGTATTATTATTTAATTTTCTCAACTCCCATTAAATCCTTAACCTCCTGACTTTTCTTTTTCTTCCTCCATTTGTATTGTTTACTTCATGTTACTATATCATCTTATGTTTCAATATTTTTCTGTTGAATTTTAATTCTTTTGTTTGGCTTTGGAGTCTATGACTCATTTTGTGTTGGCTCATTATTTTGCTTCAGGATTTTTTTGTTGTTGTTAAAATCTTTTAATATTCCTTTATAAATTTAATTTTTTTCTCTTTTAATCAAATTTATTTGGGTTTAAGAGAGCACAATAATTTATACCCTTATTCCTTTTCTGATCTTGGAAACAACCAAGAAAATAGTTAGAGGGGTCAGGAGGCTGGAATTCAGAGTCTCGCTGGACTATGGAGAACGTGGCTTAGGGTGAAAGCACAGGCATGCTATGCATCATTGCTGCTTTGCACTGAATTCAGAGGAGAGACTTTAAATGATTTAACTCCATGTGATCAAGAAAGGTAGCCCCATGTTAATCCCTTACCAGTAAGGTAACTTCCAATGTGGGTCAGAAGGAGTGGATTGAGAGGCTGAGAATTGGGGGGAACCAAAAGAGTAAGACTAAACAATACTCTCCTCTCAATATAATTGTTACTATTGTTAATCTCCCTGTAAACCTCCCTCCCAGTCTTCTGCCTTTTATCTATGGAGTGGGGATGAGGTTGAGGTGAGACTGGGCCTAGGACTACCATGTTGGTCCCACAGCTCCACTTAGCTTCTGTCAAGCATGCATGAGACAAGGCATGGCCAAGGTAAAGTCCTGACTGATTCAACTGGTGAAGATACAAGGACACTTTTTAAGAATCAGACAATTTGTTAGTCATATAGATGACGAAAGGAAGACTAGCCAAATGTGCCAACTCCTTGAGGTCATTGTTCTGCTCATCAAAAAGAATGACACCGAAACCAAAGCAACTTGGAGATTGCAATGCAAGTTGGGTAATACAGCTTGGTGGTTTTATATTCTGCCATTCTATTAAGAGAGGGTGAAGCAGGAAGACCCATGTCTCATCAGAACACTGGAAATGATGAGCAACTGCTTCATGACGGCTTCCCAGGTGAGATCAGGAGGTGAAAGGAAGATGGTCTTGGAGAAGCTCTTTGCAGGCCTCCATCTTCTTGTGTTGCAGGTGGATCACAAGGCATTTGGCCAAGACTCAGATTAGCTTGGGCCTTTGCCTGCATGCCCTTTGTGGATACACCAGGGCAGAGCCACTTCTTCCTGTCTCTTGGCACTGTTTCTCCTGTGGCCCTCCTCAGAGGGCTCATCCCCATGAAGATTCTTGTCTTCAGTGAGGCTCGTCTTGCTCTTCCACAATTTTGGTGCTTACTCTTCCTGCCCATCCTTCTGAAAGTTCATATCTCTAGCTCCCTCCTGCAAGACATCTGATACCCTCTAGTTACCCATGATTATTTCCTGACTCCTACAGAATACTGGCTCCCTAAAATATCACTGGGACAATATGTTGATGAGACAAAGCTGAGTTTATTCTTACTGCAGTCATAGAGAACACTACCTTGACGGAGACTTAGTAGCAACTCAGTGACGGACAAAATTGGGATATTTAAGAGTTTTAAAAGTCTGGTTAAAGCAGGTCCTTCAATGCGGGGGCGTGGGTAGGTTTGTGTAAGGATCATGATATGGGATTGGTGAGCACAACAAGGTAAAGATTTTGAGGCAAAGATTCAAAGAGTCTTGGTGTGTAAACCGTCACTTGATGCTTTTATTAAAAGATGATGGATTTTCAGGAAGTTTCTGGAATGAACAATAAAGTTACTTGCAGTTTTTATCTTTATGGCCATTGTTTCTGGGAATAAAGTTATGTTGATGAGGACACTGGAATAGTAAAGTCATGCCAATGTGGACCTCAAGTTTTGTGGGTGTAGATGGTTCCAGTTGTCATTCTGACACTTTTTCTGGTGATAGTCAAAGGGGATCTTCTCTAGGTGATTGAATCTCTTGTGGACTCAGTATCAGGGCTCGTGTCTTGGTCCAGATAGTCTGTACATTTCCTTTGTTCCAAATTCTCAGGTGGAAGGGCGTGTCTGGATTCAGATGAGAGAGCTAGATGGAGGCTGAGCTCATAGAGACAGTCGCAGCATTTGCTGATATCAGTCTTTATGCCATGACCAATGTGTCTATTCTGTATTAATAATTTCTGGTTGTTTAGGTAGAGGTTGTTTTCCTTCCAATGAACAAGATTCCTCTACTAGAATGTGGCATCGTTGGGGCCCTAAGATAAGATTCCTAAACTACCTTATTTTAGAAACTGCAGGCAAAGTTACAGTATCTATTTTGGATGTATTAATATTTTGACTGCAGGTGTCTATAAATGCCAGATTTTAGGTTCCTCTTTTCCTAGTAATAGAAGAAAAAAATCTTTCACAGAGATAAAAATAGGCTAATTATGCTTTTTTTTTTTTTCCCCCAAGCTTGTAGTGGGGAAAGGGATGATGGCTGTCAAACTCTTTGTCTTAGTCAGCTCAGGCTGCCATAACAAAATACCACAGACTGGGTGGCTTAAACAACAGACATTTGTTTTCTCCTAGTTCTGGAGGCTGGGAAGTCTAAGATCAAGGTCCCGGGCCTCTTCTCTTAGCTTGTAGGCAGACATCATCTCACTGTGAGCTCATATGGCCTCGTTGTGTGTACATGACGGGAGATAGAACAACTCTTTGATGTCTTTTCTTACAAAGACACTAACCTTATGGTATTAGGACTTCACCCTTATGAACCTGTTTAACCTTAATTGCTTCCTTGTAGGCCCTACCTCCAAATGTAGTCAAGTTAGGGGGTTAGGGCTTCAATATATGAATTTTTTTATTTTATTATTTTTTTTTGAGACAGAGTCTCTGTCACCCAGGCTGGAGTGCAGTGGCACGATCTCGGCTCACTGCAACCTCTGCTTCCATGCCTCAGCCTCCCAAGTAGCTGGGATTACAGGGAAACTAATTTTAGTATTTTTAGTAGAGATGAGGTTTCGCCATGTTGCCTAGGCTGGTCTCAAACTCCTGACCTTAAGCGGTCCACCTGCCTTGGCCTCCCAAAGTGCTGGGATTACAGGTGTGAGCCACTGCACCTGGCCCAATATGTGAATTTTGGTGGATAAAATTCAGTTTATAACATTCTGTATTCTTATGACAATTTTTTTTGTTTCTATTAATTTCACTAATAAATCAGATGAGATTTGCCTCGGTGCACGTATTTCCATATTAGATCACCCACTCTCTGCCTAGGTATTGGGTCACAAGCCTGTGATCTTTGGACTTTCAACTATTCTATTAATCCCCATAGTAGGATGAACCATTTACATTTCCAGCTTGGTAAAGAACCAGTGGATACCTGTCTGAAACCATTGAGAGAAAGATTCCCATGAGCCACTTCTATGAGCATCACAGGGAAGTGTTGAATGGCACATTCCCCACCAACCTCATTTGCATACATAGTCTGCTCAGTCTGAATGAGTTACATGTGAAATAAACTTGGACATAATTTTTCTCTGTTCTGTGAGCTTTAGTGTATAGGTTAGGCTCTTTGAGGTTGGAAGGAAAGGAAATCTGCATGCTGAGACTATTAAAGGGTTTGGTTATTAAGGATTAGAAAAGTAAGAAAGAACAAAACTGTCCTAGAAGTCAGATGACATTTTGTATGTATCACCATAGATTGAATGTCTCTGGTTTACCATTCTCATACCTTAGCTTATCTGGTTTTATGCTGTTTACCAAGGTAGCTTCTACATCTCTTCATCTCTATCAACTGCAGATCTCTTTTTTCCTCTTTCTTAGTTTTGACTTGCTTCCTTTTCTCTTTGGGTCTCTCAGCTTCCCCATATGTCTCTCCACCCCGCGCCCAAGGAAGGTCTCTACTAGTTCCATATTCAAACATCCCAAGAGGGAGCATCTGATTGGTTCAGTTTATTGCTTTGCCACAAAAAGCCCCCAGGTTCTGCTAAATTTTCAAGTCAAGCAACTTCAGAAAATACAAGTTTCCATGGTTGCTTTGGCCTAAGCAAGAATTGGTGGTGCACTCAATGGCAAATGGGGGCCAAGGTCAGCTGGGTCATCTGTAACCTGGGTGTGAGTATGCTCTGTGGCTCTTTTGTTCCTAAGTGGGTTCTGTGTGTGGCCCACATTCAGAGTTTCAAGAATAGTCCAGTCAATCTACTTGAGGCTGTACTGTAGTGAGTAGCTCCCTTAAAGCCTCTCCAGGTTAGGGCAAAGTCACAAGAAATGAAATGTATTATAATCAATCATTGCCTGTTTATTACCATTCTAAGAGGGAAGATCTTGAACTGGATGAAAGTGATTGATTCTTTTCTTAGTTTAAATGTTGGTTTAGCTGTCCTGGTGTCTTTTGTGCCGAGATGTGATTGAGCTGGTTAGATTAATGGGAATGAGAAGGGTGAAATGGAGTGAGATGCATTTAAATCCTGTTGGTGCTACCTTAGATATCTAGAGATGAAATCTTTATTTCAGGTGACTTGAGAGAGAAGGTTCTCTTGAGCTTTTATGAATCGACTATTGATGAACTAAAACTGTATTTATCAGTCTTTCAGCAAAGATAGAGGTTACTGTCATAGTTCCCCTGATCAGTGTGCTAGACTGGCATACATGGGGTCTTGTACTGCAAGGCTGGAAAGCAGAAACTGTGTTTCTTGGATTCTGTTGCAGTTATGGCTGTGGATACAAATAAGCCTCCATCAATTAGATACCTTCATGCCAGGATTGGAAGGTGGTAGGAAAACAAAGTCTATTTTCATGCTGCTTTGACATTTCTGCCATAAGCCCCCATGGCTGCCGTGGTTTAAACAAGAATTCCTGGTGCACTCATGGGTGTCCAGGGACCAGGGTCTTTTGTAACCTTAGTGTAAAGAATGTGATGAGACGATGCATTTTTGGCATCTCTTTGCCAAAAATACACTTTGCTCTCCAGGCTTACAGATGTGCAAGGGCAGCCGTGGGGCTGGCGACAGCTTCGTAATCCTGGCTTCCTGCTTTCTGGGTCACAGTCCTGGTGGTGTGTTCTTGATCTCAGTCCATCCAGTGGCATTGTTCGATTCCTCCTACCTTACTGGTCATTCGTAGTATAGCTCCCAAGGTGAGTCACTCTGTTACATCTGGGACCTATTCTTGGAAGCCCATTTTAGAGCTTGCTTCTCCAGCCCATCAAGAGTTTTTGAAGGATCTAATTCCTGTATTAAAGCCCTTCTGCTTGAGTGGTTTTGTTTCCTATGTGCTGTATGACATAATTCCTGTGTTTATGATTGTTACAAAGCTAAAAACAGCCACGGCCAGGCTTGTGAGCTCACATTGGAAATGAAATTCAGAAGTCATTCAGAATCTTATCAAATTCAGGTTTCACTCTTGATTTAAAAATAATTTACTTTTTAAAATTAATTTTAAATTAATTACATTTATTAAATAAATTAAATTTAACTGCCCAGACCTGGCAGTTAGAATTGAGTATCAGGAATGGTTTTAAGACAAACCTGAGGAGGAAGGTTGAAATAGTCACAATATCTAGAAATACAAGAGGGCCTCTTTTCTCAGGCTTATACTTTGAGATAAATTTCCTCTTTTTAGTACATGCAGGGAACATTTCATTTCATAGTTTTGCTGATTGAAAAGGTCAAATTATATAAATTACCTGTAGGAGGTTTTCTGCTATTAAAATTGTTTGTGGTCTGTTAGTATCTGGCCTTCCCAACTTGGTTCTGGTGGACCAAAATATAGTATATTTCCCATCTCTCCCTTTGTAAAGAAAGGTAAATTTACTCTTTTTTTTTTATTATTATGAATTCATCAGTTTACTGGTTATTCTTTTTTTATATTTTAGCCAGTTTCCCACCACAGATTGCAAGTTTGGGCTTCTCAGACCATTGTTCTATGCAAGAGGCAGGCTTTCGGCAAGGTTCTTCCACATCAAATTATTTTTCCTTTCTGTATATTTTGTGCAGAAATCTTTCAATAACAAGATAAGATTGTTTGTAGCTTTTTTTGATCTTTACTCAATATTTGATTCTGTGCATAGGAACCAGTTGTAGGCGAGCCTGCCTAAGTACAATATTGAACCCAGTCCTGATTCTTATATAGAATTTGCATCTTAACACCAGTGCGAAGACCTGGGTTTGGAAGAAGAGTCTCCTGATAAGTTAAATGATTATTTCAAAATGAATAAAACAGGGATGTTTTGAGTACCTTTTTTCTTTTTGTTTCATAATATAATATTACTTTTGGATGAACTAACTGAATCTGTCCCTCTTTCCACTGAGAGTAAAAGTAATAAGTATTATCTACTAATATTTTTAAGTTCCATAGATGACTCTAGCAGCTCTTGGTCCTATTTCCTAATATTACATAAAGAAATGGCTTAAGTTCAGGCACTGCATTAGTTAGCGATTGTTGTGTAACAAACCACTCCAAATCTCAGTGGTTTAAAACAACAGCTACTTATTATTTCTCACATGCCTCAGATTGGTTGGGCGGTTTGGCTAATCTGACCAAGCTTTACTGCATTAGGCAGGGATTGCTTATGTATCTGCAGTCACCTGGTGGGTGGGCTTGGGGCTGGGGAGCAGTGTTGGCAGGCTTGGAAGTCTCAGCTGGAACAATTCAGCTGTGCCTCACGTGGTCTCAGCCTGCAGTAGGTTACCTGGGCTTGCTCTCATGAAAGTAGAAGGAGCCAAGGGAGCAAGCAGAAATGTGTTAAGTTTGTTAAATTTGCTACTAGCCCATTGGCTGAAGTAGGTCACGTGGCCACACCCAGGCTCAGTGTGGCAGGGCAGTATCAAAGACTGTAGATACATGGAGGCATGTAAGTTGAGGACAATAGTGCAGTCAATCTACCATGGCCACTCTAAAACCCCAGTCCCTGTTTTTGGCAAGAGTTTTCCAACATTCATTTACTTTGTGTTCAACAACTTCATTTCAACAAGTTTCTTAAGAAAATATTGGGATCGGCCGGGCGTGGTGGCTCACGCCTGTAATCCCAGCACTTTGGGAGGCCGAGGTGGGCTGATCATGAGGTCAGGAGATTGAGACCATCCTGGCTAACACGGCAAAACCCCATCTCTACTTAAAATACAAAAAAATTAGCTGGGCGTGGTGGTGGGCGCCTGTAGTCCCAGCTACTTGGGAGGCTGAGGCAGGAGAATGGCGTGAACCCGGGAGGCAGAGCTTGCGGTGAACCGAGATCGCGCCACTGCACTCCAGCCTGGGTGACAGAGCAAGACTCCATCTCAGGAAAAAAAAAAAAAAAAAAAAAAAAAAGGAAATATTGGAATCAATTTACCTTGCAGGATTCACTAGAAAGCAATATTGCTTAAATTAAGGTGTCATTTCGATGTTTTACTGAGCTTGCTTTTTTCTTGAGCCACCACAGCAGGTGACTATTAATATCTGTATTGAAAAAGCTCTGGCTAAACATTAGTGTCATCACTCTTTGTGTCATAGAACATTGGTGTCTTACTTTCCCATTTAATTATATTTTGAAATGAATTCAGAAATGTTTGGAGGGCATGATATTGGTCCTTTCTAATGGTACTTGGGTGTTTGCCTTGGGCAGTACCTCAGTTTTCTTTGCCTTACTCTATTACACAGAAGTCTGCACCCTGGACTCTAGTTTGAGAAGATAATTTCTAACCATTCTTTATCCAATTCTTCTCAAATGCCTAATTGGAAAAATTTATGTTTGAGCAAAATTCTCTCAATGCCATGCAGTACATTCTCATTTAGATAATTAATTTTGCCCTTGGATGAAGCCAGACCATTAAAGTTTTAGTCCTTTGGAGAACTGAGTTTGATAAATTGCATTTTGGTATCATGCCATTGTCTTATAATAAGGAAAATTAAAAGGAAAGGCCAACTAGCATAGACTGTTATCTCTACTCGATGCCTGTTTTTAATGGCTGTCAATCATTTCATCACATGGTATCCTTTTATATGACCTGTGGGAAAATTTATCCCAGCATTCAACCTGGTTTTTATTTTATGGCCGCTATGAATCTTCCACTGTTTTTGTTTCTCTCTTTAACTGCTGGAAACTTAGAGCCGAATGTGTAACCCATCTCTACCAACTCTATGGGGCTCTGGTGCAACATTTCTGTCTACTACTCCTAACGTTTGGTTTTACTATTTTCCTGATTGTTCTTTCTTTTTTGCTCAGACTATCTCAACTTAAAAAAATCCTTAGTGATTTTGTTTGTTTTTATAAGCGACATCAAGTTATTTATGGAACCAGCTGGGGTGTGTGTGTGTGTGTGTGTGTGTGTATATGTAATATATATAATATATAACATTACATCTCTGTATATGTAACATATACATCTCTGTTTTACTCATTCTGAAATAATCATTTAATATTATAATATATAATTATATATAACATGTATATACACATGTATAATATGTATGTATTTTTTTCCAAAATTGCTAGTTTACGAATTCAGAGATCCTTTGGGGATGACTAAAAGGATTAGCAGTTTCACTTTAGAATGATTTTGTTTTTTACTTAGAAGGAAGAATTTATAATTTGTGGCTTAAACTAGAAACACTACCACATCGTAAACAGCACAACACTAAAGCATAAAAAGCAATCTTGAGACCTTTTTACATTACTATATATAGATTCTATTAAAAATAATAATGGGAACTAGAGGGTCATTGAAGAATTTTTTTTCTTAAGGTCTACACACTAATTGATTCATATAAGATGGTCCCTGATTTCTTTTAGCTCATGAGCCAGTATTTATTTTTGTAGTGGGATTAGTAAGGATGCTTGATGGTTCAAATGCTTATCAGCCATCATCATTCTCACTTGCCCTGTTCTTAATGTTTTGGCTATTTTTATTACAATGATTTCCTCTGGGATTTTCATTAGGGTCAGTCAGCCTCAGGGGAATAAAATCAAGAAAGGATCTATGTGTCTATTTATGTAGCAGTCTGCTAGGGCAATTACATTTTCTCATTGCTATTTGATTAGGCTGTTTTCTTTCCCACCAGATATTCAGCCTCTTCTGACTCCATGCCAGATGCATCACCGAGGTGAAAGTTAAATCATATCAGGAATCTCAATGAAGAAGGAGGGTAATGGTTACCAAAAATCCCTTCCAAAAGATCTTTTCATTCCCTGACATCATCACACAGCGATTTTTGACAACTTAGCCAACATAGTCTAAGAGCAATTAGAAATTAACTTTCTGAGATGAATAAGAAAGTTTATTTTCGAAATGGAAGTGAGAAACGAGAAGTAGAAGAGAATATGTTTAGGAAATGTAATAATACACAGTGACTTATCTCAAGATGATTCTCAAACTTTGCCAAAAATTCACAAAGGAAAAAAACAGTCAGCAAGGAAAATGCCTATATCTAAGCCCATATTTTCTCTCATTTGAGGTATGTAGTAACTCTTTTTTTTTTTTTTTTTTTGAGATGGAGTCTCACTCTGTCGCCCAGGCTGGAGTGCAGTGGTGCGATCTCGGCTCACTGCAGCCTCTTCCTCCCAGGTTCATGCCATTCTCCCGCCTCAGCCTCCTGAGTAGCTGGGACTACAGGCGCCTGACACCACGTATGGCTACTTTATTGTATTTTTAGTAGGGACAGGGTCTCACCATGTTAGCCAGGATGGTCTCCATCTCCTGACCTCGTGATCCGCCCGCCTTGGCCTCCCAAAGTTTTGGGATTACAGGCGTGAGCGACCGCGCCCAGGCAAGGTATGGAATAACTCTTAAGCTCTTCCTGGGGTCCTTCTGGACTGAGAATTGTTGTAAAGTAATACTGCTCAGGTTCGTAAGTTTTATAATCTTGTTTCTCACACAGAGCAAATGTGAATGGGGTGGGAGTGCTCAAGCCAAGAGCAGTCAAACGTGCTAATAGTAGCAAAAGCGACAGCTAGACCAACAAGGGCTTGACATGCTTCAAGGAGAGTTGCTCACCAGAACTTGTGAAACATAACTGAAGCTTTTAGGTGAAACCACTGCATTGCATGTAGCCATGTATTACGCTTAAAGTGACCATTGGCTGTGAATAAACAACATAAAGATCTCTGCGCCTTATTTAAGTGGTCGTTGGGCATTAAAAGTGCATTTGCCGGGCGCGGTGGCTCAAGCCTGTAATCCCAGCACTTTGGGAGGCCGAGATGGGCGGATCATGAGGTCAGGAGATCGAGACCATCCTGGCTAACACGGTGAAACCCCGTCTCTACTAAAAAAATACAAAAAAACTAGCCGGGCGAGGTGGCGGGCGCCTGTAGTCCCAGGTACTCGGGAGGCTGAGGCAGGAGAATGGCATGAACCCAGGAGGCGGAGCTTGGAGTGAGCTGAGATCCGGCCACTGCACTCCAGCCTGGGCCACAGAGCGAGACTCCGTCTCAGGATTATATAAATAATAATAAATTTATTATTTATTTAATAAATAAACTTATTTATTAAATAAATAAATAAATAAAA
>NW_016803880.1:1377714-1381441 GCF_001698545.2 Rhinopithecus bieti | reverse complement strand
ATAAATAAAAGTGCATTTAAATTCTATCAAAATGTTTCAAAATTTACTAATATCTTTTGGTTCTTGTTGGGGTGAGCTTTGCTTGTCTGCAAAATTCATTTGTGTAGAAAACCTCATTGTCCCCAGTATTATATGTGAATGAAATATTACTGTATTTAACATTAATTGAATGCCAATGGCATGGTTAGTATGTTGTTTGAAGGAATGTTGCGATGACTTTGATGCAGAATCATAACTCTCTATCCCCTCCAGGTGAAAGACAACTTTAGTGGTTAAATTACTGTCTTGCAAAGCGACTAGGTGGTTCAGCTGATTGCACCTTTAGAAGTTATGTGGAATGGGCCGGGTGCGGTGGCTCAAGCCTGTAATCCCAGCACTTTGGGAGGCCGAGACGGGTGGATCACGAGGTCAGGAGATCGAGACCATCCTGGCTAACACGGTGAAACCCCGTCTCTACTGAAAAATACAAAAAAACTAGCCGGGCGAGGTGGCGGGCGCGTGACCTGAGATCCGGCCACTGCACTCCAGCCCGGGCGAGAGCAAGACTCCGTCTCAAAAAAAAAAAAAAAAAAAAAGAAGTTATGTGGAATGAGGCAGCAGATCTTAAGTTATGTCCGCCTTCCCCCAAACCCTTCCTGTAAAACTGTCGACTATAATCCTGTTTTCAGTGAAAACAGGGTGGGAAAAATGTAGGAAAGAAGCAGAGAGAAATGGACCTTGGAAGTCTCAGCTAACCATGACTGTTGGCAATCTGTGGGAGGTCGGCAGCCTATTTGTTAAAGTGCTGATTGAAACTCTGGGACACCGGTTCTTTCCCTTAATACAAAACCAATTTTGAGCCAAGTCATTTAAGACCTTTTGAAAACTGATTCTAAAATAGCAGGTGATATCCTGTGGAAAAAATAAACCATGATTTAGTAAACTAAATGATCCATGGAGTAAGGACTACTTTATTTGGTTCTTAGAGAAAGAGCAGGCACAGATGATAAAACATGGCCAGGAAAAATCCTTGGCACATCTATGTGAGTTCCAGCTTGAAATGACCTTCTCGAGGTTCACAGCCCCGTGTTTGCTGCCCACCAGCTCTGGAAAATGGGTGGAAGGATTCCCACCCAGCTTGGAAAACAGAAAGTCTGCTTACCTGATGATGCTCTGGGGGAAATAAAGGAATGTTGATGCCATTTCATAGTGACCACAGCATTGAGTATTGCTCCTTCAGATTCATTGATCAACATTTCACTTCAGTGATGAACAGTGCTGGCCTAAGATTTTACTTCAGTTGCATTGATAATAAAGCTGGTGGTGAAAATGATAATGATGACAGGAAATATAGTAAAGCCTGCCCCACAATAGTGAGAATTCAGCCAGGTGGTGATTGGCAATAGACTCCCATCCTCTGCTCAGGCCGTGTTCTTTCTTCATTAATCTTGCAATAACTTGACCCTGAGTTTTAAAATAATACATATTTTGGACTTCACATATTGTGTGTTAGGGTTTTATATATTAACAATGATTATAATGACGTCCCCCTTTCCTGAGTGTTCACTCTGCACATTGTGCTGAGTGCTTTATGCATGTTATCTCAGTCTTCACGACCATCCTGATGAAAGTCCTCTAATGCCTTTGAACTGTACTTAAAATAAAAACCAAACTCTAAACCAGTTCCTCTAAGGAGTGGCCTGATCTAGCCCCTGCCTACTTCATGTCCTGCGTCTTTTCCACTCGCTCTGCCCCAGCCACACTACCTTCTTTTTGTTCTTGTGACATGCCACACTCAATCTCTCTGTTGGACTTTTTCGCCAGCTTTTCCTTCTGCCTGGATCTCTCTTCTCCCAGACCTTAGTGTGGATGACACCTCCTTGTCATTCAGGCCCCAGATTAAATTTCGTCTCCCTAGAGAGGGTTTCCTTGACAACTCTGTCTTCAGGAACTTCCTCAATATTCCTTTTACATCACCCTATTTCATTTTTATCCTAAGAGCTAATACTTCCTAAACATTTTCACATTAATTAATTTAAAAAAATCTCTATCTCTGCCAATTTGGATGCAATCTTCCTGAGACTTTGGACTAAATATGTTCTTTAATTATGTTCCCAGTTCTCAGAACAGTGCTTGGCACATGTTAAGTATTCAATAAATGAATGAACCCCAGTTTTTGGATGAAGAAGCTAAAGAACAGAGAGGTTAAGCTATGTCTTAGGCCATATATCTCCTAAATGGTTTATGCAGGATTTAACTGTAAATCTAATGCTCATTTTCTTTTTCTTTTTTTTTTTTTTAAATGGAGTCTTGTTCTGTCTCCCAGGCTGAAGTGCAGTGGCGTGATCTTGGCTCACTGCAAGCTCTACCTCCAGGGTTCAAAGGATTCTTCTGCCTCAGCCTACCCAGTAGCTGGGACCACAGGTGCCCACCACCATGCCCGGCTAATTTTTGTGTTTTTAGTAGAGACGGGGTTTCACTGAGTTAGCCAGGATGTTCTGGATCTCCCGACCTCATGATCCACCTGCCTCGGCCTCCCAAAGTGCTGGGATTACAGGCGTGAGCCACTGCGCCCGGCCGTGCTCATTTTACCACTGCAACCGGCCGTGCTCATTATAATGATCATGCTATACAATACTATGAGATTTCTATACATCACACCTGGAGTCACATAAAGATTATAGCTGAAAACTAAATTTAGCTTCCCAAAGAGGAAATTCCGATTGTATTTTAATCTACTCACTAAGTTAAGTGAGTAAGAGCTTCTTCATTGAACCACTGTGCATTAGATAGGGACGATATTTCTCAAAAGCTCCAAATTTTATGTCTCTGCACTCAAGAGAGAGCAGAGCTGCAAAAACATTTCACTTGTGTTCTCATAACTCTGATCAAGACAGATGCTTTTATTTTTTTTCAGCATTTTAACTATGAGAGGTGAAGCTTTAGTAGGCACACAATTTAGGCTGTTATATATATTCTGGATTAAAAGTTTAAATATAAGCATAAGAAAAGCAAATAATAAATGCTGTCACCTTTTTTTCTATTTTCCTGCAAGTGTTTATTTTAAAATATATAATCTGACAAAAACACAAGTTTACAGATTGCATTACATTTTTGCACTGTTTTGAATTATGTGTAAGCAACAAATATAATTTCTGGGTTATTCCAAATTCCCTTTCATAAGCTCTCCTTAAGTTATTTCACATACTGCAAAGTTTAATTTCACCATGCTAGTTTTGTTTAATAGGTTAAAAGGAATTAAATTGGTCTTAAAATAAATTATGCTGTGAATAATAAAAATGCTAATAGGAAATATATTCCATAACACTAGTGCCATATTTCTTAAGGCTATTGAAGCCTGGTTATCTATCATTACAGGAAGTCTTAACCTACAGATGACTAATCTATGAAATGAGTGTTGGTGACACAGGAAAGTGTGTGTGCATGTGTGTGTGTTGAAGAAAGCAGAGGGAATTCACCTTTTGGGTGTTGATTTCTCTGATGATGATACTAATTTTTCTTTGTTCTCCAGTTCAGAAATCTTGGGGTGTGACTGTACCAGTGAGTTAGTTTCCTTGTTTTGCACTAAAGAGTGCTAATGAGATGCTGGCCGGGAGCGGTGGCTCATGCCTGTAATTCCAGCTCTTTGGGAGGCCGAGGTGGGTGGATCACGAGGTCAGGAGTTTGAGACCAGCCTGGCCAACATGGTGAAACCCTGTCTGTACTAAAAATACAAAAATTAGCCAAG
>NW_016803880.1:1367714-1375214 GCF_001698545.2 Rhinopithecus bieti | reverse complement strand
CTTGAAGTGCTTGGATTACAGGTATGAGCCACTGCACCTGGCCTGTCCATTCTCAAATACATATTAGTAACTCCCATCTACTGAGTACTTCCTATGTTCCAGGTACTATGTATTGTTTATACATATACTTCCATTTAATATTCACAAAAGTCCTTTTGAGTTGAATACTGTTGTTATCACCTTTGTTTTAAAGATGAAGAAACTAGCATGGGGAGGGCTAGGGGAGTTGTCTAACATGATCCAACTAGAATACTGCAGAGCTGGGATTGCAAGCTGGGCCTGGATGACTCCAAATCCTGCCTTCTGTAATTTTATGCATGGTGTCTCCCAAGTGGGGAGTATATTAAATGCAAATTTCAGATGTTGGTAAAGGGTAGAATTCTAGAAGTGGTAGGAATCCTAGAGTTCTTGTAATCAGCTCTCTCTGTTTTATAAGAAAATCTGAGGCAGAGTGAGGTTGAGTGGTTTCTCTGTTGAACATCCAGGACTGGAACCCAGGATTCTGAGTCCAAGCCCAGTGCTCTTTCCCCTAATGAGAAACGTTTCCAGATTTAAACTCCAGTTTATAGGACCATTAACAACCCTCTCTAAAGTGGAGGCAAGAGGTTTCAAGTTCTTCTCAGGGAAAAAAAGAACTGACATCAAAAGGTCTGTATGGGGTCATTTGTCTCATCATGACTTTGACTTGGCCTTGATCTTTATTTAGTATTTCAGTTTTATGCTCTGCAACAAGTTTGGCCATGTTGGAGGGCCATCCAAAGGTCAGCAAGTTGGCTACTGGAGATTGGATGCTCACTCTGAAGCCAAAGTCTATTACTGTGCCCGTGGAAATCCCCAGCTCACCTCTGGATGAGTATTCCATCCACGTTCTGGAAGTCTCAGGCTCTGAAGGCTTTTTACACACTTCTCCATGGGAGCCTAAGGCTGGTTGAGCAGCACCTCATTCTGCAGGGATCCTGGTCAGAGAAGGACAACAGCTCTATGGTGTGCTGGGTGTTCTTCTTCTATCTCTTTCAGCCAGTGTGCTAGGATTGTGATTTCACTTTCTCACCAGGCAGGGGCTGCAGTTTACAGGAGAAAGACTATTCCTGAATTTGTCTGATTGTGCTGTTTTTTTTACTCCTCTTAACTGATTACACATCTCTCCAACATCTCTGACTGAGGCTCACTATTGACTTTTTTGTTTTTGTTTTTGAGAAGGAGTCTCACTCTGTCACCCAGGCTGGAGTGCAGTGGCACGATCTCAGCTCACTGCAACCTCCACCTCCTGGGTTCAAGCGATTCTCCTGCCTCAGCCTCCTGAGTAACTGGGATTACAGGCATGCACCATCGTGCCCAGCTATGTTTTGTATTTTTAGTAGAGATGGAGTTTCACCATGTTGGCCAGGCTAGTCTCAAACTCCTGACTTCAAGTGATCCGCCCACCTCTTCCTCCCAAAATGTTGGGACTACAGGCGTGACCCCCTGCACCCAGCTGACTATCATAAGACTTCTATTTCTAAATCATAGCTCACATAGTAACTTGTGTAAATATCTATAGATAGGCTTCCCTGATTTTGGATGCACAATCCATTTTTCATATTGAATAATCTGTTAGAGTATCCCTACAACTATTATTTATCAGCTAATACTGAATTTTTTCCAAGAGCAATAATATTGTGAAAGACTAGAAATAACCCCTCCATAACTCATTTAATAAGGTAATTCTCTTTATGAAAAAGAAAGACCTCGGTTTAAGTTCCCTCTCTGCCACTTAGCAGGCAATAACCTTGGTCATATCAAGTAACTTGTATGAATCTCAGTTTCCTTACCACTAAGATGAGAATGATGATAATCACCCTCCTTCTAGGATTACTGTGGGGGAACAAATGACCTATATGTGAAAGTGCTTTGTAAACTGTAAACTATTTAGAGGTTAGTTTATGTCACATTGTCATGTATCTGTGAATACTTAAGTGCATGTATGTTATCATTTTTGTATGTTTATATGTTATGCTTTAGGCTTGGGCCAATCTAGGTCATAGTTATTACTCTAGGGCAGTGGTTCTCAACTGGGAGCAATTTTGTCCCCCAGGGGATATTTGGCAATGGCTGGAGATATTTTGGGGTGTCACAACCAGGAATATGGTACAAGAATCTAGTAGCTAGAGGCCAGAGGCTTGTCTAAACATCCCACAATCCGCAGAACAGCTTCCAGCAACAACAATTATCTGGCCTCAAATGTCCATAGTGCTGAATTTGAGAAACCCTGCTACAGAGCAGTGGGTTCTCAAATGTTAGAATCTGTCAGAGTCACCCGGGGGGGAAGTATTGAAACACAGATGGCTGGCCCCATCCCGACATTTTCTGATTCAGAAAGTCTAGGGTGGGGCCCAAGAATTTGAAGTTTTAGGAAGTTCCCAGGTGATGTTAATGTTGCTGGTCGAGACATTGCCCTTTGAGAACCATTTCTGGAGACAAATCCTTCAATACGCATGGGTCGCTTTGATAGACTACTTTGCTTAGCCTACTGAGCAAAGTAGTATCTTATTAAATGGTGCAAAATTTATATCAACTTGTTGAGAAGTTTGACTCTAGGCCAAAATCCTTTGTGTGATCGATGGGTGATTTGAGATAATGACAAGGCTTTGACTGGCAAGCTCCATGGAAGGAAGAAGCTGCCCTTCCCATACCAGACTCGGTGCACAGCCAGTGCCTTACAGTTTCCTCTAGGGAGTTGCATTCAAGGATTCAAACGGGTATCTTTCTTCTCACACCTGTAATCCCAGCACTTTGGGAGGCTAAGGCGGGAGCATTGCTTGAGCCCAGGAGTTCAAGACCAGCCTGGGCAACGTGGCAAAACCCCATCTCTACCAAAAATACAAATACATGTACCTGCAGTCCCAGCTACTTGGGAGGCTGATGTGGGAGGATGGTTTGAGCTTGGGAGGCGGAAGTTGCAGTGAGCTGAGATTTCGCCACTGTACTCCAGCCTGGGTGATAGAGCCAGACCCTATCTCAAAAATGAAAGGAAAGGGAAGGGGAGGGGAAGGGAGCAGAGGAGAGGGGAGGAGAGGGGAAAGGAAGGTTAGGCTCATACATTAAATTAAAAAAAAAAAATATTCAGTTCCACCACCCCTCCCTCACACCCCTGCACTGCATGTGTGCATGTCTGTATGCCTAGCCCAGGTGTCTCTATTCAGAGGCTGTCTCTTGGGGACCTTGGCTGAGGCACTTTCCTCCACTTTGACTCCGCACCTTTCTACTCCTAGCCCTTTCCCCTTTCCCGGCCTGTGGGCTATAAAGAGGCAGGAGCCTTTCATGTGGGGCCATGTGGGGCCGGGGCTCATTTTTCTTGTCTGTTTTCCATGTCATCTGATCCTCACCTAGAGCTGTTCCGTGGGGATAAGTGGAACGTGGGGGAGCTGGAGCCGTCCTCTTTTGCCTCTTGCCCACACTGTTGTAGTAGAGAATAAAGGTCTGATGGTTACTCTCAGTTTGGCTCATTGAATTAACTGACCACCTCAAAAGCTGGTATTAAGTATTTTCCTTCACCTGCAGTCTCCCAACCTATGTGCCGTGAATACAAATGGTATGGCACAAAAACATCTTGTTAAAATGTTCTAATTCTATAGGTTCTGGGATGGGGCTTGAGATTCTGCATATCCAAAAAGCTCCTGGAGGGATATTGATTTTACTGGTCCAGGAACCACACTTTGAGTAGCAAGACTAAAGTGTCAAGGAATTAACGATTTCATTAAAAGAATTAGAATTAATATACAGAGAAACACAAAGCAATTAGGGCAATGCCACTTGATAGTATCAGCAGTTTCAAAGAGGAAAAATAAGGTGATTTTGAAACAGTGGTACTTAACCCTGGCTGCAACTGAGAAGCGTATTATTTATTTTTTGTATGAAAAATATTTTTAGAAGTAGGTGTTTATAGTGAGAAGTAGGCTGGATGAAGAGTTGAAAGTCACATTTTCAGCCTGGTAATTGGCCTTCTGAGCTGTGGGATCTTAGGAAATTTAGTGTCTACCAGCTTAGTTCTGCTAGGAAGTAGGGTTGAAAATGTATACTAGGCCGGGCGTGGTGGCTCACACCTGTAATCCCAGCACTTTGGGAGGCCGAGGCTGGCGGATCACAAGGTCAGGAGTTCAAGACCACCCTGGCCAATATGGTGAAACCCTGTCTCTACTAAAAATACAAAAATTAGCCCGGTATGGTGGCAGGCGCCTGTAGTCCTAGCTACCGGGAGGCTAAGGCAGGAGAATTGCTTGAACCAGGAAGTGGAGGTTGCAGTGAGCCAAGATCACACCACTGCACTCCAGCCTGGGCGACAGAGCAAGACTCTGTCTCAACAAAAAAAAAAAAAAAAAAAAGAAAAGAAAAAAAAAGAAAATGTATACTAAGTTTTGAAAATATATTAACGATATGCACAGAAAACACCATTCATGTATTCCTTAGGTGTGTCCTTTGGGCCAAGCACTATTCTAGGTGCTGGGGAATATATCAGTGAATAAGACAGATGCAGTTCCCTGATCTCACAAAGCTCAGAGTCTAGTGGTAAAGAGAAACATCAAAGAGGCATTAATAATAACTACAGTGAGGTTGATGATAGGAAAAGCACAAAGTGCACAAAGAGTTTATAGCAGGTGAATGACCTACATCTAAAAGTCAGGTAAGCCCTCCTTAAGACAGTGATGTTTCAGCTGAGATCTGAAGCCTGTGGCTCCAGGCAGAGGGATGATATATTCCAAGACCCAGGCATGAAAGAGCACAGTGACCAGAGAGTATTCAAGTACGGCTGAGCATGGAGACTGAAGGGGAGCATGGCTATGAGTTTGGAGAGGCACTATATTCAACAGGACACATTTGATTACAGATGCCAGAAGCCGACTCATAGAAGCTTATGTATAAAAGGGAAATTGTTGGTTTACTGAACTGGGAAGTCCATTGGGTGGAGCTGGCCTCAGGCAGAGAAATGAAATCATCTGATCGTCTCTTTGCTCTCTTCCTCTCTTCTACTTCCCTCCACGTGCGGCTCTTATTCTTCCCCATTTCAGGAGTGCTTCCTTCATATGGTTGGGAAATGACAGAGTGTGATTACAGATAGCTCAAGGTTTACAGCAACCCAGTTTAGCAACTGAAAAGAAAAAGGTCACCTTTCTTTCAGAATAGGTATAAAATCTCGGCTAAGAACTCTGATAGGAACTTGGAAGAGCACCATGTTTAATTCCAGGCTAACGATTGTGGCTGGGGGATGAGAGGAATATTGTGATTGGCTGTCCCACCGAGGTCACAAGTAGGGATAAAGGATACTACCTTCGGGAGAAAGGAGTTGCAGTTATCAGGAAAAGAGGGACACATAATACTGGGCAGACAGAGCCCAAAAATATTCACTCAGAGTATCTAGTAGGAATTTGGAGGGAGTATGCATACTATGGTAAGCATGGTTTTTCCTAACTGCAGCATAGATGGTAAGTTTAGTTTTGAAGACACTGATGAAATATCTATAAACTATAGGGTAGCAGACAGACACTTAGAACTTATTCTCCAAAGGAAAATAAGAAGAGAGAGGAAGAAAAGAGAAAAGAGCTTTTACAAATTAAAAATATTACTATTGTTCATAAAACATAGGAGGTAGAACAAAATGAAAATTTATTTTAAATATTATTATTGTCACTGCAATTCCCCTTACATCAACCTTGATATGCCTTTTAAATATCTAAGGTGTAATGACTACTTCAGTTCCTAGGCTAACAGATAGTCAGATTTGCTACACAGTCTTCCTTATAAGATTTTTTTTTTTTTAATTCGTCATTTCTCCTATAGACATTATGGTCAAATAACACAATATGTAGTTATCATAGCAATTGATTTCACATAAACTAGGCCAAGGAATGAAAACATTCAAAGATATAATTTATATGATGTTTTCATTGGTCAAAATGGCTTACTGATTAATGTTATAATATTGGGATTAATAGAAGTAGAAAGAATGTTGATTTCTCCCCCCCACCCAGATTTTGGCTCAATTAACACAAACTGGTTGAACAGTTAAGGTTGGACAACATCATAAAAAATGTATGTGGGAGCAAACTGTACATTCTATAAACTGTTGTGTCTGTATCATTTGAAGGAATTATAGGGAAAAAAATCTAGGTTGTATATTACCTAGATTTGCACTGTCTAATATGATAGCTATATGACTTTGAATTAATTATAATGAAATAAAATAAAAAATTTAGTTTCTTGGTCATACTAGCCATACTTCAAATGCCAAGAGGCACAGGAGGCTCATGTCTACCATATTAGACAACAACCATCTAGGACATTTCCATTATCACAAAAAGTTCTGTTGGAGAGCAGCAATCTACACAGCACCAATGAGTCAGTCCTCTTTCTTTGGAATGAAATAAAATTTTTAAGAGGGATTTTTCTCTCCGTGTGCTCCACAGTGAGCACAGTCAACTCTATCTTTAAGATACATCCCAAATCTCCTCACTTCTCTTTTTTTCTACTGTTACTCTCTGAGCCTGAGCCATTTTTATCTCCCATCTGGACTTCAGTAGTCTCCTGACTCACCTCTCTATTTCCATTCTTTCAATTTATATATGATCTCCATGGAGCAGCTAGAATGACTTTTTAAAAAACATATACTGGTTTTAAATTTCTTGAGAAAAAAAGGAATGTGAAAGAAGGACACAATATTTTTTGAATTTCTATTATTTGCGCCACTGTGCACCATTCTTTCAAAGAAGTGATCTTCTTTAATCCTTACAATAATAAAGGAAAAGGAAGGTATTATCATTCCTTTTGCAAAGGTGGAAATTAAGACTCAGAGAGGGCAAATAACTAGCCTGTGTTCACCTAGCTAGTAAGTGGCAAGCCCTTTGAAAAAATGAATGGATGATTAAACAGCCAAGTCGTAAGCTTTCAACTAGTCTACCTCGCCAAACATTAAGCACTGAAGGAGATTTGTTACTGGGCTTCTTTCTTTTGAGGAAGAGAGAAATTCATTGTATCTTTCTCTACCTTATCTGCTCATTTATCTGGACTTTGCCTCCTCAGTTATGAGTATAGCAGTCCCCTCAGGGTGAAGCTGAAGGTCTCTATTCTTTTAATTCTGAAAAGTGCCAAAGTGGCAAGTAGAGTTTTGACCCCATATGGAAAGGGTGTCCTCCCAGCCAAGTTGGGCTTGCTATTCCACGATTTAGGGCAGTGGTTCACTCATTTTTAGATCTGAGGCACAGTTTAAAATACTAGCTTTCTTTCTTTCTTTCTTTCTTTCTTTCTTTCTTTCTTTCTTTCTTTTTTTTTTTTTTTTTTGACAGGGCCTGCTCTTTCGCCCAGGCTGGAGTCAAGTGGTGTAATCACGGCTCATGGCAGCTTCGACTTTCTGGGCTCAGGCAATCCTCCTACCCCAGCTTCCCAAGTAGCTAGGACTACATGTGTGCACCACTGTACCCAGTTACCAGCTAATGTTTTTTTTTTTTTTTTTTTTTTTTTTTTTTTTTT